>NC_132865.1:14889322-15489322 GCF_048164855.1 Canis lupus baileyi | reverse complement strand
TCAGAGGCAGGAGGAGACACATACAGGAAGTCATGTAAGAGAATGGGTTAGATAATCACAGCATACAAGCAGGAGGGCACTGAGTAGGGGGGTGAGGTGCCCCAACCATGGTAGCTCAGGGCAGCTCCATGCTCTAAGGTTAGTCAGAGTTGCTGGATTTCTACCCTTAGTCTCTCTCCTCTTTGCTTCTGCTTCTTGACTAAACCTATGATTACTCTCCCTTTCCTTGTCTAATCTGCACTGCTTGCACTTCTGTGATTTACCTACTGTCCTGGGTGCTAATTGTTTGCACTTTGCACTTTATTCCACTATGACATTAATAATTAAAGTTGACCGTGGTAGATATGTTTGGCTAAGCTAGGAATTATGATCAGATTTATTTTTTTTCATCTGTAAGGATTTTATTTCATATCTGTAGATGATGAGAATACCTTACATAATATAATTACAATACCGTAATCACACCTAAAAATAATACAATCACATAACGTTTTCAATGTTCACTTTTAGTCAATTGTCTCATAATAATTATTTTTTCCCATTTGATTTGTTCAAATTAGGAGCTAAACTTAGTTCATGCATTGTTTGACTGAAATGTCTCTTAAATGCTAAGTGTGTTATATTGCTTTATCTCCTTAAATTCATTGGCTGAGATTATGGGATCATTTGTATTTGTGCTGCCGAAGTGAGCACAATTATGGGATCATTTGTCCTGTAGAGTATAACTAGATTTAAAAGAAGGAACTGTTTTTGAATCAAGTTTGTGGAACGGGATCCTGAGAACCTGATTATAAATTAGAATAACCAGCCAATTAATAAAGCAATATCTAGCATCTGGCCACAAAATCTTTACTTCTGTTTAAAGAGTTTCTCAAATGGGCAGGGAAGACATGTATTTTTGTGAATGGATATGTCCCTTTTATCTATTCTGTTCTTAGATGGATAAGAAGGAGAGCAGGGGACAAAGGACCCCCCCTGGAAAAGGGAATATTTTCCCATGTTTAGTTTTATCGTCCTAGCAGAAAATAAACATACTATGGCGGTAGTAAAACAATCAATATCAGGTGAGAAAAGATACAAGAATTTTCAGTGCTTGGCTGGACTGAATCCCTAGATCTCCACCAATAAATTTTCACTCCAAGCTCAAAGTATTAGCTAGAGTTGAATGGACAGTTGAAAAAAAGTGTTTTCTTTTCTTAAAGATTTTATTCATTTATTCATGAGAGACACACAGAGACATAGGCAGAGGGAGAAGCAGGCTCCCTGTGGGAAGCCCGATGCGGGGCTCGATCCCAGGATTCAGGGATCATGCCCTGAGCCAAAGGCAGACGCTGAACGGCTGTGCCACTCAGGTGTCCCTGTTTTCTTAACAATCTAAAATCTAAGTCAGCTTCAACAAAGACCGTGAAGCGCTAAAACTTATGCTTGGTAAAAAGGAGAGTGAAGTAGATAAGAGGAATTAGGTAAAAGTAGAGGTAATATGGACTTGAAATCAGAAGTCCTGGGTTTTAATTCTGACTTTGATGTTGACTAGAAACCTTAAACAAATCCTTTAAAGCAGAAAGCCCCAAATTTTCTATTTGAAAATGAGGGCTTGAGGTAGACATCTACTGAAGACTCTTCTAGTACTAAAATAAAATAAATAAAACAGTAATAGGGATCCCTGGGTGGCGCAGCGGTTTGGCGCCTGCCTTTGGCCCAGGGCGCGATCCTGGAGACCCGGGATCAAATCCCACGTCGGGCTCCCGGTGCATGGAGCCTGCTTCTCCCTCTGCCTGTGTCTCTGCCTCATTCTCTCTCTCTGTGACTATCACAAATAAATAAAAAAATTAAAAAAAACAGTAATAAAAATAAATAAAATTAGCTAAAACAATGCTTTTGTGAAGTATTAAATTCCATTATCTATTAAAATATAATGGTAAAATTTATCAATATATTTTATTTATCAAGTTTTAAAAAAATAAGTCTTTAGATTTTGATAATAAGATTGACAGTTTTTCTTTTCAAAGTAGTGTAGAAAACGAAAAAAGGAGTTGAAACCAGCCCATGTAATTCTCTCTCTCACTATTTACATTTTGATGTCTTAGACTACTGCCTAACAATTGCTGTTGTGAATGGAATATGTTCATTTTAAGTAGCTATTTACTGAAAACTAAAATTTTAATTTTGAAACTGGATGCCTTTGTGGAATTGTCTTATTTTCAGTTATTTTTAGTCAATGTTCATGTTATCTTCGTGTACAAAGTCATTTATCTGCAAATAAAAAATATTTAATGCATTTTAATCCCCTATTACATAAGGATTCCTTTTAATTATTAATACTTCATTTCTTTGAAAATATTTTTGAACAATTCCCTAGTTATTTTAGAACAGTATGTCTAGAGCAATATGTTATTTCTAGAATGATATTAATAGCAGTGTTGAGAGTTAAAGTTTCTGGCTGTTATTGAAGGTTTGTTTTGTTATGTTGTCATTTACTAAGAAGTTAAGAAAAATGTAGAATAAGTGTTTGATGACTTTCTGACATCTATGATGCCAAATTACAGAGTGTTTTTCCCTTCATCTATTAGTTGTTTATTTATTTAATATTTTTTTGTAGAGAGAGAGCACAGGCATGGGCATGCTTATGGTAGTGGCAGGGGATGGGCATGGGAAAACAGGCAGAGGGAGAGGGAGAGAGAATCTTAAGCAGGCTCCTTAAGGATCAGGCAGGGAGCCCTGAGATCACGACCTGAACCAAAATCAAGATCGGGCACTTAACTGACTGAGCCACCCAGGTGCCCCTCCCTTCATCTATTTTTTTTTTCCCTTTATCTATTTTTAAGAGAAATGATACTAATAAGCCTTTTAGTATTGAACAGTTACATTCTAGAAATGAGTCAGTTGGTCATATAATAGAATTTCAATACAGCAATGGATCACACATGTTAGTATTTTATTAGCAATTTTAGTTGTTAAGTTTATATAGGAATGAGTCTGTGATTTTATTTTTTTGTATGATATTTTGATCAGGTTTTGTTTCAGGGTTGTATTAGCTTTATGTAAAGTGAAATTTTTTCTTTGTCCATGCTCACAGAAATATTCCTCCTTGAAATCTGAAAGAATTATTCTGTAACACACTTTGTTGCTGTATAGTGGCTTTGTCAGTGCTTTATTTTATCAATGATTTGTTTTGAAAGAATGTAGTTCATTTATGCCGTTCCAAGAAAAAATGTCTTTCAAACAGATTTTTATAATCATAAAGTTGACTACATAAATTTAAATTTTCCTTGGGAACTTGAAAAGAGATTTTATCTGTAGAAAATAGTATATTTTATATATTTGTAATTATCTTGATATTATATTCCTCTTTAAAATTTTTTTCTCTTTCCTAGAATAGATCTTTTTGCAAATCTGCTTAATCTATATTTTGCATGCTGTACTTTCTGCCATATTTTTTTTAACTCTTTTATTTGTGGAATAAAGCATGAATAAAGAAAACAAACAAAAAAAAGAATTAGAGATTAATAAATTATTATACAGTGAATTTTTTAAAAATCACTTTATTGAGGTGTTACTGACATATAAAAAGCTGTATACACTTAATGTATACAATTCAATGAGTTTGTAAATAAGTGCCCATGAGACCATCATCACCAAGGCTGCAAATGTATCCATTGCCTCTCAAAGTTCCTTTCTTATCTCTTTATTATTATTATTATTAGCTTATTTGTTTTGTGATAAGAATACTTAACATAAGATCTATCCTCTTAACATAAGATCTATCCTCTTAGTAAGTTTTAAGTATACACTATAGTATTGTTAACTATAGGCTGTGTAGATCTCAAGAGATTATTTATCTTACATAGCTGAAATCAAATAAATGATCTCATTACCATCACTTAGGTCAAGAATATAGCAGCCATCCCATAAGTCCCTCCATTTTTTCCATCTGTTTGTGTAGTTTTTGTTGAATTTTACTTTTTAATTAATTTACTTTTTATTGAGATACAATTGATATATAATATTACATTGATTTTATATGTATAACCTGGGCAGCCTGGGTGGCTCAGCAGTTTAGTGCCTGCCTTCGGCCCAGGGCATGATCCTGGAGACCCAGGATCGAGTCCCACGTCAGGCTCCCTGCATGGAGCCTGCTTCTCTCTCTGCCTGTGTCTCTGCCTCTCTCTCTCTGTGTCTCTCATGAATAAATAAATAAAAATATTAAAATAATAATAATAATTTATATGTATAACCTAATGATTTCATATATGTATGTATTTCAAAATAACTATAATAAGTTTCATTAACATCCCTCACCATACATACTTACAAGTTTTTTTTCTCTTGTGATAAGAACTTTTAAGATCTACTCTTCTAATAACTTTCAAATATACAATGGAGTATTGTTAACTATCGTCACCATGCTATATTTTACATACCCAGGATTTAATTATCTTTTTTTCTTATCTTAATGATGGCTTTTATCCCTGCAAAAGTACCCACTATTCTGACTTTCATAATGATTACTTCCTTGCTTTTCCTTATGATTCTATTACCCAATAGTGCATGACCATGTTTAAAAACTTATATTACTTTTAAGTGTCTTTTAATCTACACATTCTCTCTCCTTTCTTTCTTTCTATTCTAATAAATATCTGGAAAAACCTGGGGAATAGGACTGATAAAGTTTTTCACAGTTTAGCATATTTCTTTGTCTTGGGTTTCTTGTAAATTGGCAAGTGGATCCAGATGCTTCATTAGACTCTGGTTTGATTCTCTTGCCAAGACTGTAGCTGTGATACGTTCTTTCATTAGGAAGCACATGATGTCAGCTTTTCACTTTTTTTTTTTAATGTCAGCATCATTGATGTTCAACACCTAACATTCAAAAATGTTAATATTTAAATTCTCTCGCTTTGTTTTCATTCAGTAACTGAAACAATTTTATAAGATGTTTTTCTTAAGCTACTTAATTGCTCAATGGTATAAAAAATAGGAAAGTAAGGATAAATTCTTAATTCCTTTCTTTTATTTAACCAATTACAAAAATTACTGTGGTAAGAACACAACGTGAGATTTCCCCTCCTAATAGATTTTTAAGTGCATAGTATAGAGTTGTTACCCTGAGGCACAGTATTGAACAGCAGATCTCTAGAATAAGCTGGTCACGGGAGGACAAATACCATATGATTCTGTTATTTTTTTTAAACAAATTTTTTGCTTTTACTCATCATTGAATAAAGTAACAACTACAGGACTGCTGTATTCCCAAAAGAGCATAGATAGATTATTCCTGGTTCCCTTTTCTGCTTATCTGACTTCATTTTAATTTATCTCTTAAATTGTAAGAAGAGGAAGAGAAAGTACATTCACTAAGGAAAGGTCACCTGAGCTCAGGAGTTCACGTGAGCCCACAGTAGAAGCCCTCTGGAGGCCAAGAAGACAGCCCTTAAGACACTGACTATGCTTTAAACTTGGTTTTCCAGTTTCAAGAGAGTGCGAGAAAATAAATGTCTTCTTTAAGCCACTCAGTCTGTGCTATTTCATTAAGTAACCCAAGGCAACTAAGACAGAAGATGGGAAGTCAGGCTGGAGAAAAACTAGAGGGCCTAAGGGCTTTTAGTTTGGTAAAGCTACATTTTTTTTTTTTTTTTTTTTACTTCCTTTTTCTTGCATAAGCACCTTTGTATCTGTGAAAAATGCTCACCCTTAGGTCTAGAGTCTTTAGATCATAAAGATCCTTCCCAGCAGCCAGGTTGGAGAAAATATGTTACATTTTAAGAAAATAAATGAAACACCCTGCAGAGTGGCTGCTCATTCTTCCCTCCACCCCCTCATTAGTTTGGGGGCAGGGACAGATTAGGGCAGAAGTCTTTCTCCCAAAGCCTCTTGCTTCTAGTCCTGTTCCTACATTTATTCACCATTAATGGGAATTGGCAGTATTTGCTTTAGATACTTCTCTAAAAACTGCACATTTTCAGGAAGGGAAGTTGCACATCAACCTTTGATGTTTTTCTTCACACTGATTCAAATTTACTGTATTTGGTAGTAATTCCTGCCAAAGATCTGTGATACATCTTTGGCAGTATTTACTAGTTTCAGAACTGATAAACAGTTTTTTCTCGTTTTTATTTCTTTTGATTCTGTTAGTTTTAAGAAGAGGCCTTTATAAGGGGCTCTCATAAGATTATTGCCCATTTTCTTTCAAATAAAAATGAGTGAGTAAAGTATCTCTAAGGTACTTTATTATTTGAACCATGAGACAGTTAACACTTATATAAGCAATTCTCAAAGTGTGTTCCTTAGAACCCAATTACATGTCACACTAAAATGGGTTATAGGAGAAAAGGTTGTTATGGTCATATAAATGTTAATAATAAATGTGAAAAAATTAAACATGAATCTTTCCTGAAGGACTTTGCAGCACCTTTACTATACAAAAGGGCATCATGAGTCTATAAAGCAGACAAAATACGCAGTGTTTCCCAGAACTTATTTGAATTCAGTACCTTTTGTTTTCTCTGTAAAGCATCACAAAGGAAAAATAAATTTGTAGACTATAAAATACTGGTATAACAGCTATGATTTCCTTATTGCAAGTGAGGAATTTAAGAATAAAGAAAAGTCTGAATGTGAGCCTTGCAAAGTTAATCATAAAAACATCCCTCCACCTCTCCCTTTTCTGTTCCTTCCTTCCCTCCACTTATGCAAGAAATGCTTAAATGCCCCTTTGTGCAACACAGAACTGCTTACTTGACTTTTAATATGAGGGAAGTTATATGTTCATCTCCTGCTTTACAGAAATATTGCGAGAACTGAATGAAGCAACGCACATAAAGTGCCATAATTAATCCCATTACCCTACACTGAAACCTATGGACCAGTACTTCTCAAATATGCTCTTGTAACACACTGATGTGTTGAGATTCATTATGAAATA
Source organism: Canis lupus baileyi (assembly GCF_048164855.1). Classification (NCBI taxonomy): domain Eukaryota; kingdom Metazoa; phylum Chordata; class Mammalia; order Carnivora; family Canidae; genus Canis; species Canis lupus. The sequence continues at coordinate 15,482,400 of NC_132865.1, read as the reverse complement.
CGTTGCAAGTTCCTAATATTTCCAAATTAGTTTTTCGTTTTTAAAAAAATTTTTTTTATTTTTTTTTTAATTTTTTTCTTTTTAAATTTATTTATTCATGATAGTCACACAGAGAGAGAGAGAGAGAGGCAGAGACACAGGCAGAGGGAGAAGCAGGCTCCATGCACCGGGAGCCCGATGTGGGATTCGATCCCGAGTCTCCAGGATCACGCCCTGGGCCAAAGGCAGGCGCCAAACCACTGCGCCACCCAGGGATCCCAAAAATTTTTTATTTTTTAAAGATTTTATTTATTCATGAGAGTCATGGAGAAAGAGGCAGAGACATAGACAGAGGGAAAAGCAGGCTCCATGCAGGGAGCCTGATACAGGACTTGATTCCAGGACCCTGAGATCATGCTCTCAGCCGAAGGCAGAGGCTCAACCACTGAGCAACCCAGGCTTAGTCAGTTAAGTGTCTGCCTTCTGCTCAGGGCGTGATCCTGGGGTCCTGGGATGGAGCCTCACATCAGACTCCCTGCTGAGCAGGGAGCCCGCCCCTCCGTCTCCCCCCTGCCTCCCTCTCCCATCCCCGGCTGCTTTTGCTCCATCTCAAATGAATAAATAAAATCTTAAAAAAATAAAAACTAGAAACATGATTTCTGAGAAAGTTCAAAGCTTATGCAAATATTTTTGTGAACAATACGGGACGAAGGCACAAGTTTAGCTCCCACAAGTGTGAATGAAGTATGAACATTTAAAGAGAGTTTGTATTTGCTTACAATAATGTTAACGGAAACCATCACTTTGGCACTCTAGAGTTTTCTTTTTGGGATAAAGAATTTCAGATGGGGGAAGAATCATAAACTGATTGGAACTAAATGGTCAGTGAAGATGAAATCAGACCTTACGGGAAAATAGATGTGAACACACATATCCAGTAAGGAGAAGTCAGCCTCTGCATTTAAAGGGAAAAGGACACAAGGACTTCTCTACTTAGTTGCAATGCAGCAGATTTTATGACTCAGGGCAGACTTGCCCGCTCTTCTAACCTAAGAGCATCTAGTAACAAGAACAAGTGCATTGTGCCTGCGTACTGGTGCTCTGGTATATAAAATTGTGACATGGTACAAACCCTTTGGACAGATCTCATTAGGGCACACTCTCTTGCAGACAACACTAGAAACAGAGTCATTTAGATTTTTTTGTCCATTCTACACATCAAATTATTCCTTTTCATCTCAATTAGCGTATATTCTTTTAGATACAGTAAAAATACAAAAAAAGATGACAGTCTTGGTATTTAAGCTTCCTTTTGGAAAAATATGCTGCAAAAAAAAAAAACAAACCCACCTTTTACCTATGTCAACCAAATGTTGCTGATTTTGTTAACTAGCTACTTGGGGAGTCAGGCATGCCAGTGGATGCTTTAGAATTCATTGCATTTTGTTCACAGAATAATCTAAGTCATAATAGTCAACATCTTAGGAAGACCCGTAGGTCTTATTTAATATATGAGGTATCTGACATTACTACTTTATTAATGAAAATGCTAAACCAATTGCTCTTAATACATAATATACATGGGGTTACAGTTTATAGGATGCTTTTCTCACACCTACTCTTTATGTTTTTGTGGTAGAGAGTTGTTTAGAGTTATATGCTTTGATGCAGGTATCCTAATAGACATTAAGCCTCCTGAGGTTTTGTTGGAAGCTGCAGCCTCAGCTAGAACCAGGTTCAGGAACACTGATCATGCTATTGAGGTCGGCTCAGTGGAGCCGGCAATCAGATGGTGATGAATCTATCTCATTCCTAACTCTGGAGGTGTGCATACCAAGCTATACGGTTCCATGGGTGGGGCATGATAGACATGATTCACACTGTATTTGTAAAGTTGAAGCCCAGGTGGTTGGCATGGATCTTGCCTAGAAAGCCAAATCTTGGACAAGGTACACACAAAGGAAAGGCCTGACAAAAATCACCTGTGGTTCCAGGATTTAGACACATTACCTAGAGTCCATGAAAAGCTTTAAGTCCTAAAGGGAAACCAAGAAAATTAAGCAGAGAAACAAGACAGACTGGGAGTGGGAATCAGCATTTCAGGAGATAATTGGGTCTTAGGGAGATCAACTGCCAGGGCTAGGCCCTGGCAAATGCTTCCTGGCATCCTTGTTTGAGGCCAGCAGTCATGTTGGGGCCCATAAGACTGTATTGAAGACAAGAGTTGGTCAAGTTGATGGGCAGAGGCTCTACAAGTGTACATTAGGCTCTCCCCAGGAGATTTCAGGGTTAAAAAATATATCACCAGATTACCTAGTTTTTTCTACTCCCAGAACTGACCAAGAATCTGAGGTTGTATGTGGGAATCATGGGAGGAGTCGCCTGAGGGCTTGGAACCACAGCTATGCTGGGGTGGAGATTAGGCCAGAGGAACAATTATGTCCCTCTTATCTCTCCTTGTTTCCACTTCTTTTGATACCACTCTTCTTGCCCCTTTGAGCCAGCTTTTAGTGAAGGAGGGGAATGATGACATTTTGTCAACAACAACATTAGGCAGAAAGAGGAAGGAGGATGGGAAGAAAACCAAGGAACTGTAACCAAGAGGGAAGGAGGTATCTTTTGTCTATATTTATCTTGGGTTTGCCACTTGACTATCTGGGTATTTCTAAATGTATCAGTGTTTGGGCCTCATCCTAGAATATTCTCATCAGTCACTGGGTGTGACACCCAGATTTTTTTTTGTTTTTAAGGCTCCTCAGGTTATTATGTATATAGCCAGGATTAAGATCTAGTGACTTCTATCAATAAGCCAATACAAAGGTATATAATAATTGAAAATTTGGCCCCAAAATTTGGATAGTAGTATTTGTTTGTATATCTATATCTTATTAGTTGTTCACTTAGTTGCTATATTTATATGACTTTTATTGTGAAGCTTTCCCAAAGTATGTTCTGTGGATTGCTGGTTCACGGAATGTTTATAGGCTGGTGTTGACGGTAGGGAACACCTTGTTTTCCTGCTGTGGTCTTGGTAATGGATTTCAGGGCTCCCTGTGTCTACCCATTTCACCCACATTCATACATAGGAAATGGAATAGTCAGGAATTGTGTCAGCCCCAAGCCTCTTTTTCTCTTTTCATATTCTCTCTTCCTTCTTTAGATTCAGAAAATATACACATCTTCTTTTTGTCTTCTTCATCTTCATCATCCCCAAAGTTATAATATGAAACATCCCTCAAAACCAACTATTCTTAGAATGTATTTTTTTTCTCCCTAGAAACATCGCTCTACATATACCCTATGGCAACCTACTTGGGAAGGTAACACTATGGGCATAGGCTGACAAAAGGATGAAACTTGTATCTGTAGAGTAGGATCTTGCTGCCCTCTTAAAATTGCCATCAAACTCCATTTTGCTCTCAAATTACGAATAGCTCTTAAGATTTTATTTTTATTTATTTATTTTTATTTTAAAAGATTTTATTTATTTATTCATGAGAGACAGACAGAGAGAGAGAGAGAGAGAGAGGCAGAGACAGGGGCAGAGGGAGAAACAGGCTCCATGCTGGGAGCCTGGCGTGGGACTCGATCCAGGGTCTCCAGGATCATGCCCTGGGCTAAAGGCGGTGCTAAACCTCTGAGCCACCTGGGCTGCCCAGCTTTTAAGATTTTAACAGTTTTAAATAATAGTCTATGTTTGTGGGGTTTTTTTCCATAGCAGAATCAAGTGTTCCAATTTTTCTTCCACAAGTATTATGTGGGTGTGGAATGGGAAAGGAAATTTCCAGCTGTTCCCTGCAGGCAGAACAGGCCCCTACCAGGCTGGTTCTCTCCATTAATGAAGGGTCCTGGATCTCCCAGAAATGTCAATTTTTATTTCAAATGTCAAGCATCTTATAAACGAGCCTCCAGGTCATATTTTCCCATCCCTTTCCAGGTATCCTTTAGTAGGACAGTTCTTGGAAAGGGCAGTTCCTTGGAGCACTCTGGTGTTTATTGCCTCTACCTCATTCTAAAGCTTCTCAAAGTTCTCTCGTACAGTAACTCGGTCAAGTCTTTTCTATGGCTGTGGAAATTGTTGTTCATAGAGGTTAAGCAATTACCGGTGCCATGGAGCAGATGAATGAGAGACCTGGCAGTGGTTCCAGGACTCTAGTGCATCAGCTGGTATATTGCCTTCTATTGCTTCATGAGGCTGCTAGCTGGCCTATTTCTCTCCCGTATACTTAATTAAAATCAGGATGTTGTTGTTTTTTTTTAATTCTCAGTTCTGAGTTGAAGTCAAGGGTATTATAGTACCATAACTAGAATATTATCTCAGTTGAAAAATATAAACACCTGCATCATGGTGACATCTATTCATTTAGAGGCAGCATTGATATATTCTCCTTCTTCACCTCCTTTCCCCTCATTCTCTCTAAATATAGTCAATGTATCAATGAAAAGTTTTAATAAAGACACTGCCTGAATATTAGCATTTGGAACATAAGAAAATCTCGTTGATTTTAGCATAATTGTGCACTTTACCTTGGTATATATCTCTCCATGGATAATTTTAAAACTATTTATAGGGGCTCCTGGATGGCACAGTCAGTTTAGCATCAGACTCTTAGTTTTGGCTGGGGTGGTGATCTCGGGGTGGTGGAATCAAGGCCTGCATTGGGCTCTGTTCTCAGCTTGCAGTCTGCTTCAGAGTCTCTCTCTCCTCTCCCTCTGTCCCACCTCTCCCCACTCCAGCTCTCTCTGTCTCTCAAAACAAATAAACAAAAACTACTTGTAAACAAAGTAATATATTAAATATATAAAATCTCTATTTTGACTTAACCTTTTTTCTTTTTTTTAAAAAAAGATTTATTTATTTATTTATTTATTTATTTATTTATTTATTTATGAGAGACACACAGAGAGAGGCAGAGACATAGGCAGAGGGAGAAGCAGGCTCCTTGCGGAGAGCTGTATGTGGAGCTCAATCCCAGAACTCCAGGATCAAGCCCTGAGCCAAAGGCAGACACTCAATTGCTGAGCCACCCAGGCATCCCTAACTTACATTTTTCCATAAAGCATGGTCATTCTCTAACAAATTGGTATTTAGCAAGTTGATAGATTGTGGTCTTTAAGCTGAATGAGATCACCTCTCCGAATCTAAGAGGCCTGAACCATACTAGTCTCCTAGATGCCTGCACCTCACTGTGATTATTCCCTAGGCCAGGATTTCACAGCTGCAGTCATAGGCACCCAGGAAATAAGTCATATTCAGTTCCTGAAACATTCTAGCTCCCTTAGAAGCATAGGGCATCCTGAGTGCTATTTTGCCCTCTCCTAGTCCTCCACCGACCCTGAAACACCACCTTAAAAAGCCATAGGGCTGATTTTGCACAGAGTGCAGAGATCCTCCTCACACACAGACTGTAATCTGCACTAATATGTTCTCATGACTGCTGCCTCCTCAGCTTACCACAGGGGGCAGACGCCGACTGGTAAAGTGTTTAAAGAAACAAATTCCCAAGGACAAGCAGGGAGCTACCAAAATGTAAAAAGAAAAAAAAGAATACGTTTTAAAATGTGTTTTCTTACACCACCTTTAGTAGTACAACATATGAGATAGAGTTTACTTCACTTATTTAGAAATAAACAATTCTTCCTTAATGCTAAAGATGTATAAACAAGGTTTAAAGCTAGGGTGGTTTAATATTTTTCTGCAGAAAAATACTTCTGGATGGTGTTCCCTTTTTTACATTTCAAAGTTCTCCTTGTATTTCAAATGTAATAATTCTATGAATATGTTTCACTCAAATGTTATAATGCCCCAAATAAATAACATTCTTAGAAATTATCCCCCCCAAAAAAGAAAAGAAAATACCCTCCCCAAAGGAGAAAGCTCCTTGAACATCCATTTTAACTTTCCTTGCCAATTGCTGATTTTCATCCTTTACTGTACTTTCTAAAACCCTGAGCAAAGGCACATAAAGCATTGTTATTCTCAACGAGATCAACAATGTGCAAAATTCAAAAATCTCAAATCTGTGAAAAGCATTATAAGAAAATAACACTATTGGTTATTGCTCTGTTTAGACTTGTGTATGTTGTCTTTACTGTCTCGCATGATGGTCATGAGCATGGACAGTGAAGCCTGCCTCCTAGGATCTAAAATTTTGAGTTATCTCAGACAATTATAATTTCTCTAAGCTTCAGTTTTCTCATCTGAAAAACAGAAAAAAGAATAGTATGTATCGTGTTGTTGATGTTTTTAAATTACGTTTTTTTTTAATAGGATGATGCTTGACAGTAGTATTTGTTTAAATAAAATAAAACAAACATTTTTCATAGCATCACTATGTTGTAGGTCAACATTTTTATATTAATTATTGTCTCTTTTTTTTCCCCATCCCTCCAGAATACTTGGATAGAAGCTCATTAGAAAGTGAGATGCAGGGCAGCCCGGGTGGCTCAGCTGTTTAGCGCCACCTTTGGCCCAGGGGGTGATCCTGGAGACCTGGGATCGAGTCCCACATCAGGCTCCCTGCATGGAGCCTGCTTCTCCCTCTGCCTGTGTCTCTGCCTCTCTCTTTATCTGTGTGTGTCTCTCTTGGATAAATAAATAAAATCTTTTTAAAAAAAAAGGAAAGAAAGAAAGTGAGATGCATTGGGGAACTGTCTTGGGTCCCAGTTTTCTCATCTGTGAGATGGTGATGATCTTGCCTTAGAGGTTTGATGTGAAATGGAGCAAAGTAGTACACATGAAAGGCTCAGGAGAGGATCTTACTGATCAGAGACCCTCAGTAAATACTCACCGATAAATAGAAAATAACTATGTGCAAAGTCATAGAAAATCAAACCATGTAGAGATTCAAGAAGATAAAATGGCTATCTCAGAAACAGAACAAGCATCTGTCAAAAGCTTCAGATTGTTTTGTGCTTTTATTAATCAGATTCAAGTTAGAAATTTTCTTATTTTTTATTTATTTTTTGATGGGAAGGGGCAGAGGGAGAGGGAGAGAGAGAATCTTAAGGAGGCTCCACATCTAGCGTGGACAGAGCCTGACTCAGGGCTCTCTATCACACAACACTGAGATCATGACCTGAACTGAAATCAAGAATTAGATGCTTAACTGACTGAGCCACCCAGGCGTCCCCAAATTAGAAATTTTCAATCCATACTTTCAAAAGGAATTATTCAGACAAAATTTCTGAAAATGTTCATTCCTTTTGGGTTTTATAGTCATTTCTTGACTTAAACAGAAGAAAAGTTGCCAATATTTTAGCAATGAATTTCTACTTGTTGGAAAAGCTTGTAAAAATACTGGTAAAGTTTACTTAGAAACATACAAAACAAATGAAGATACTTGTGTACTTCTCTTTTTTGTGCTCCTTGGTGGTGGGGAAATAACCATTTGTGCTTTCCTTTGTGAAGGTGCTTAGAGAAAAAAATGAAAAACATGCCTAAAAGCCCTTGAATTATTTACATGCCAAAAAGAGATAAAGTTATGTGGTGTGGACTAGGCCCCATCTTAATTTGAATGATTGAATTTCAGTATCAGATGACTGGGAATATGCCCTAAAAACCTGTCATTCATTACAGCATATTTGGTAAGTCACTTTGCAAATATTATTGTCTTTGTAGAAAACTTTAATCACTTCATAGGCAATTTCAGGCAAGTCTTCAGAATTGCCTTAGTCCCGGTGAAAAATAAGTATTATGTTAGAACTAAGGGCTTGGTAGATGGTAGGACAGATTGGATTTAGGTACACAGGTTCATGGGGCTGCATAGGCCCACTGAGGTATGGCAGCCTCTGAAGTGGGCAACTGGAAGGAAATGAGAAGCCTTTGAAGAAAGGTACAGGGGCACCTGGGTGGCTCAGTGGTTGAGCTTCTGCCTTCAGCTCAGGGCATGATCCTGGGATCCGGGATCCAGTCTCACATCAGGCTCCCTGTGGGGAGCCTGCTTCTCCCTCTGCCTGTGTCTCTGCCTCTCTCTCTCTGTGTCTCTCATGAATAAATAAAAAATAAAGAAAGAAAGGAAGGAAGGAAGGAAGGAAGGAAGGAAGGAAGGAAGGAAGGAAGAAGGAAGGAAGGAAGGAAGAAAGAAAGAAAGAAAGAAAGAAAGAAAGAAAGAAAGAAAGAAAGAAAGAAAGAAAGAAAGAAAGGTAGGTATAGTTCATGGCCAGGGGATGCTTGGAGAACAGTAGGCTAAGAACTAGCAAAAGGGAAGAGCTATGTCAGGCGGAGTCCATCTAGCCCCAGATAGACATCATTCTATCACAGGGACTGGAATTTCGGGACATCTTTCTTACCTAGAAAGATGGATTAGGACAAGGTAGGACAAAGACCTACTGGGAAGAGATAGTGTTACCAGAGCAGAATTCAGTGACCGACACTAAGTCACAAGACAATCACCTAATTTTAGAGATTAGAATATACAATTAGAGCAAGATTAGAAATTTCTCTGGTTAGGGGCAAGATATGTTATTTAACCTAGGTTAAGGCTGAATCTATAGGTGACAGCCTTATGGAGCAAAGTAATTAACACTAACTCACCAATATCTTACAGTGAATATGTTTACAAGTTTCATAGGATGGTTTCATGTAATATCCTTGACAAGGGCAGAGGGCACAGAAAACCAAGTGCAGTTTCATAAAAGAAAAGTCAAAACAGGGCCACTTAGTATGTATTCCATGGATACACATGACCTGTCTTTATGCCAAGAAGTTTTTGTTTTGTGCTGGTGGTACCAAGACTTAAGAGGTTGGGCCATACATCTCTTCTTATGAAGAGTCAAAGGCAGATTCAGAGAATTATATGAATATTCAAAGATGAGAATGGGAAATAAAATAATTGTTACATCTACATCAAGAGGTGAATGAAGGAGGCAAAGGAGACTTGTAGCCTATGAAGGGCACTGGACTTGAACTATTTTTTTCTTTTTTCAAACATAAAACTCTATTTCAGGATTTGTTCCTAGTATGGTCAGTTTAAACCAAGCAGAGAGTTGACAGTATGGAGGATGACCCCAGTGTTGCCATGCCTTCTGCCCAATATGGGCAACAGGCAAATGGTAAACCATATTCGATAGGGACTTGGCTTCTCTTGCAGGCAAGGACGACAAGAATTGGTAGAGAGGCAAAAGCCCTACTTGAATTATGCAGCGATATTATAACCTCACTATTTCCCCAATGACAGCTCAATCTCTGACCTGATATATTTTTAAGTGATAAAAATTTTTAAAAATCAGGACAAAAGAATTATCCCTTCATTATCGAGTGCTTAGGAAAAAATGGAGGAATCGTTTTTTGGGGGGAAATGTTGCCACTGAAAAATCTTATACACAGGCAAATTATTGGTCATGTGCTTTGGCAACAGAAAGTTCTTTTCTTGTATGCAAACTCTCAGAAAACACACTGCCCACATTCACTTCTAAAAAAAAAAAAAGAGCAGCTGAACACGAGATTAATTAAAATAAAGATCACGAAAATGAGGAAGTTATGGTATAAAATGACAGCCAGAAAGCACGGAAACTATTTGAACATTGTTTTATTTAATACTTAGGAGCTGTAAAAACAGCTGTAACAAGTCATATAAATATTAAAAAAACAATTCTTTAAAGGAACTATCCATATCATGTATTAATGCCAAAATGGACCTAAAATCCAGATTATGTTTTATTAAAATTAGGCAGTGGTGGGGGTGGTGGCAGGAAGAAAGGAAGTAAAAGCATACTAGATTTCTCATCTTTCATAGGAGGAAGTCAATGGATAACACTTGCACTGATGTAGTAAATTTAAATATAAATATTTTACAATGTATTTATTGTATTTTTAAGATTTTATTTATTTATTATTTATTTGAGAGAGAGAGAGAGTGAACAAGCAAGCAAGAGAAAGAAAGCACAAGCCCACAAGCCAGGGGAAGAGCCAGAGGGAAAGGGAGAAGTGTACTCTCTGCTGAACAGGGAGCCAGATGCAGGGCTCAATCCCAGGACCCTGGGATCATGATCTGAGCCAAAGGCAGATGCTTAACTGACTGAGCCCCCAGGTACTCCCAGTGTATTTTCTAAATGTTAATTTGTAAGTAATCAGTAGAAACATAAAAACAACATGACTTCTAAATCACTACAGAAATTAAGCAAACAAAAAATCTATATAGAGAAAGACAAGTAAAAGGAAACAGAAAGGAAGCACAAAATAAACAGAGCATGAGACACAGTGATGTTCATATGACTAAATATTCCATACACAACCATAAAGGCAAAGGAAAAAGAGGTTTAACTCACTATTAAAACACAAAGATTAATAGAGAACAATCTGATGGTTCCCTGAGGTGGGGAGTGGTTGATGAAATAGGTAAAAGGGATTAAGAGTACATTTACCACAATGAGCACTAGGTAATTCTAGAATTGTTGAATCACTGTATTGTACACTGGAAACTAGTATAACACTGGAGGTTAACTATAGTGGAATTTAAAAAATTAGATTTTGGCCACTCCAAAATATATAAATATGTACCATATACCAAAGATAACCCAAAAAAGTAAAGTAGAAAAAAAGTAAACAATAAAAGGACGGGCAAAGGTATATTCAGCAAACAGTAACTATTATTTATTAGGAGTGGGACTATGAATATTCCCTGAAACATAATTCCCAAACAAAACCAGTAAGTGGAGGATGAAAGTTACTACCTGCACTGAAGATATAAAAGAACCAAAATCAAAACAGCAAACAAGATGGTATTGATGTATACAGAGCAGAAACTACTAGAGAAAAAGAAAAGTAAGTAAAGCAGTACAATTTGAAACATGCTATTATTGCCACTTTCAACTTTTGACAAGTGATAAAGTATAAAGTAAATAAAAACATAGAACATTCTAATAGATTTAATAGTAAATTCTAATAGATTGATAATTGATACTTCATCCCTTAAAAATTTCTCATCCTTTTCATTTTTCTTAAAATGTTGATCAAATTGATGATAAAATAGACCACATGGAAATCCCAATAAATTCCCCCAATGGAGAAACATACAGGTCATATTTTAGATTAACCCTTTCATAAAAACCTCAAAACTAAACAACAGTACTCAACAACTATTGCAAATTAAATATCCTCTAAGGAACTCTTGAATCAAAGATGAAATTCATTTATTTTTTTATTTTTTTAAAGATTTTATTTATTTTTGAGAGACACGGAGCGAGAGAGGCAGAGATATAGGCAGAGAGAGAAGCAGGCTCCATGCAGGAAGCCTGATGTGGGACTCGATCCTGGGACTCCAGGATCATGCCCTGGGCCGAAGGCAGGCACTCAATCGCTGAGCCACCCAGGTGTCCCCAAAGATGAAATTTAAATGAAAATTTCAGGACTCATATTTCTGGCAATGATGCAGAAGCCATATCCTAAAAAGCTTCACTTACAACATACATTTCTATGAGGATCAAATAGAGCAAACCATTTTTAACGCGTTTACTATAAGGTAAGGGAAACTCCAGGGATTAAAAACCAAAGAGTTAAAAAACAGATTGGGAAATATATTGAAGTCTGTAATTCCCCTGCAGAAGAATTCCAGAAAGCCAGGAAGCTTTCCCAGGAGACCAGGCCTTGGCTCTATGTAGGCAAAGAGAAAGAAGGCTATATGTGAAGTCCGTGAACACTGTTGGAAATTAAAGGAATTAAAATATAGTAAAAGAGTAGATGAAAAAAAGCAAACAACAAAAAACAGCAACCAAAAAAAGTTTCTTGTAAAGAAATATAGAAGACAAAATTATCTGTTTTAGCTATTGTACTTTCAGTGGGCAAACCAGGAACAAAAAGTTTACACTGAGAAAGTGTAACTGTCTTGGTTTGTAGTTCAAATTTACACTACTCCTCTGTTTTAGGGAACCACAAGCAGAGACATGAACTTAAGTTGATCTGAAAGCAAACAAAATATAACACGTGTAGCAAAAGACAAGTAAAATGGAACGGAAAGAAAAGACAAAATAAACAGCATGAAATAAGATGCTTCATATACATGGTCAAACAAATATATAAGCTTTGAAGAAGGTTAGATCCCAGGCTAGGTGAAAATTCCCCAGAAAAAGTCCACTGAATATTAATTCACAGTTAAAATTAAAACACACAAAGAAATTAGCCACAGTGGATTAGAATGACTGCAACACAGAGACTATGAGAAAGAAGTGTATGTGTTAAGAGGAACAAATAGTCTTTATGAGGAAACAGAATTTGTAGTAAAAAATAAAATCAAGCATATTTGTCATGAAAGTTTTAATTGAACCAATAGGGCTTTTAGAAGAGAATGGAATCAATGAAGTAAAGGATATATTTAAAGATCAAGTCTAGGGACACCTGAGTGGCTCAGTGGTTGAGGGTCTGCCTTTGGCTCGGATTGTGATCCTGGAGTCCCAGGATCAAGTCCCATATCGAGTTTCCTGCATGGGGCCTGCTTCTCACTCTGCCTGTGTCTCTGCCTCACTCTCTGTGTGTCTCTTGTGAATGGATAAATAAAGTCTTTAAAAACAAAAAAGATCTAGTCTAAGATTTTTAATAATTGATTAAAGACATGAATTACTGAATTCCAGAAGTGTAAGTGGAATCTTAAGCAGTTAAAAGGAAGATAAGATCAATTTCTAAATGCATTACAGTTTTCTACAGATCACCAAAGGTAAAGAGATCTTTAAAAGGCCATAGAATAACGAAGCTAAGTGTGAATAAAATCGGAAACAGATTTTGTGACAGTGAAAGCCAGAAAAGAGCAGAAGGGTATTTTCAAAGTGCTGAGCAAAAATGACCCAGATTTTTTACTTTTTTTCCAAGAATAAGAATAAAAAAATTAGGACAAATAAATACTGAGTTTATTCTTACACTCATTAAAGGAACTTGGAAATGATGTAATTCAGAAGGGAAATTATCCCAGAAAGAGTGTGAGTTGCAACATTAAGTGGGCAAAGAAATTAAAATGTTAAACACACGAGTAAATATAAACAAACATTGAACATATAAAACAATAATGACTACACATTGGAATAAATAAACAGACATAAAATGTGCTACAAATGATAGCATGAAAGATGAGATGGAAATGATCTGAGTTAAAAGTAGAAACAGTTCCAAATATAGAAATAATCACTATAAATGTAAAAAGATCATTCTCAGCAGTGAAAATAAATAGGCTATATTTTAAAAAATCTGCTATCTGCAGTTTGTGCACAACAACTGAGAGTGTGGAAAAACGGCAAAAGAAAAAAGTACCCAGAAGATTAACCAAAAGAAACTCTTAAAGCTGTATTAATATCAACAAATTTCACTTTAAGACAAAAAAATAGAAATAAAAATAACTACTACCTAAAGATTAAACACTCAATTAATCAGGGTACCATGCATTTATTGGCCATTTCCCTGTGTGCAACTGGTGGTTCATATGCCTTTGCCTATTTTTTCTTGTGTTGTTTTTCTCTTAATTGTAGAAATTATTTTTTATGTTTTAAATATTAATCATTTGTAGTTAAATGCATTGCAAGTCTTTTCTCCCAGTATGTAATTGTCTTTGCAAACATTTGTATTGTATTTAGGGATTGGTTCAGTTTTCTCTCTGAACTAAACTTGAATGCAGCACTATGAACCTTGCCAAAATGAAATGGGATCCAAATGAGTTGAGTGATCCAAGACTTTCAGTGATGCCATGATTAACAAATGCATCATCTCCGGTTGATTGTTGGTAAAGTATCCAGTGAAACAAATGAGCAGAGAACCAAAGTGGCTACTGTGTTTAACTGTTGTGGTTCCAATGATGACCAAAACCACTCTGGAGTGAGATGGCTGCTCCTCAGTGCATTGAAATGCTTTCAGAAAGGAAATGATATCTTTAAATTCTCAAGTGATGTGAATTGCAGTCAAGTCACATTCAGAGAACCAGAGAAATTCAATGGTGGATCTAAACATCATCTCTTATTTCCTGAAGTTCTGTGATAATCTCCCTGAAAAACCAGAAACAAATTTAATTGTATGGGTTATAAATCCACAGTCTCTTCAAGTCTCTTCTATGAAGGTCAGGGCATTGATGGGGAAGAAGTGGACTCTGAGACTTGAAATAGGAGAATTGGGAAGTCTTGGATAATGTCAAGAAGGTTGAACAATTGAACACTCTGAACTTTCTTTCCTAATGGAAATAGCCCTCCCTCCTGTTTCGAGGAGATTAGCTTTCTCTTCCTAAGGATTGTAATAATATTTCCTAGTGTAGTTGCATACAAGGAATGCCTCTTCTTCTCAAGATTCATCCCAACCATCTGGTGTCAATTCTCAGCATGTTCCAAGGGGATACACTTAAAGTGACCTGGGAGGAAAGCTCTTGTATTCCAAAATGAATTGCAAAATGTTTATGAATAGATATGGCCAAATTTATTGATATGGGTGCATCTATCAAAGAATCTGAATATAATGTATTTAATGTGTCAGGTGAGAGGGGCTCTAACATCTTACCTGGTTTGTTGAGTAAAAATTTGTCTCTAGTAACTCAGTAAGGTTGAGATACCAGACCTTTCTTGATGTAAAACAGAGAAAAGAATTCAAGGACTTAGGGAAATAGGCAAGTTGAAATGGTTTTGTCATGTGCAACCAGTTCTTCCCTCATTGTTTTCTCTGTGAAAGCCCAAAATACTCCCTTCATTCAGTCACTGGGAACTTACATAAGTGAGAGAAACATCCATATGCTTAAAAGTGAGAATGTCTTCAACAGGCCAGATATTGTGTTGGGATATGCCATCATTAAGTTGGGCTCTTCATGAAGATAAATGCAACATTTAATGGCCAGACTAAGTGGAGATATTAGTGTAATGTACATCAGAAGTTTTGACCTACAGAAATCCTTAGCAGGAGCTAATCAACCTCATATGCAGCTTCGCAAAGCATTACTTGATCTAGAACAAAACAAATTCCAGTTAGTGGACTAAATTCATGATCTGAGTCAACATAATAGAGAATCGCGTCCTCTCCCCTAATTCCAGACCTAAGTCAGTTCACAGACCAAAAGCCTCTTTACTGAAGGAGAGTTTGGGCTCCCATTTAACACTGCCACAGGCATCTGCCCTTTTCTTCCTCCAAGCTTGTCAAAAGAGATCTGAGGCCGATTACCACAATGAATGTACTTTGGAGAAAATGAGGGATCTAAACTCTTGGGAACTGACACCAGTGTTTAGGGGCTCAAAATACCAATGTGAGGTTTATAATAGTCAAGTAATTAATGGAGTAATGTACCAAACTTGAGTCACCAAGTGCCCAATAGATCCACAGACTCATCCTGTGAATATTTCTCTACTTCCTGAATGTGTACTTAGAATGGGCACATTTGGCATCCAGCAGAACCCCTGCAATGGCCTTCTGATCCAGGAAGTGATGGTTATAATGGTAGGAAGGGTACATGGAAGCCTCTGAACTTGTCCTCTCTGTCAGGATATTGAACTGAAAATCCACTGTGTTTATGCTGGGAATTGCTGAAGTGAGTGCCACTATGAAAGGCTCAAAAGATATAGAGTGATGATGCTGTTCACATTCCCATTTATCTTCTCCTATTGGCCTGTGCAGAATGTGGTGGGTCTTTGAAAATAATTGCATTATTTGAAACTTTATCAGATGGTAACTCCAATTCCAGCTACTGTTCGAGGTACGGAACATTTTTCCTAAGAAATTGTGACCAACCATTATTTTGAAGAATCTGTTACAGGATGGGGTGGAATCAACATGAGATAGGAGTGAGTCTGAGACATGCAAAGCTGGGACTAAAGTGGACAATTTAGGTACTCTGTCAAGATCACAATAACATCTATTTTATTAAGTGAATAGCACCCCTATGGAAAATTGTATTTTCTATGATTTTTACAAGTGAAGCTGAGGGATTCTGTGCAGAAATCCTATGCAAAAGTCTCCTGTCCCCTTTCCTCCTTTCTCTCTCTCTTTTTAACTTTTTAAAATTTGAATGTAGTTGACACACAATATTGCATTAGTTTCAGCTGTACAGGTAGTGATTGGACAAGTTTATACGTTTACAAGTTTATATGCTTACCCCAAGTGTAATTACCACTTATCACTATACAATGCTATTGACTGTATTCCTGACAACCCCTTCATGCATTTTGCCATCCCCCACCTTCTCCCCTCTGATAACCATCAGTTAGTTCTCTGTATTTATAGGTCTGATTCTGATTTTTTGTTTGCTTGTTTTATTTGCTTTTTTAGATTGTATGGTATTTGTCTTTCTCAGTCTGACTTATTTCACTTAGCATAATACTTTCTGGATCCACCCATGTTGTTGCAAATGGCATGACCTCATCCTTTTTATGGCTATGTAATATTCCTTTGTAGATAAATACCACATCTTTATCCTTTCATCTATCAAAGACTCTTAGGTTGCTTCTATATCGTGTCTACCGTAAATAATGCTGCAATAAACAGTGGTGCATGTATCTGTTCAAATCAGTAGGGGTTTTGGGGGGAAGTAAATACCCAGTGGTGGAATTACTGGGTCACATGGTATTTCTAATTTTTTTAAAAGGTTTTATTTATTTATTCACAAGGATACAGAGGGAGGCGGGGACATAGGCAGAGGGAGAAGGAGGCTCCCTGAGGGGAACCTGATGCAGGACTCAATCTCCCGAGATCATGCCCTGAGCCAAAGGCAGATGCTTAACCACTGAGGCACCCAGGTGCCCCTATTTTTTAATTTTTAAAGTAACTTCCATACTGTTTTCCATAGTAGCTATACCAATTTACAATCCCATCAACAATGTATGAGGGTTCCTTTTTCTAACACACGTTATTTCTTGTCTTTTTGATTCTAGCCTTTATGGCAGGTATAATGTGATATGTCATTGTGGTTTTTGTTTGCATTGCTTACATTTTGTTGAGGATTAGTGATATTAAGCATCAGCTCTTTTTAGTGCTTTTATGTGCCATGACTTTAGTGTTCTTTGGTTTCCAGGAGTTGGATTTGTGGCGGGTTTTTTGTGTCACTGCCTTAAGATTACTGAGGCTTACATTGTCTGAATGAATATCCAGAAGTTTCTGGGAATTTATATTTCCTGGGTATGTCCATTTACCATTGACTGACATGTTATAGGCATATGAATGCCCTAGTTTCTTGACATAAGTCTTAGCTTACATGTCATTGTTCCCCATGGCTTCAAGTTGAAGGTACTTTAGGCAGGAGTTGGTCTGAGGCTAAATCCTTGCTGGGATGTTACACTTTTACTCTGTCCTCCATATTCCTACTCCCTTGGGAATACTTTTCCCTGGGTATACTTTCTTAATAAGTTTCTTGTGTATGAATCCTTATCTCACCATCTGCTTTTGGGGAAAAAACCTAAGATATTGTCAATGACCTGTTAGAAAATATAATGGAAAAAATAAATCCATTCATAATAAACCACGGAGAAAATGTAAAATACTTATAAATAACAATATGAATTAAATTATAAAATGTTGGTGAGCAATATGAAAAGGGAGAGACAGGCTGTGTAGTTTTGGGGGAAGATTAAATATATATATTATTTTTCTAAATTTATATAAAAAATTAAAGTCATCCTAAAGTTATTCTAAAACCATAAGTAAGAATTAACATGTAATGATTTCTATTCACCATATTGAGATTATCATGTCAAATTTTTATTAAAATTATTATATCAATTTTACTTCTGGTAAATATTGCAATATTTTGAAAACATACTTAGCATGGTTAAAGGTATTATTTATATTTTCTTTTTTTTTTTTTTTGTAATTCATGAGAGACACACAGAGAGAGAGGCAGAGACACAGGCAGAAGGAGAAGTAGGCTCCATACAGGGAGCCCAATGTGGGACTTGATCCCAGGTCTCCAGAATCATACCCTGGGCTGAAGGCAGCACTAAACTGCTGAGCCACCCAGGCTGCCCTAAAGGTATTATTTATAAAAGGAAAAATAAGATAACTTTAGAGAAAATGCCTCACCAAGAAAAATATCAAGAGAAGGATGAGCACTAATTATTTAATAATTGCAATGAGCTCTAATTATTTAATAATAACAATAACAGCAAATTCTCATTTAGTATTTTATACATGTATGTTTGTAGTGTACACATATATCTGTACATATATGTATAATCATTTAATCCTCACAACCTCTCTGTGAATTAAGTACAGAAATAGAAAGAAATCTGTGCAGAGATGGGTTAAGTAACTTGTTCAAATTCTTATAGGTAGGAATTGGTAGAGCTGGAATTTAAACCTAGTTATTTTTGATCCAGATTCCATGTTCTTAACCATTCTCCTTTTTAAAAAAGATTTATGTATTTATTTTGAGATGAAGAGAGAGAGCAAGCAGGGAAGGGGAAGGGCAGAGAAAAAGAACCTTTTAAGCAGACTCTGCACTGAGTCAGGAGCCTGAAGTGGAAAGTGGGGCTCAGTCCCACAATCCATGAGGTTGTGACCTAAGGGGAAACCAAGAGTTAGATGCTTAACTGACTGAGCCAGTCAGGCACCCCTTAACTACTTTTCTTTGCATGCATATAAGTAACAATATATTGCCAAAGAGAACAAAAAAATTAAGACCAATTACAAACAGGCCATCTTGTCACTTGGAAAATGCATATCTACCAAAAGAGGTGATTCAAAATTGTTTTGAGCAATGACAATTATGGAAAATATTGTGTATCTGCTCAAAGTGGTTATCTCGAGTAATAGCACTCAATGGATGTAGGAATGAAGCTCAATCAGATTATAGTTCCTGTGTTTATTAAAACCATCTGTCTCAGGATCATGTGCCAGTTATCTCCATGTCTTCAACAGCCATCCCTGTGTGATTGGTCCTCAATCTGCATCTTAAAAACTGAAATGACAGTTTTTCTTTCCCTTCTTCATCTTCTACAGTGTTTACTGGCACTGAATAAAGATTTATGGATTTATTCAGATTTGTTCAAGACATTATAGATATCTCGCTGAAAAATTCTCTGCTAGTTTCATCTATAAAGAAACAAAATTACCATAAGATTTTTTATATGACTCATTGTGACTGCAGGTAGTTGAATGACCTACAAATTGATCATGGACATTTGACCTTTAGCTAACATTTAGACCATCAATTGAAGAAATGAAACAGGTGTTGGTCCCAAGGCCAGGTCAGATTTAGTTATAAAAGTTTACCTCCTTTTTTGGATAACCTTTTCAATCACAGTTCCCAAAGGCAACACTGAAAAAAAAAAAAAAAAAAACAAGAGATATGTACCATGATTCTAATCCAATGACATTTTTCTTTTAAAAGTACTTTGATATCAGGAGTTACTTATGTTTTGGTCTTTATTACTTCCTTTAATATTACATTTTGTCCTAAATGTTAAAAAGTTAAATCATCCTTAAATGTATGAATTCATTTGGAAAATAATGGGAACAATAATTTCAATTTTATCAATTGACTATAAAAATTGTACCTATTAGCACATATTTCATTCCTTGTGTGTGTGTGTATTGCAGTCATTCAAGTCTGCTGAGATTGAGTTTTTAAATATCAATACATTTTTTTTCTTCCAGCTAATTAATAAAAAGTAACTTGGCAGTTAATTGCTGATTTTTCTATCCTTTCTGTTATAATTTTTGAGTAGGAAGACCAGAGACCATCCTATATCTGCTCTTGTATTTTGGTCATCTTAATTTTAAAACCAAATTCACTGTAAAGTGAGAAGAGATGGGGTTAAAATACAGCAACAAAAATAAATATGTTTTTCATTTGGTACAGTGAGAGGATTACCAATGAGGGTGATGATTGTGTATCTCTACTGATGAGAAATGACCGACTGCTGAAGAGGGAACATTCTGGCAGGAAACAGAAAGCAGACACATAATTCACAAACCAGACAGTGAGAGAGAAGTCTCAGAATAAAAATAAGCACAAACATATGTACCGATGGCAGAGTGCAGCCCTGGAGGCTGTCGCCCCTGTGGGAAGGGCAGTGGCATTGAGGCTCTGAGCACATTTCATCTGCAGATAGTAAAGAGCAGCATTAAAAGGGGAAGAATGTTTGGCTGTAGAAAAGTAATGGAATTGTTTTCAGGGAGAAAAATTAAGGGAGGCAATTTAAAAGAGAGAAATATAGCTTCTGTTTCTCCTCATGCATACTTTATAAAATTTGGAGTTAGTTTGGCATTTGCAGTGAATAAACTATAGAGAGGTTACCTAACTCTGTGCTTATGTACAGCATTAGACCACTAAGGAAACTGAGGCCCTAAGAAGCTGAATGACTTTCCAAGATCCTGAAACTTGATGGTGGCAAAGCTGAGGCTAATGCTAGCACTTTTCAGATATAAGATTATGTACAAGGGTTTGCACTTTGGATACTAATGTTTCACCTTCACTTTTTGATACAAATTGGAAATGTTTTAATTACAGAATGGGTTTATCATAATTACTTTGATTTTTCTTAATTCAGTTCAGCTAAGAATATTTATTGCATACCTAATATATGTAAGCACTACATTAGAAAACACAAAGTTGAAAGAGACACTCTCCCAAATTGAAAAAGAGCTTATAAATTATTAAGAGAATCTGAATTGAAGTACATCCAAAATGCCAATACCTCATTTCTGTATGTGCCTACTAGTGAGATTTACCTAGGACACTTAGTAACAATACAGATTACTGTGTCTCTGCTTTGAAGATTCAGATTCTTAGGTCTGGGATGGAGGCTTTTTTAATAATTTAGTGAATATTTCAGATGATTCTTCTGTGAACAGAATGATTGGGGAATCCATAGTTCCCAAGCTCGTTTGCCCATTGGAATCATGTAGAAAACTTCAAAAATTAAAAATTCCTCTGATTCTCCCTCAGAGGAATTGTTATTTGGCTAATTGTTCTGAGATGTAACCTGGGACTTGGATTTTTTTAAAAGATCCTCCAATAAACAAAAAAATTGGGGGAACTACTTCTCTATGCTATTGGGATGTGGTATTCAAGGAAGATGTCATGAAGGAAATGCCATTCAACTAATATCTATTGAAAACCTACCATTAATAAGCATTTTTATGTATTGTATCTTTTAATTTTTAAAACAAGTCTACCAAGTTAATAAGATTATTATCTGTATTTTATGGGCAAAAAACCCTGAAGTCTAGAAAACATTTTTAAATTTATAAAGTTTGTAAGTGGCTGAACAGGTTATTTAAGTCTAGATTTGTCTAAATCGGGAGCCTGAGCCTTTGTCACTTTGCCAGACTGACTTTCAGATGCAGCTTGAAGGATGGAAAGGTTTGTAACTGACAGAAATTGGAATGGATTGGAATAGAAGGCATTCCAAGGGGAGGCACTAATATTAGCAGAGGAAGAAGTGTGATAAGTCAAGTTGGAAAGTTTGTCTCCAGATAATGAAGAACCTTGAATTCACTGACTGCCTGGCTGATCATCAGGAGACTGGTTGATTGATTCATTCATTTAACATATTGTTATTTTATAATGACATTACAAGTGTTACATATTAAAATTTTAGAAAACAGTTTTGGATTTATAAGTTCAACATTCACCTGAACTTATTTTTTTTAAAGATTTTTATTTATTTGTTCATGAGAGACACAGAGAAAGAGACAGAGACATAGGTAGAGGGACAAGCAGGCTCACTATGGGGAGCCTGACGTGGGACTCAATCCTAGGATCCCAGGATCATGCCCTGAGCTGAAGGCAGACACTCAACCACTAAGCCACCTAAGTGCCCCTCACCTGGACTTTTGAGGTTGAAATTGTTTCAATTTTTTTCTGTTATCATATTACGGCAACTTACAATTAACGCTTTGAGGACCATGCCATCATTGCAGGCAGTGTTGAAGAGTGCTGAAAATTCTCTTTTGCTGGGACTTTAAGATAGAGAAGCAGGAGTAGGAATAAATAAATTCTGGCATTCTTATACAAAACGATGTCATATCAAAGTTAAAATGAAAGAGCTAGAGCCATAATATCAATCTGCATCAATCTTAAAAATAACATTGAGGGGGAAAACACGGCTTGTGAAATAAAAATTTTTAAGACACAAAAAGTATTATATTTTCATTTCTCTATGCATATATACTAAATTTTGAGAAAATACATGGAAATGTTAAATACCAAATTCAGAGTAGTAATACCATGGGAGATTGTATATTCCAGGAATGGCCACGATCATGTCTTTCATCCCACATGTTTTTGTAATGTATCCTTGTCATTTCTTTCATTTAGTGTTAGATCTATGCCCCTTCAACATGAACCTGGGTGGTACTTTGTGACTATACTAGCCAAGAGAGTACAGAAATGACTTTATATGTCTTGTGAAGGTAGATGCATAAGTGCAATGCATTTTTGCCCTGTAGACTGGGGATACTTGCTCTTTCTACCCATGCTCTCATGCTGCTGTAGAGAGAAGCCCAACAGTTACTTGGAGAGATTTCATGTATCATAGAGTCCCAGCTAAGATCTCAGCTGAAAGAAAGCCAGCATCAACCACCAGACATGAGTGAATAGGCTTCAAATGATTCCAGCCTCCAGTCATCAACTTACTTCCAGGCTTCAAGTCTTCCCAGCTGAGGCTCCTGATACCGTGGAACAAAGACAGGCATTCCCACGGAAAAATCCCAATTTTTGACACACAGAATCCATTAATATAATAAAATGGTTATTGTTTTGTTTCAAGACCAAAGATGTATGACTAAAAAAAATACATGTGTAATGTTTGTCCTTTCTGGAAAGTGGGACCCCAGAGGTTTTTAGACTAGACAAATGGTGTTAGCATCTATCCCCATGGAAAATGCTTCCTATGTGTAATTATTTTGGGACCAGAATCCTCCTTTTTCAATACAATTAGAGTTCTCCTGATGCTCGAAGAGAAAATGTAGTTGGGTGTTGATGGTCTAAAAACATGTAATCTCTCTGTTCACAAGAAGGGTTGTGTCATAGAATCTGTAGACAATGGAGAATGTTTGGGAACTAAAAGAAGGGGATTTTAGAAGCTCTGAATCTTGAATCTTTGGAGGAGAAGAATTTTCTGGACACAGAATTATAGTGTCTCTGTTTATTATGGATTTGCTGTCCTTTTCATCAGTCATATTCACATGCACAGTCATGGCACATATTGTATCAATGTCAGTAAACATACACTAAACTATATAATAAACAGTCACATAACCCCATAAAATTGTTTTGCCAGTTACCTCTTCCATCTAAAGGAATGAAATGTCAGTGGTATGATGACTTTAATGTCCGGTATCACATTTAGAACTTAGGAATTTGCATGTGCATTCAATTATTATTTATTCATAAAACATTTTTAAGTATAACGTAACATGCAGTGCACTACACAGTGAAGATACAGAATGAACATCCTGTTTCTAGTTCTCAATGATCTTACAATCTAGTGGGAAAGATAACCAAATACAGTGGTCATATAGATATACAACTGATATATGTTAAAATCATGTATTACATTAAATAGTAAATATAATTGTGCACACATTAAGGAACTCCTGATTCAGCAAGAATAATATATTTGAATTCAACAGTTTTTTTTTGAAACAAGAATATGCTAAATAGATGAATGGTTTAGATTAAACACTCCAAATTTAAATTCAAATCTATGTGGGGAACTCCATTTATGATAAAAGTAGAATTACAGTCTAGTAAAGAAATACTGGCTTATTTACCACATGTTCTTGACATACTTGTCTATTAAATTTTGTTATTTAAAATTTTTTTTTTGTCACCACTACACCCAATGTGGGGCTTGAACTCATGACCCTGAGATCAAGAATCGCGTGCTCTTCTGACTGAGGCAGACAGAAAATTTTATAAAAAATGTTAAAATTTTATAAAAAATTAAAATTTTATAAAAAATGTTAGAAAACTATTTTGGATAACATTTTAAAAACCCTATAGGAGAAAAGAACAAGATAAATGCAGAAATGATAATGGAAAGACTGTTGAATATTTGATTCAATAAAGCGTCTTTAAGACAAAGATAACATAGGAAAATATTTGTAACTTGAACAAAAAAAGAAAGGTTTAATATCAGTGATACACAGAAAGTTCCTACTATTGAAAATAACACATCACATTTGGACATTATGTTCAAGACATAGTTTCTGGGCACAGAGAATACAATGAAGAGAAAAATAGATACGATTCTACCTCTTAGGGAGTGTGTATCTAGTTTATAAATTTAACACTGATCAAAAAATATATAAATATGTAGTAAATAGTGGAAATGAGCTTTGCTCCAAGGCATTCTGACTCCAGGGCATGCATGCCTAGTCCAAAGCTGATAACAGCAAGGCTGGCAAGAATGTGAGTCTGGCATGTTCTCATACTGATGGTGTATGTGAGTTTGAATATTTTTTAAAGAAAAGTTAGCCGTCAGTACTTATTAAAATCAAAAGTACGCAGAGATGTCAGTATTTTGGCTCAGCAATACATTTAGAAATTTCTACTAATGTACTATAAACATCTCTTGGTAGGGATCTATTTATAAGGACACTTAATGTAGCATTAGTAGTTAGAGCAAAAGACTAGAACCATTCTGAATATCTGGTAACATGGCAACCACTGAATAAATTATGAAATATATTTATTTTGAAATATTATGTGGTTATTAAAAATGGATAATTACATCTAGCCATTTTGTTTGACTAAGCCAAGCTGGGGCAGCAAAACATATAAATAGGCAAACTACAGAAAAAAGAAACACAATAGGGTAATAAAGACATGTGAAAAGATGCTCAAACTCATTAATGAGTAGGGGGAAAAAGAAGTTAGACTTTTCCCTCTAAAATTGGAAAAATTATAAAGTTTGATAATATCTTCCAAAGGTAAGTATGAAGAGATATAGATATTACTGGTTGGGACATAAATGATTTTTTTTGCAGTATGTATCAACATTAACATCTTCATATATGTATCAATATATGTATCTCCATATCCACCAATTTCACTTTTAGGTTGTTAACCTTCAAAATTACACATACATATATAGGCATGTATGCTACTGTTATTTGCAGCATAGTTTATAATATTTAAAATTTAGAATACCTTAAACGTTCCCCAGCAGGAGAATGGGATAATATATCATATTTTCATTTCAGGAAAACAACTCTGGAAGAGTTATATAGAGATAAAATTGAAATTGGAGAAATGGACGACAGGACAAGACTAATGGATAAATGTATCTATTAGGCATTATTGTGTTAACCCTAGTGACCTCATTATGAAAGACATTGAGAACAGAAAGAACCAATAATTTTCTAAAGTAAAGCAAAGAGGAATTAAACATTGATTTGAATAGAAAGGTGGTGAAAAAAGAGGAAAGAAAATAATATACCTGAGCTTCCTAATATATGGAATGAAGGGTAAAACTTTTCATAATTTCAGAAATAGTTGAATTTGAGTATGAAACTCTCACATACAAAGATTGGTGAAATACCTACTAGAAATGATATATAATGAATGTGTGAATTATGCAGTCTACGTAATGGATAAGCTACAAATTAATCTACGCTTTACCATCTTATATAAAATATTGGGTAAGTTAAGAATATGCATGAAGGAAGTCAAATTACCTGTCAATGTAAGCAAACTTGAAAGGTTGACTTTTTAGAACTTTGTCCAGCATCCAGCAGCTATGTTGAGGACCTACAAAGATGAGGAAAGCTATAACAAAACAACTGTTTTGTCAAGTCCATCAGTATCACTCTTAGAGTTTGATTCAATGTTCTAAAGGGAAGAAGAAGAGCAAACACAAAAGAGGCTATTTTTATAATGCTGGAGAGATTTTAAATATAGTGAACTTGGCCTACATTAAATGGATTTATTATTTACAAAGAACTGGACATAGTTTGGTCATTCTAAGGATAAGTGTTAGATTTGTAGTTTGTTTTGAAATTAAGCAAAAATAATTAAATTTAAATGTTCTCTTAATAAAGCACAGTGAACATAGTTATAATAAAACTTCTTCAGAAAAGACAATATTTGTGCATTACTTGGAACCTAGTTGAGTTCAATTTTTTGAATAGCTTAATTTATGTTCAACTTAACTTCCTGCATTTTATTTATCTGAGGCTTTGCAAAGATATAGTAGGTATCTTTCACACAGTAAATTTCGCTGTGGATTTCAAGAGGGTTGCCACAAATCAATCGCCCACAAAAATCTCTCAGGCTGGTCCATAATGTCAAATGTAACAAACTCTGTAATTGAGTCTTTATCCAGCACAAAAATGAGATGGCTTCTGATCTAGTATTACACCAATAAAAAGCATGTCACTGGTTAGTAAGAACAGTTAAATCAGATCAAGTACATGACCCACAAGAGTGAGAGCGTGCATTCACATACCAGCTTTATGAAGCCAAAGTCCAGGCTCTAGTGTTCACCATGTTGTCATAAATACCTCCAAGCTGGAGTTGATGTGGAGTGATATTTCCGTCTTGAAAGTGTTGTAATATACTTTGATACAAGGTAATGTATCAGGATACATGCAAATTTTTTAAATGTTAAAAAGATTCTGATAAATTACTGGGATATTCAAATCTCACCAGGTAAAACAGAAAGGCTGTGAGAAATAAGAAGGAAAGAAACCATAACAGAGCTGAAGAAAATGACAAAACTCTAAGACAAGTGGTACTATTACTTTAGGATGTCTTGCCACTTTGAGTCGAAAATATCCTATTTCCTCCCACCTTTTAAATGTATAACTGTGAAAGCCATAATGCTTAAAATGGCTTTATTATAAATTTTCCCATTACCTGATGACTATAGTCATATTAGATTGCTAGAAGTAGATGCAACGTTGTATACTTTTTTCACAGATGAAAAAAGAATTCTAGTCAGATTGCTTCACCTTCCATAGAGAACTCTCTAAAACAATGTCTTAATTCATTCTCAAAACTTCACAACCAAATTGTATGTAGTTGAGGCATCGTGGCTCCTCTAAAGATGAAGAAACTGGCATCCAGAAAAAGTAAGTGCCTTTCTGAAATCACACAGGAATTTAGCTCTTCAAATTGTTTCTTCCAGGAGATGCATTTATATAACCTGAAGAAAGAAAATCTGTCTCTTAAAATGATTGTATTAGTTTTCTAGGGCTGCCATAAAAAAGTACAACAACCTGGGTGGCTTGAACAACAGATATTAATTGTCTCACTGTTCAGTAGGCCAAAAGTCCAAAAATGAGAGGTTTGGGGGATTAGTTCCTTCTGAGGGCTGCGAAGGAAGGATCTGTTCTAGGCCCCTATCCTTGGCTTGTCAATAGCTACCTTCATATTCACATGGTGTTTGTCCTTTATCTTCTCATTTTCTTCTCTCTATGCATATCTATGTCCAACTCTCCTTTAATGAAAATACTAATATGAAAGTCATATTGGATTGGAACCCACACTAATGATCTCATTTTAACTTGATTACCTTTGTAAAGAGTCTGTTTCCAAATAAGATTACATTCTAAGGGGCTGAGGACCTCAGTTGAAATTAGGATTTCAATATACAAATTTTGGCAAGATGCAATTCAACCCTTGAAATGACCTTTGGCCTCATAATCCAAGGATGTAATATTATTGGTCTCCTCATTGCTAGCAAGTCAGTGCTGAGATTGAAGGTGGAGTGTCTGCCTTGCTCACCTTCCTTTTAGGATCCATGCTTACCTAAAGAAGTCAAACCTCAGCAATTATTTGGTACCACATGAACCTGCTCCTCTTGACCATGGTTAATTGTTCCACTGTGGAGAGATAATTGAGCTGAGATAATCAGATTCTCTTGGGAATTCTGAATTGGTGGCCCAAGAGCTGCTGGCCCATCTGCATTAGATTATTGAATTGGAGATACATATTTTTAGGATCTTTTTACTTTCTGGGTTTTCTGGACAACCAACCCTCTCCTTGGCTGTTGGTATTCTCCTTAGGATTGTATGGAACTCTATTATACTTCCAATAAACTCTTCTCTTTTCCTTTCCTCTCTCCTCCCCTCTTTTCCCTGCTCTCTTTCTTTCTCTCTTCTTTCCTTCTTTCCTTCCATCCCTCCCTCTCTCCCTCTTTCTTGCTTGCTTCTTTCTTCTTTCTTTCTCTTTCTTCTTTCTTCTTTCCTTCTTTTGTTGTTTTTGTGTGTATGTGTCTTTTGAACAAATTTAGAGTAATTTCTCTCTCTCTCAACCACAAATTTGTTTAGAAAGGGCTAAATTTGTGGTTATCAAATTTGTTCTTAATGAACATTTCTTTTTGAATCCTAATAGACAGTACAAATAAACGGAGTCCACTCTGATAGGAAGAACGTGGTGTCCTGACAAGTACCCACCCTCCAATTTTTGCCTTACTCCTTACCACCACTTCCACTGCAATCATCCTGCCATTGAAGGTCTCTCCGAAACCCTGTTTTTTTTTAAAAACTATGATTTAAAAATCCATGGCAGTAACTCCCCTCCTACCTCATTTTTAATGTCTTTCTCTGTAATCAAAAATTCACTGTTTTTTTTATTAGAAAGCAATTGAATTTGAGACAGTGATTTTCTTTTCTTTTTTAAAATTTATTTATTCACAAAAGACACAGAGAAAGAGAGGTAGACATAGGCAGAAGGAAAAGCAGACTCCCCATAGGGAGCCTGATGTAGGACTCGATACCAGGACCCCAGGATCACGCCCTGAGCCAAAGGCAGACGCTTAACCACTGAGCCCCCCAGGTGTCCTGAGAATATGATTTTCTATCTATGAATAGCCATTATAAAAAATATACCTAAAAAGAAATCAGGGAAAGCCAACAAGTTTCAGATAGATGAGAACATACCTTGAGGTGAATTGTACTTAGAAATCCAAAAGCATAGTTTCTTTCACACGCCTTTTATTTTTTAAATGTTATGTATTTATTTATTTGAGAGAGAGTAAGAGGAAGGAGCAGAGGGAGAGAGAGAAGCAGACTCCTCATTGAGTAGAGGGCCAACTTGGCTGGATTCCAGGACCCTGGGATCATAACCTAAGCCAAAAGCAGATGCTTAACCAACTAAATCACCCAGGTGCCCCTCCTCCACACCCCTTGAGGGACAAAAACTTTCATATTTCTGACTGTACTCCTTGTTTTCTCAAATGTCCAGAAGCTATTTATCATTTTCAGCAATGTAGAGTTTGATAAATGAAGGAAAGTAGATTCTAATTACAAATAATTGATCACTTGTATGAGAGGAACATTTTTTAATATGTGAAAGAAACTTATCAATTGAGCAAGATATGTGAATAATTTTAATATCTTTATCTTATTTTTGTGAAGAGCAATTTATTATAGGCTATAAAGAAATACTTAGGACATGCAGGAGATATAAAGAAAAATAACATGATCTCATTAACAGGGTTTTAATTCTAATATATCAAATATTTGTATTGAATAAGGATCCTTTTCTTCCTCAATTAAATGTGCATGTGAGGTTGTGTGTGGAAGTGAAATTGGTGTCTGAATGTGGTATGGAGAAAGTATATTAAATGAGACATAATTGGCATTTCAGAAGAGCTAATTATCTGCAGATGATCCTGACTTGCTCCAGGGCCCTTTTTTTTTCAATATGAATGTGTCATATAGTGCCATCTTTAATAAAAGATAAATAAATAATAGGAATCAGAAGGGCAGGAATCCGGAGCCCTGAACTTTGGACCATCTAAATGAACTTACTGTGCCTTAGATTCCTTGTCTGTAAAATAAAGAATGTAAACTATAATGTATATTCTACTGATTTTAGAAAGTGCATGTTGCAAACCAAATTCTGATCAGTGATGTCACACTGCACAATTCCAGGTGGCACCCCTCACGTAGAATACACAGGAGCCCAGATTTGATGAGTCAATATTTTAATTAATTCTATCTTGTTCTCATTGCAATTAATTAGTATCATGGCTAGATTTTACTAAGCATACCGAGTTTAATTTATAGACACATAAATCACTGACAAAGTCCTTTGGCATTTCAATGTAAGAGATGGTAAGCTTTCTCAATAGATCTTTTGATAGCATTTCCATTTTGAAAAATGGATTAGCCAAGAATTATAACTAAAATAAAGAAGAGCCTGTGAAATGAGGAAAATCACATTAAAACTATAATCCATTTTCTAGACTAGGAAGTCTTTGTTTTTATTTTTGATCAAGTCTCTTTCTAAAGGTGAATAAATAAGGAGCAAATGTGAAACTAAGTGAAACATTCTTCAGACCTTCTCATAAATGGTGTCTTGCTTGCTAAATCTTGTTTTAAAAGTCATTCTTTCTTGATCAATGTGTGACAATCACCAGTTATGTCTAGTCATATAACTAGTTTAGTTTATCTCATAGAATTTATCTCAATCCTATGTTTTTTGGCTATGCATTTACTTATCTGTATCTCCACTAAAATAAGCTTCATGATTATGAAGACATTGCCCATCTTGCTCATCATTGTATCCCCAATGTTTAAAATAGGTTCTGGAACACAGATGGTGTGCAATTGAGATTTTTTGAATAAGTAAGTGAGAATAATTCTCTGTCTGAAGAAACAAGTAGTAGGGGTCCCCAAGTGGCTCAGTTGGTTAAGGGTCTGCATTCAGCTCAGGTCATGATCCTGGGGTCTTGGGATCAAGCTCTATATCAGGCTTCCTGCTCAGCTGGGAGCCTGCTTCTCTCTCTCCCTCTGCCCCACCCCCCAGCTCATGTTCTCTTCCTCTCATGCTGTCTCTCTCTCTTTCATAAATAAATAAATAAATAAATAAATAAACAAACCTTTAAAAGAGAAAGAAAGAAGTAGTAGAGCATAGTGATTAATGGCAAGTTTACCAGACATCAACAACCTGTTTTCAAATCCAAGCAGGATCAGCTACATAATTTGTGGAGCCCAATACAAAATTAAAATTAAGAGTACCTTCTTCAAGTTATATAAGGAATTTGACACAGCAACTGTAGAACATTAAATCAAACTTGGGCCCTTCTAAATATAGGATCCTTCAAAGCAACTACGCAGGTTGCATGGATGCCCATGAAGTTGATCCTGAGTAACCTTGGGCAAGATGCTTGAACTTCCAGTACCTTTTTACTTGTATCTATTATATTTCTTTTTAAGATTGTTGTGACAATTAAATGAATTAATATATCTAAAACTCCTAGAACTATGTGGTTCATAATAGATACTGTATGTGTTAATGTTTCTCATAATAAATATATATTGTTGATATATAATGAAATAATGTTATTATTGTTATCATTCTTTTCTGCTGTATTCCTAGAGCAATGAATAAATAACAAGGAACTAATAAATTGTGTTGAATAAGAAAAAAGAAAGAAAGAAAATCCATGTTGTCAAATTGAACCATTTGCAAGTATAAGACGTGGCGTACAGAGAGGCATAAATGGAACTTGCAGAGTTTTTATAAATGTTATTTATTTATTTAATTTTTTAAATGTTATTTATTTTGATTAAATTGCCAGTAGATATCAATGCAAACTAAGTACTTTTTAAACTCAGAACATCGGCCGCGGGACAGCCCCCAGGCACATAGACTGGCCACAGCCAGCCTGGCCCGCCTGGGCCAAATAAATAAATAAATAAATAAATAAATAAATAAATAAAATAAAATAAACTCAGAACATCATAAAATAAAAAAGGAATTAATTGAGGATTAAATCTATAATTTTGGAATAAAACTTTATTCAGTTAATTTTAGTATACAAATACATACATGGGCACATAGTTTATAATGACATTAGGTAACATGTGATAAGGTTTTTTTATTAATTTCTAATAATTTCCTAGTAAAGAACGGGTGATCCATTCTGTCAGATGCAATTAAAAGAAATATCTGTTTTCATCTATTCTCCTCTTGCCATTTCTTTTATTATCTTGCCCTTTCCATGTCCTAAAGCCATTTTTTAAAGTCTTATCTTGAATAAAGGGCCTTCATTTTAAAAAATTATTACATATAGCAAAATTCCATGATGACAACATATAGACTTATCAAATATAACATTTTATCATATTTGCTTTAGATTAAGAAATACAGATTCAATAAATCCAGCCATTCAATCATTTTAATTTTTTTTAGCTTCTACTATATGCCAAGTGCTGTTCTTGCCACAAGAGGTACAAGAGAACAATGAAGCAATGTCCCTACTCCTGGGAATTTACATTCTAATGAGCATGAGGTAAACCGAAACACCAATAGAAAATATACATATTATATACAAAGCACATGGTATGTCAGTAGTTGAGACATACTGTGGAGAAATTTATGCAGGGAAAGGAAAGAAGATAAGAGAAAAGGCAATTTTAGATAAAGGTGGTCAAGGAAAGCGACTCTGATCTGATGGCTTGAAACAGTTCTCCATGAGGCACGAGGACAACCCTTGTGGAAAGGTGTACCTAGAAGATTGAAGGAGAAGCCTCCAGGACTGCAGAAATGGAAATGCTGTTATTATTACTATGTGACTATACATTAAAAAAATGTATATAGTATATTTTTAAACTCTATATCATGTATATCATACTAGATAGATTATGTTGCATTTTCTCAACATTACATTATATAAGATTTATCCAGGTTATATACATTATTTCACTTATTTAAACTATGGTATATTATGCCATTGAACTAATAATACATTATATTAATAATATTAATAATAATATCAATACCTTATGGTAGATGCTTATGCAGCCTCCTTTATAATAAAATGCATTTGTTCTATTTTAATTTTTTAAAAAGATTTTATTTATTTATTCATGAGATATACACAGAGAGAGCCAGAGACATAGGCAGAGGGAGAAGCAGGCTCCCTTCAGGGGAGCCTGATGCGGGACTTGATTTCAGGATCCCGGGGTCACAACTTGAACTAAAGGCAGATGCTCAACCCCTAAGCCACACAGGTGCCCAAAAATGCTTTTAGATATTAATGTATACATATTTCTGTGCACAGCTTCTGAAGTTTCCGTAGGCATTGTATCTGAAAAATAAACTATTGGTTTGAAGGATAGACATCTTTAGCCAGACATAATTGAATCGCTTTTGTATGTGTTCTATCAATTTACTTTTCCATTAGCCTCCATGAAAATTCATAACTATCCATATCACCATCAATGTGATTTTAATTTAGTCAGATATTTCTTTTGACGAATTGGAAATCATACTCATTGTGTTTTACTCTAAATTCTTCTGATTTCTATTGAGTTGGGCATTCTTGCATATGTTCATGAATATTCTATTGTCCTCTTGTGTAAATTCCCTGTTCATATCCTTCACTGTTTTTTTATTTGATTATTTATAGTTTTATTATTAATTTAGAAGAGCTTCTTCTCTTTCTTTCTCACTGGATGTTAATTCTTGATTGATTAGGTGTATTAACAAATGAATCCCTGAGTCCGGTTTCTCTTGTTTGTTACATGGCTTAAACAATAAGGAAAACTTATTTTTCTATGCAGCACAAATTACAAAGTAGGTGTCTTAAAGGTTGGTCAGTTCAATGGCTTCAGTAATCATCAAGAATACAGTTTCTTTCGATCTTCAGGTCAGCCATGCTTAACATTTCTCTTTCACCCTTTGGTTTTTTGTTCCTGTCCTTGTCACTGGGTGGCTGCCATATAGGCATCACATCAAGGCATGGAAAAAGCTACTAGAAAAAGTGCCTGTGTGATCTTTTAAAAGTAAGCAAATCTTTCTGAGGAACACCCATCACATTCATGCAGCATTGGTTAAGGAGTTACCCCAAACCAATCATAAGCAAAGAGAATGCTAAAAATCAATAACTGACTAGCCCTTTCACACTCCTGAACTGGGAATGGTGTCCCCTTCTTTGAGAGATAAGCCTCTGAACCCCATCAGACTTCTTTTAGCAAGGAAGATGAGAATAGATGTCTAGTTTGTCTACAATGCAAAGTGAATGCTATGGTTATGATAATAGTGTGTAGCTATTGTAAATGGAATCTCTGGCTACCTGCATTTTCTTTTTTTCTTTTTATTTTTTTAAGATTTTATTTATGTATTTATTCATGAGAGAGAGAGAGAGAGAGAGAGAGAGAGGCAGAGACACAGGCGCGAGGGAGGAGCAGGCCCCATGTGGGGATCCTGATGTGGGACTTGATCTTGGGTCCCCAGGATCACGCCCTGGGCTGAAGGCAGTGCCAAACTGCTGAGCCACCCAGGCTGCCCTGGCTACCTGCATTTTCTAAATGTTTATTACTGATTTACAGTGATGCCAATAATTATATGATTTTTTTTGTTAGCAACCTTGCTGAATTCCCTTAATAGCTCAAATAACATAACAGTAGGTTTGCTTGGAATTTTAATGAATATTGTCATATATTAAGGACAATTGTATTTTCTTTTTCATTGCTTATTCCTTCTTATTTCTTTTCCTTCTTGTATTGGCTAGGACGTCTGATATAATGGTAAATAATAGTAGAGATAGAATCTTTGTCTTGATTCTAATTTTTACAGTAACTATTTTTCTGAATAGCCTCATATACTAGAACTATCTGTGCATTTGGATATTTCTAAGGGAGGTATCCAGCCCCAAAGATATCAAATTTGTAACAGTTATGCATGATAGAAATGAATTATGTTGTGAGGGCTTGAGATTCCCATTGAAAGAAGTTTCCAAGTAATGGCTTGCCAACTTCTTGTTAAGTATAGTAACAATAAATCAACATTATCTAAAAAATAGGACCCTGGATTATACCCAAACCATTAGATATTCCCTTGACACCCTCCCCGCCCATATGAATAAGCAGGGATCCATTTCTTGACACATTCATCCATTTTCTTCACACAACAAACTTAAAAAAAAAAAAAAGACTAACTCTAGGATAGGCTTAGGGAACTCATACTATAAAAAAATTTAGAACTTGTCTCTGCCCTCTTAGAAACTAGATTTATGTCAAAGAAAAATATATACATATATTAATTAGTTACAGAATTACATAGTAAGAGCTACAAAGAGCTATACAAAATGCTAGGAAATGAATGCTGAAAAATTCACCTACATGTAAAATTTAAGAAAAAAGAGGTTGCAATTCTGTAGATGGATACATTATAGAGAGTATGCAGTGGAAGTGCACAATAGCAGCAGAGTCAAATGTCACAAAATTGGGCAGACATGGAAAATGACATTCATATTCTTTAGTGAAAGCTCAGGTTCTCTTAGTCCATTCAGGTTCTGAGGAAGGCTTCTGTTTGTCTTGTTAAATCCAACAGCTATTGCTGTATTTTACTGTTGTTTGGTTACTGTGGTTGCTTAGCCACTTTCAAGTTCCCAAGTTGGTTGAAGCTTCTGGGACAATGTCTGGGGAAAAGGAAATAAGACTAGTAAGTGGGGGAAGATCGGGGCGAAGGGATGTGTATGCGTGAGAAGAGATATTATATTCTTCTTCCTTTTGGATCCTGGTACATGGGAGTTTGTCACAAACTGCTAATAGCCTTGAGACCTAATGCTTCAGTGGTAGAGTGTGTCTTTGCCAGTGTCAACTAAGAAAAGTGGTGGAACTGAAATAAAGCAAAAGTATTAACTTGGGATCTCAGAATTGTAACTTGGGGAGCACAGATTTGAGTAGAACCCCAAATTGTGTCCTCTAGGGAACAAAAGTCAAGGGTTTTAAAAAACAAAAAAAGAATGCTTGTGTGTGTTGTTTACAAAGAATTTTAGATGTTGGTGGCAGAAAACTAAACTTGGCTGAATATAACTGGCTACTAAGGCTATCACCAAGCAGTTTTTTACTGCAGCAAAGTTGCAGGTGTTCAGGGAGAGTCTTTGGAATAGTTGCAGTGTGGCCCAGTTCAAAATTCATGGTTTCATCTGGTTAGGACGTGACCCCCCACCCTGTTCCATTTTTAAACTCTTGACCATAAGTGACTCCTTTCCATTTCACCTTTCATACTAAGTAACTGGTAAAGAAGTCCCCTTACTAGTCTACTCTAGCCTAAAACATTAACTCCAATTTGAAATTCTTTCATTCTGACAGCAAAAAAAAAAAAAAAAAAATCAGCTTTGAATCCTGATGAAGTGTAATGCAACCACCAGTGATCCAGTCTCTTACAAAATACACAGTATTCACAATGTGCCCCCATTCACAATTCCCCACAAAGAGGAGAAGAGATCAACCTTGTATTTATAATTGAAACCCAGCAAGGGCTGCTCTGTGAGGGTTTTTCATCTTGTGAATCCAAGTCCATCTGGACGAAAAGATAAAACTTTACATAGATCATACGAATGGCACACACAGATTACATTCCAGAATTGTCATTAAAAGGCTTTTACCAAGTTAGAGATCCTCAGTGTCATCCAAAGGTTGACGCTACCCTGTGACTTCTTCAAGAATTAAATTACAATCTGAGAATTTCAATAAACCAACGTTCAATTAGTACCATTGTTTGTTTTTCCTTAGTCTTGTCAAAAGGAAGATTAATGTGAAGGTTTTTTTCCTGCGCTCAATATAGCTTCCCATATAGAAATGTGGTAGCTGGATCAAAATTCCATTTAGATGTGGAGAAACTCACTAGTGTGTGATGAACTTTCACCTTTCCTCCAGTTTCCCTTGCCTTTATTTTTTTTTTCCCCCGAGTAAGTAACCACTTACAGTGTTTAACCCTCCCCGTTCACCCTCCCTCTCCTGTGATGCTGAATACTATAATCCTGGGTCTCACTGCATAGGTGGAAACAAAAAGAGTTTGCAAAGGTGTAAGTTAAGAGAAAACACCTGTAGGGTCATTTTATAAATGGAATCACTAAGAAGCAGTGCTTCTTGCTGGGAAATAGCACAGAACCTTTAAATCACAGAAATTAGAGACAGGAGACCCGTCAGGTCACCTTGTCCACCTCCTATAGCAGCTTGATGTGTTTTGTGTGAAATGACATGAACAGTGAAGCATTTCTAGCAGCCCTGGGGAGACCCCACTCTTCGGTAATGCATCTTCCTGTTGAGAAAATGTCACTGAGAGCAGTTCAGCTTTTCTTTTGCCTAATATCACATTGTTCTGGTTTGCTATAGCCTTTAAAAATGCAATCGCACTTACTTTTGCTCCTCCATCTTTAAAACCTACAGCCTTGTAATACTACATTATTACTGTCTTCCTTTGTAATTATTTCAGCCAAGCTATACAAATTTGCCTCTTAAATACTAACTTAAAAATCAGTCCCCATTGCTAAATCTGTTGCTTTTCTGAAGGATTATTCATTGCACTCCTATTCACTTGGATTCAGGAACTGTTTCTCATAGTTTCATGGTAAATGTGTGTTTATAGAATCCAGAAGTTTTGCTCAATTTTTATTGAAATGAAGATGATGTTCAAGCCAGTGACTGGACCTCACATTTCCATTAAGATTCAGAGAAATTTGCTGCCAGCAACTAAAGTCATGATTTATTTTTCTCCAAGACATCATCAAATTTAGTATCCCACAGATTTTAATACTTCTTAGTTTATCAGGCTATCCAGGCATGTATCTGAATAAACATTGTCATTTAATACCTCTTGCTCTGGGCAAGACCCAAGGATAGCTATGTGACTGACACTTTCTCGAACGAATTATTCCTTCTATAAGTATTTTTAAATGTCATATATTACACTACCTTCTATAAGATAAAACTTCACATTCTGCAGTTACAAAGCCCCCACTTCTCCTAGTTTAGAAAATGGAGACATAATCTCCACTCAAGGTGTTTGGGTGGATAAAAAGTCAGTT
Organism: Canis lupus baileyi; assembly: GCF_048164855.1. Lineage (NCBI taxonomy): Eukaryota > Metazoa > Chordata > Mammalia > Carnivora > Canidae > Canis > Canis lupus. The sequence goes on along the minus strand of NC_132865.1, from coordinate 15,444,756 downwards.
GACCTTCATTCTTTGCCCATCTCATTGCATGTTTTGCCCATCTCATTGCATGTTAGTTTTCAGCTGATCTCCATTTGGAGATTAATTGAGGTGCCCAAAATGTGGGCATTATGATGGCTCAAACTTAAAACTCTTCCAACCCTGAGAAGGATGATGTTGAGAGAAAGAGTTACTTATCTGGAGTTAACTTCTGGAGACTTGACTGACAGCAGGAGCTGGATTCTTGCCCATACATGACAGTTGAGTAGTGATAACAAACATATGACTTCTTTCAGAGGGGATCAGAATATTCTTGGACCAATAAAACAAAGACTCCAATGAACTGGTCTCAAAAGGAAAGAGGGAGAGGGGAGGGATTGCCAGAACAGGGGAAGGGAGAGAAGATCAAGGGAGAGAGGGCTGGTAGATCTAGAGAGATAGGGAAGGAGACAAAGAATTAGTGTGTTGGATTCTTACTATGCAAATACATGCTTGATATACATTATCTTATTTACTCATTACTGAAACAATTTCCAGGTAGGTAAGTAGAAAACAGGTCTGTCTAACTCTCTGGCTCATACCCTTCCAACTTCCCAGTGCTGCACTATTTTTCAATGACGTGAGATTAATGAGACAATAATGTTGGTAAAGTGTTCCAATTTCCTTTGAGAAAAAAAGCCATAAAATTTTATTGTTATTGTTACTCTTATTATTGAAGTCAGTGAATGCTTTACTAGTGCCATTGATGTACCTAAAATTACTCTCATTTATTTCATTTAGAGGAATAAAGTCTAAAAATAAGAACAAGCATATTTATTGGGATTTAGATCCAGCCAGTTATCTAGTTCAACTGAAACTTTTGCCAATCAGGATCCTAAGGACTAAATCTGTGACTATGATCATAGAGGGTCTTAGGGGAAGTTGAAAACTATAACCCAGTAGATGCTCTTTCTAATGCTGCCTCTCCCAAGAAGTAGGAAAGGAGGTGAAGGCTGAGTAATATTCCATTGTGTATATATATCCCATCTTCTCTATCCATTCATCTGTTGAAGGACATTGTGGCTCCTTCCACAGTTTGGCTATTGTGGACATTGCTGCTATGGACATAGGGGTGCAGGTGTCCTAGTGTTTCACTACATCTGTATCTTTGGGGCAAAATCCCAGTAGTGCAATCGCTGGGTCATAGGGTAGCTCTATTTTTAACTTCTTGAGGAACCTCCATACTGTTTTCCAGAGTGGCTGTACCAGTTCACATTCCCACCAACAGTGCAAGAGGGTTCCCCTTTCTCCACATCCTCTCCAACATTTGTTATTTCCTATCTTGTTAGTTTTCGCCATTTTCACTGGTGTGCTTTTGATCTGTATTTTCCTGATGGCAAGTGATGTGGAGCATTTTTTCATGTGCTTGTTGGCCATGTCTATATCTTCTTTAGAGACAAATACCTACCATTTGCTTCAATGTGGGTGAAACTGGAGGGTATTATGCTGAGTGAAATAAGTCAATCAGAGAAGGACAATCATATGGTTTCACTCATACATGGAATATAAGAAATAGTGAAAGGGACTATAAGAGAAAGGAAAGGAACTGAGTGGGAAAAATTAGAGAGGGAGACAAACCATGAGAGACTCCTGACTCTGGGAAACAAACAAACGGTTGCGGAAGGGGAGGTGGGTGGGGGATGGGGTATCTGGGTGACAGGCACTGAGGAGGGCACTTGATGGGATGAGCACTGGGTGTTATAATATATGTTGGCAAATTGAATTAAATTTTAAAAATAAAAAAAATACCCCAATAGGGACAATAAAAAAAAAGAAAGAAAGAGGGTAAAATCAGGTGAAAGTCCCCAAAATATTCAGTCTTCTAACTCTAATTGTTAAAGAATGAATGCAGTAATACATCCTCTCCGTGTTTGTAGAAATAACAAGGGGCTCAATTCAGATAATTGACTTTGCCAAGAGGGCATTTTTCCCCTTTTCTATGAAAAAGAGTTAATTGTACTAGTTATGAAAAACAAAATTATGTAAAGGACAGGAAGGCATTGTAAAGGGACGTGGTGTTAGGCACACATTCAATTGCGCACTAGAACACTGGCAGGGCTATTTTACTTTTGCCATTTTTAAAAGTCTCTATCCTAGGAAATAATTCAGTTTTCTTCCAAAAAGTTGCATATCTGCACAATAATCACCAGCTAGACCTGTAATTTAAGACTAATGAGAATTTGATCCGAGTTTTTAGTGTGGCTCTTGTGTATAGTCATCATTTGCCTAGCTTGGGGTTTCTTATGTTCAGATTTTTCAACATTCTCTCTCTCTCTCTCTCTCCTCCTCTCTCCCTCTCTCTCTCCCTCTCATTTATTTGTATTTGTATTTTTATTTTTTAAAAAGATTTTATTTAGTTATTCATGTGAGACACACACGGAGAGAAAGGCAGAGACACAGGCAGAGGGAGAAGCAGGCTCCATGCAGGGAGCCTGACGTGGGACTCGATCCAGGAACCCCAGGATCACGCCCTGGGCGGAAGGCAGGCGCTAAACAACTGAGCCACCCAGGGATCCCCTGTTTTTTATTTTTTTTTAAAGGTTTTATTTATTTATTCATGAGAGACACAGAGAGAGAGGCAGAGACTTAGGCAGAGGGAGAAGCAGGCTCCTTGCAGGGACTCCAGAATCACGCCCTGAGCCAAAGGCAGACGCTCAACCACTGAGCCACCCAGGCGTCCCTCTCTCTAGTTTAATTAGAAGAACTCTGTACTTTGATCCTGGGTCCTAACTGGACCTTAAACCACAAGGAATGGCCATGTGATCACCCTCTTGTTTTCAGAAAAGTGAGGTCTGGAGAAAACAAGTCCTTCCCCCACCCCCGCCCATCAAAAAGTCCCATAATTACTTAGCAGTACTTGAGATTTAATCTAGGTCCCCTTACACTGTGTCATTCCTTCATTTCATTGATGATAAGTTTGGACAAACAAACCTTTTATTTTGCCTTGAATTGATCTCATCTTTTCCCTAAAAGAACAATATAAAAAGGAGATAGGAAATTCTCTACTGGCTGTGGCTAAGGCTAGGGAAGGTGGAAAACACCATAGCCTTGCCTATTCCTTTCTGAGTCCTTGTACATGCTACAACTGTTGCATTGCAAAACTAAGCCTATGCATTGCATTGAGGCCAGCAACTATTATGTAGCCATACATATATTCGGGAATGAAAAACTCATCGGTTAATATAGATTCCACCATAGCGTATTATTCTTCATTGTAATCTTTAAGGCATTTCTCTATCAGCATCTTCCAAAGTTCTCTTTTCCTTTCTCAATCTTGCTACAGAAAGTGCCCAGCTCTGAGAACTGGGGGAAAAGGAAGAGGGGACATAGAGGTAATGGCAGGGAAGAGAGGAAGAGAGATTCCAGCCAAGGAGTTGTCAGCATGTGTGGAAAGCCTACATCGGTAGGGTTTCTTTGGGCTAAAAATTAGTTTATTGGACTCACAATACCTGCCTGTTATTTTTTGGTACTTCCTCACACGAAAAAATTTGTCCCTATCATTACCTCCTTCTTCTCCATACTCCACCTTCCCAGGAATCTTGTTTTCTTTAACCAACTCCTTTCCAAATTGAAAGAAAAAGAAAGGAAATCTTTTTGTTTTATATTTTGAGCAGCTTATTACTTTTACATAGGGGAGCATTTTAATTTCCCAGGCTAAAACTAGTACAGCATTTAAGAAATAGTAGATGCTAAAAATATCCATTGAGTGGATTGATTGGATTTGGTGATGAGCTTAATAGTCATTTTTTTAAGTATCTACAACTGATCAGGCTTTGTGGAATTGGGTGACAACCCTGTGATTAAAAAACTGACTGTAGTCTAATAGAAGAGATGAAGAGGTAAATAGACTTGGATGTCAGAAGCACTTGGCCTATTTATCAAACATTTATTTCAGGATGGCAGGAGCATTGAGGGACGTGGCAGGAGACAGTACAGGGAGGGACCAGAGTGTGAAAAGTCTTGTATGTTATACTAGGGAGTTTGGGTTTTATTCTCTGGGTACTAGGTAACAAGTGGAGAGGCCTTCAACTGAGAAGTAACATGATCCTTCTTTTTCTTTTGAAGAAAGGAACCTAAAAATGATATGTAAGGGTCATGGCAGACAGTCTAGCGAGCCTTTTCAATAGCCCAAGTGAGATATGATGAGGGCTCCCGGAGGCAGTGGAGATGGGGGACAGAGGTTCTTTATGCACTAGACTTTGATGACTGGGAGGGGCATTGTATAGGACTGAGGTTGCTCTGGTGGTAAGTCACTAAATTATTGTGAGAACACAGGATGCAGGTGGGATTTATATTCAACGTGCCTTTCATGGATTGTCTTTCATGTAGCAGGAGCTGCCTAGGAACCTGATATAAGATGACTGAGAAATAGTTCCTACCATAAGGGATCTCAGTGTTTAGTGAGCAGGGACATAGGATTAAAAAGTGAATTATGTTGTGGTAAATGTAATAATGACTAGTAATGGCCAAACTTTAGAGTGACTACTATGTGCTAGACATTTGTGTTAGTCCCTTCAGGCCATTATAATAAAATACCATAGACCTGGGTAGGTCTAACAACAGAAATTTATTTCACACAGTTCTGGAGGCTGGCAAGTCCAAGATAAAAACACTGGTAGATTCCATATTTGGTGAGGTCATGCTTTCTGGTTTGCAGATAGTTGTCTTCTCATTGTATCTTCACATGGTGGAGAGGAGAGAGAGAGAGAGAGAGAGAAAGTATGCTCTCTAATGTCTTCTTAAAAAGGCATTAATTCCATTCATGAAGTATCCACCCTCATGATCTAATTATCTCCCAGATGCCCATATCCTAATACTATCACTTTGGGGATTTTAGATTTCAACATGTGAATGTTGAAGAACACAAACATTCAATCCATCACAATAGTCTTCTAAATATTTTATATGAACAACTTCTTACACCTTTATAACAATCTTAAAAAGATTAAACAATCTTAAAAAGGTGTCATAATTATCCCCAAGTGAAGCACAGAGAGGTTAGACAACTTGTCCAAAGTCATAAACTGGTAGTGCTAGAGCCAATATGTAATCCTAAGAAGTGTGGCCCCAGACTCCATGTTATTGAACATAAAATATACTTCCTCTCTGATGGAGGTACATGCAGGAGACTGTGTGTGAATACAGGTGTGTTAAGAATTTTGTTTTGGTTGTGCAATATTAAAGGTTTTTTCCCCCAGGAGACAATTGAAAGTTTGAATTTGAAGCTGGAAAATAGACAAAAGCTGAAAACATAATTAAAATTTGCATAAAATTAAAGCAGTGGGAGTGTTTCTCCAGGGGAGAATATTTGGTGCAAGATTAGAAGGCCCTGCTCTGGAAGCCCTAACACACAGTGAATGTACAAAGGATAGGCCAACAAATGAAATGGCCACAGAATTATTAGACATTGGAAAGAATGGAATACAAATATCAGGATAGAGTTTCTAGAAAGACAGAGTAAGGGGATCCCTGGGTGGCGCAGCGGTTTGGCGCCTGCCTTTGGCCCAGGGCGCGATCCTGGAGACCCGGGATCGAATCCCACGTCGGGCTCCCGGTGCACGGAGCCTGCTTCTCCCTCTGCCTATGTCTCTGCCTCTCTCTCTTTCTCTCTCTGTGACTATCATAAATAAATAAAAATAAAAAATAAAATAAAAAAAGACAGAGTAAGGGTGAACAATGTCAAGTGCTATGGGCAAGTTATGTAGGACTGAAATTTAACAATTGGTTCAATGTAGCAATTGGAAGATTAGTGATGGTTTTGGTAAGAACAACTGTCTGATAGTGAAAATAGCTATAATATAAGAGGTTGAAAACAAAGGTCATGCAAAGAGTGATAATTTATTTAAGAAGGTAGTTTATCAAAAAAAGAAATTTCTAGTCTAGTAATGCATTCAATCATCAGACATAATTTGAGAAATAGTTTTAAGAAGGGGCCGAACAGAGCAGAGCATTGCGACTACTTTCTTCCAGAGGAACAAATTAGCTTGTGGATTGAGGGTGTTCAATCACGGTGGCCATTATTTGTACTTCACCTGTGTCAGATGGGAACTTAGCAATGTATCTATCCGTACTACACTTTTATTCATTAACTCATTCATTTACTTATTCAGGAAACATTAGAAAACGCTTGCTAAGTGTCGCACACGCAGACTACATGGAAATGTAAGTGCTGGTATGGGGGATGAAAGAGGAAAAGAGTGTCATGAGGGAAGGCTGACATGGGAAACCAGCCAGGCATAGGGATCAACATTATAAGGCCAGAGAGAGCAAAAGGACATTGCCTATTCATTAAATTGTGTCAAGAGCAGTGAGGATAGAATTTATGAGGGTTGGAGAGACACAGTGTTATTATTGGCAGAAGGTAGGAAAGGCAAAATCATGGCTTGACAAAAAGGAGCTAGACTGGATCAGATTTTATTTTAAAAACCTTTAAAACTAAAAAAAAAAAAAAAAAAAACCTTTAAAACTGTCTATCCACATGATGACATTTTAAGATCAGTACTCGTAATACTAAGATTGCGTCTTATGTTTCTCTCTCTCAAAATATTTATAACCATCATATTTATGAATATGGGATATCTATTTCATACAAAGTCATTTTATTAGCAAGGTTTAGTGTTTTCAAGTTGGTATTTCAATATTTTATATCACATATTATTTTTTTTGTAACAGTTGCCCATTGTGTATGAAGAAGCATTGTTTCCTGTACAAAGATGCTGATAGAGATGATTCAAGGAATAACGGATTTCTCCTTGGATCTTGATCCAGGTTGTGTGATAGAGCCACCTGTGAAACAAATGTACTAATGCATTGGAGAAACAGCTTAAACTAGTGTGACTATGGCCAGGGAGGAGAGTTTTAAAAAATGGAGGGAAAAAAAAAATGCCATAAAGAGGAAAAGTGGAATGAATGGATGTCAGGGAAAGGCTAGAAAAAGAAGATGGAGAGGAGGCCAACAGGAAGTTCTGGAAGATGAAATGCAGAATGAGAACCTCTGTTATAATTGGCTTCAAAAATGGGAAAAATTAGAGAGGGTGACAAAACATGAGAAACTCTGAACTCTGGGAAATGAACAGGAGTAGTAGAAGGGGAGGTGGGCGGGGGGGTGGGGTGACTGAGTGATGGCCACCGAGGGGGGCACTTGACGGGATGAGCACTGGGTGTTATACTATATGTTGGCAAATCGAACTCCATATGTATATGTATATATAAACAAAAACAAAAAATGACATATTTGAATAAACATGAAGTACTTATTTTGTTTCTGGTTTTCCTATTGTGGCAAATGGTATGTGAAGTGTTAATTTGTTGTAGATTAAAACTTGAGACACCAAACAACATTGTTTTACTTGCCTGTAATAACCCTTACCCCCTAAAGACCGACTGGTGTTCATCATCTGCTCTTGGACAAATAGCGTAAAGCAGCATAAAACCAACAGAATTTTCAGCTTCTAATGTAAAGTGTATGTATTTATGTGATTGAGATACGACAGTTCCCTGCTAAATACAGAGGACAAGAGAGACAGATATGTTGTTTAATGGGGAGGGGGGTCATCTTAGAAGCTGCCTACCACAGCACCCAACTCCATTCGAAGATGAGAAGGAAGGTGTTTCAAAGTGTAATCCAGGCTTCATGAGAACCCCTCACACAGCATGTGCCCTAGTGATTTGGGAGACATGGAGGATGGGTACTTGACTTTTGGGCTGGTTAGCTTATTAGTAACTAAGAAAAGAGGCCACACTGGGACCAGCCTCAACTGTACCAATGGTGGAATAATGTAAGGGGAAGACACCTTGAGAGGACCCCCCATTCAAGAGGGCTTTCCATCAGCAATAAGGGGAACACCCCAGAAAGAGTTTATGGGTGGATTTCCAGATGTAGAAGCCAAAGGGGAAGGTGCTTCACCTTGTAAGCTGCCAGTCAGTGGAAAAAAGGCATTTCAACTCCATGAAATTGTAACCAGAGGTACCGACTGAGGATAGGTATTTCTGAGAAATCCATGGAAACACCTAGGATAGAAAAGCCGGAAGACCAAATTAAAATTTTACCAGTCTCTTAGGATGTTTTCTGATCCATAACCTCTCTGCCCAACCCCAATTTACACATTCTGAAGAGGCCAGAAACTAGAGGCAATAGGAGAGGAATAGTAAACCAGTGCATTCCACCTAAGACAGACTCAACCTAGAGAGTTAAGGTGTCTTTAATTGGAAGAAAGTGGAGAGTTTTAATACTGGATGTTGCTGGTAGTGTTAATATTTATGTATTATTCAATTGCCAGTATTAAAGGGAATAATTAGAGAAAACAAAATTGCTTTGCTTGGTATCCTAACACATTTACCTCATCTAAAAAGTCAGCATTGTCTTATTATATCATTCTCTTTTTAGATCTATTATTATGTCTGAAAGCTAAAAAGAGTGGCACAATGATAAGATTCTTCAAATTATAAAAACAGAGATTGGAGTTTGATATCAGATCTTTTTATTAGATACAATGCCTCTCTGAGCCTTAATTTCCTTATATATGTAAACAAATCAATTTCCCTGTTTATTTCACTGAATCTTAAAAATTCCTAGTCTTTAGATTATGTTTTATTTTAATATACCAAAACCTATTAGAAAAAAAAATACTCTCCGTGATGCTATTTTAGACCATAAGAATCTACAGTGTAGTTATCAGGTCTCATTTTCTATTCTCACCCTCTGGTTCTTGAATATATGCGCTTCATCCATGAATCTACTGTATTTGTCTTTTGTGAGATTGGACCATATTTCTTCAATGTGCCCTGTTTCTGCAATCTGCATCTTTTATTTCTTTGAGCTTGTTCCTAATTTTTTAAAATCTATAGCAACCTAGCCATTTACCAGGGACAACAATTTTATATATATAATCTGACTGATCTCTAATTTCTGGCATCCATTTCTTCTCTACCCCCATCTCTCCTTCTCTCTCTATCCTTCCTGACTCTTGACCCATTCAATATTCAACATTACCTCAAAAGGAAAATGAAAGTATCACTTGAAAAGATTCATTTCCAAAAAAATGAAAATAAAAAATAAAAAAAGAAAAAAAATTCTTCAATTTCCCTCAATCTCTTCCTTTTTTTTTTTTTTTTAAGATTTTATTTATTTATTCAGCAGAGACACAGGCAGAGGGAGAAGCAGGCTCCATGCAGGGAGTCCGATGTGGGATTCGAGGATCACTGAGCCAAAGGCAGATGCTCAACCACTAAGCCACCCAGACAATCCCTTCAATCTCTTCCTTACCTACTTCCCTTCACCAAATTGTCCTCGTTCTCCTTCAAAGTGATTTTGCAATATACTTTTTCACCTAACCGTGCTAGTTCTTTATATCTTAACTAAATTATTACCATAAATTGGAATGTACATTCTCATCTCTAGGTTTTCACACTCAGATGTGTATAGCTCTGACATTTCTGAAATATGTGTCCAGTCCTGTCATTTTCTGTTTTAAAACTTTCATATTTCTCCGCATTATATATAGGATAGTCTCTAACTTCTTACTTAGCATGACATTTGAGGCTGTTTGCAACATGACCACAACTTGCCTTAGCAATTTCATCTCTTATCTTTTTCTACACCCTGGTCAGACATGCCATGCCATGCATGTCCACATCTGTTGGCTTCTACATATGCTATTCCTTCCACCCAGATCTCAGATTGCCTTTTCTTTTCTTATCCAGTTATCAAATTCCTCTTCCTCACCTTCTGTGCAAATATCAAATATCAAGTACCCTCCTCTGTGAAGCTTTTCATATAATGTTAAGTAAAGTTAATCACCCACCTCTGTGCTTCAGTATACCTTCCAACTCCCCAATTCCCTTTGGTTGGCAGTCTTTGTGTTTTGTCAGACATCATCAGGGACTGAGGACTGAAAGTAAGTTTGTTTGTCCTTTTAGACACCTATGGGTAAAGAAAATGCTCTGGTTTAATTAAAATAGCTAATATATTTTTAGGGTTTACTATACATGAGGCACTGAAGACATTACTTACATTTTCTTATTTTATTCCAACAACCGTACACTGTGATTTCCTGAAGGAAGACACTTGGTTTATTCATTGTAGGCTCCTTGGTGTCTGGAACAGTGTGTGGTCCCTACAGATACTGAAGAGTTCTGCTGACTGATGGAATGAATTAGCAAATGAACAAACAGCTCTATGAGGAATGGATGATCACAACTCCCATGGGACAAATGAGGGACACAAAGCAAGCGCAGTTAAGTGAGTTGATTGTTACACATAAAATATGTTGTAGTTGAAAGCGTGTCTACTAATACCATAGTCAATGGTTTTTAAACATTTATGTGATAGTGTTCTATTTAGTTGGGCTGGGCAATGGGAGTTATTTTAGAAGCAACCTTTGGAAAGGAGACAGCACGGAAACCAGTCCCTACATAAAGCAAAACGATAATAACAACTACAAGCAACCATCATACAACCAACCACAGTACTTTCATCAGAAATGAGATTTAAGTACTGCAAGGATATTCGAGTGAATTTAATTAAGGCATGTAGAAATTGCAAATGAGAAGAATAAGTGGGATTTTAGATACCTCCCATCACAAAGGGAAGGTGCTTTATAACCCAAAGCATGTGGATCAGGATGTGTGTCAAATAAGGGCGGTGCTTTATAATCGAAACAGACATGTTCTTTCCATTGCAGCAAAAGAAAAATATTTAATTATATGTTAGATATATACAGTAAATACATGAAAGGACATATTTAATTATGTATCCAAATGTTTTACTCCTTCATATCCCTCAAATATTAACAAGTGGGCTGGAATTGGTAAAGGATTGCTTTAAAATGTTATCATCAAAAGGTAGAGCCTGGGCAGCCCTCTGTGCTTCAGTATGCCCTCCAACTCCCCAATTCTCTTTGGTTGGTAGTCTTTGTGTTTTGTCAGACATCATCAGGGACTGAGGACTTTTAAACTAAGTTTGCTTATCCTTTTAGACACCTATGGGTAAAGAAAATGCTCTGGTTTAATTAAAATAGCTAATGTATTTTTAGGGTTTACTATGCATGAGGCACTGAAGACATTACTTACATTTTTCTTATTTAATTCCAACAACCATACACTGTGATTTCCTGAAGGAAGACAATTGGTTTATACATTGTAGGCTCCCTGGTGTCTGGAACAGTGCATGGTCCCTACAGATACTGAAGAGTTCTGCTGACTGATGGAATGTTCGAGTGAATCTAATTAATTCAGCCCGGGTTGCTCAGTGGTTTAGCGCCGCCTTTGGCCCAGAGCCTGATCCTGGAGACCCAGGATCGAGTCCCATGTCCGGCTCCCGGCACGGAGCTGGCTTCTCCCTCTGCCTGTGTCTCTGCCTCTCTCTGCATCTTTCTGTGTCTCTCATGAATAAACAAATAAAATCTTTAAAAAAAAGATAGAGCCCACCTCACATTATTAAAGATATTTAAATTTTCAGAGTTGAGTGCCACAGAAAGCAATTTCTTTTAGATTAATGGTAAAGTGGATCTCGGTGAAAAGTTATGATAATCAAGAGATAAAATTGCTTTGATACTGAAACTGCCAACAATTTTTTAGAGGGGCCAGTTTGGTCATTCTTCTTTAGCTCATGTGTGCCCCAATAGCATAGTGGAATAATTGAGAACACATCTGCAGAAGACCCAGAGCTGCATTATTAGTTCAAATAACAGCTCAGTCACTCAATAGCTATAATATCTAGGGCAAGTTACTTAACCTCCTTGTACCTCAGTTTACTCATTTGTGTAAGGGTAATGGAACCTCATAAGGTTGTTGTGAGGATTCAATAAATTAGAATGCTAAGGACTCAGAACCCTCTCTGTCATATGAAACCAGTCAATAAGTTTAGCTGTTGTTGTGAAGGGAGGAAATTCCTAGCCTCAGCAATCAGACAACAAAAAGACATTAAAGGCATTCAAATTGGCAAAGAAGAAGTCAAACTCTCCCTCTTCGCCGATGACATGATACTCCACATAGAAAACCCAAAAGCCTCCACCCCAAGATTGCTAGAACTCATACAGCAATTCGGTAGCGTGGCAGGATACAAAATCAATGCCCAGAAATCAATGGCATTTCTGTACACTAACAATGAGACTGAAGAAAGAGAAATTAAGGAGTCAATCCCATTTACAATTGCACCCAAAAGCATAAGATACCTAGGAATAAACCTCACCAAAGAGGTAAAGGATCTATACCCTAAAAACTATAGAACACTTCTGAAAGAAATTGAGGAAGACACAAAGAGATGGAAAAATATTCCATGCTCATGGATTGGCAGAATTAATATTGTGAAAATGTCAATGTTACCCAGGGCAATTTACACGTTTAATGCAATCCCTATCAAAATACCATGGACTTTCTTCAGAGAGTTAGAACAAATTATTTTAAGATTTGTGTGGAATCAGAAAAGACCCCGAATAGCCAGGGGAATTTTAAAAAAGAAAACCATATCTGGGGGCATCACAATGCCAGATTTCAGGCTGTACTACAAAGCTGTGATCATCAAGACAGTGTGGTACTGGCACAAAAACAGACACATAGATCAATGGAACAGAATAGAGAACCCAGAAGTGGACCCTCAACTTTATGGTCAACTAATATTCGATAAAGGAGGAAAGACTATCCATTGGAAGAAAGACAGTCTCTTCAATAAATGGTGCTGGGAAAATTGGACATCCACATGCAGAAGAATGAAACTAGACCACTCTCTTGCACCATACACAAAGATAAACTCAAAATGGATGAAAGATCTAAACGTGAGACAAGATTCCATCAAAATCCTAGAGGAGAACACAGGCAACACCCTGTTTGAACTCAGCCACAGTAACTTCTTGCAAGATACATCCACGAAGGCAAAAGAAACAAAAGCAAAAATGAACTATTGGGACTTCATCAAGATAAGAAGCTTTTGCACAGCAAAGGATACAGTCAACAAAACTAAAAGACAACCTACAGAATGGGAGAAGATATTTGCAAATGACCTATCAGATAAAGGGCTAGTTTCCAAGATCTATAAAGAACTTCTTAAACTCAACACCAAAGAAACAAACAATCCAATCATGAAATGGGCAAAAGACATGTAGAGAAATCTCACAGAGGAAGACATAGACATGGCCAACATGCACATGAGAAAATGCTCTGCATCACTTGCCATCAGGGAAATACAAATCAAAACCACAATGAGATCCCACCTCACACCAGTGAGAATTGGGAAAATTAACAAAGCAGGAAACCACAAATGTTGGAGAGGATGTGGAGAAAGGGGAACCCTCCTGCACTGTTGGTGGGACTGTGAACTGGTGCAGCCACTCTGGAAAACTGTGTGGAGGTTCCTCAAAGAGTTAAAAATAGACCTGCCCTACGACCCAGCAATTGCACCGTTGGGGATTTACCCCAATGATTCAGATGCAATGAAACGCCGGGACACCTGCACCCCGATGTTTCTAGCAGCAGTGTCCACAATAGCCAAACTGTGGAAGGAGCCTCGGTGTCCATCGAAAGATGAATGGATAAAGAAGATGTGGTTTATGTATACAATGGAATATTCCTCAGCCATTAGAAACGACAATTACCCACCATTTGCTTCAACGTGGATGGAACTGGAGGGTATTATGCTGAGTGAAGTAAGTCAATCGGAGAAGGACAAACATTATATGTTCTCATTCATTTGGGGAATATAAATAATAGTGAAAGGGAATATAAGGGAAGGGAGAAGAAATGTGTGGGGAATATCAGAAAGGGAGACAGAACATAAAGACTCCTAACTCTGGGAAATGAACTAGGGGTGGTGGAAGGGGAGGAGGGCGGGGGGGTGGGGGTGAGTGGGTGATGGGCACTGAGGGGGACACTTGACGGGATGAGCACTGGGTGTTATTCCGTATGTTGGTAAATGTAAATTGAACTCCAATAAAAATTATTTTATTAAAAAAAAAGGGAGGAAATTCAAACAGGAAAAAAAGAGCAAATTGCTCTCATGACAATCCAAATCTCAGGGCCTGCTTTTACTTATTCAGATTTGTTTAAGTATTAATAAGTGAGAAAATCTACAAGGAGATACCATGAAAGGCAGTGGGCATGCAGAACAGAATACAAAATGGGCCTTGTCTTCAAATGACAAACTATATAGATTCAACAACCTCTAATAACGTCAATGCTCAAAGCCAATGGATTTGGAATTGTTTATAAAACTTCCATGCAATTCTATCTGCTGACATGAAAATAGCATGCCATTAATTTTGACAGTATTCTAATCTCTTTCCTCTCCAATTCATAGCAGTTAATGCAATGGAAAGAACATACACTTACTACCTGCTATGCATTGTTCCTTATTTAATTCATGTCTCCAGATTGAGGGCATTCAGCCAGGCCTCTGAATAATGACTCCAAAGGTATCTACAAAATATTTTTATACTAAAGTCAGAAGTTCTTTTACTTCAGAGCAAAAGATGGTTGTTGCTGCAAACGTCTAGCAAAGCAAGCTGGTAAGCAGACCATGTAGTCTATGCAGTGCCACCAATCTTGCAATTTAAACTTGGAAAGATCAATGTGTATCATGCATTCCCATTTGGACCTTCTATAATTTACTGTTTTACATTTGTGAGAAGAGTCCTACCTGGCAAAAAATACCACTATGACTATGTCATCGATAGTGTTGAGTCAGATTGGGCTGTTTGGTAATAGCTCTTAGAACCTGTCAAAACAGTGGCTTTCTCTCACTTGAGAATACAGGAGAAGAATTTGGTACCTCAAGTCCAAGTCATAGGGTTTCACTGGTGTGATGTGTTCTTCTATGACAGGCCAGATCCTGAGAGCATTTTGCTTGAGAATAAACAAGAAATTTGGAACTATAAGGCTGGCCAGGGACCTATTTTTCACAGGATACAGCAGCTACATGGCCCACATCATACTTAAAATCTTGTTTGTTAAATCTGCTTTTTGCCTGTATGTTATTTTCTACTCTACAACAGGAGCATCGTATTGTTATGGTATCTTAAGAGTGTAATTGTATGTAGTATAATTGTGCATTTCTGTGATTTTTAAACTTGGTTTCTTTGTAGAATAAGGGCATAGGGAAGCACAATACACTAAGGACATGTGAAATTCTCCTTCACCCTCAAAAATAAGATAATCACACATCAGGTCTCCATAAAGATTCATTCAGCAGAACAGGAGAGGTCTCACATTTCGCCTTTAGCCACCGCTTGAGAATATGCTAAAAGCTTTTTCCCAGACTGTCATTTCTACAAATGCCAGGCTTACAGACATGCCATGCTCCAGAAATTCACTTTAACTTGCATAAAACTAAGAGCTTGTCACATGCTAAGTCATTGGAACTATTTTGTACTCAATTCTTCAGTAAAGAAAACAGCACATTGTCCCCAAGCCTCTTTTATTTTCCTCTCCACATCCCACCATCAAAACACACTGTTTTATAGTACTCAAAAAACATTTTGAGTATTTTATGTCCCTGATGATACATCATTTTTAGTCATTTTATTCTTGTTATTAGAGACTTTTTCTGTGTTGCTTCTTAATAACAGCTTCTTAATAGATATATGTCTGTCTCACTCCTGAGAAAGCATGAAATTCTTGTATTAATATTTATTTTGCAAAAGAAAGCAAGATGTCAAGGAAAGACTATGGCAGCATTACATGTAGCTAATGTGCAGAATCTTACATATGTGCCATTGGCTTCCATGTGGGTTTGATATTTCTCTTCCTATGAACCCTGGGGAACACAGGCTTAAAGTTCAGATATATCTTCTTTCTTCCTAGAGATGAAGATTAAATAAGGAATGATATTGACTCTATTTGTATTCTTAAGAATTTCAAGACTTTATGCCCTTTGAGTGAACATAGTCACTGGAGGAAGAGATACTCCTGAGCTATAGGCATTTATGCAAGTGATTTTATTTGCTACAAAGCAAGAGATGGCCCATATTTCCTTGGCATTGAGTCTCAATTCCTGCTTTGAATCTCTTTGGTATCTTTAGTGACTACCGAAGGACCATCTGCTAGCACATTGTCTATAATCACAGTCTGGCTTTTAGGAAAGAGTAAACAAATGGGACAGACATTGGTGGTAGAGGGCATCACAGACCTTAGACATGTTAAGAAGCCACTTTGATGAAGGATTTTGGCTTGACGAATGAATTTTCTAATCCAATATACTGAATCTATAGTGAGTGCTGCAAAGGTTCAAAGGTAGAGAAGACATTATTTCAGGGGCAGTAAAGATGGCAGCAGTGACTTCGTTTAGTATCAACAGATCTTTTGAGTGTCTGGTTCCACTGTGACAGTGGTGGCTGCCATATTGTTACTGGCATTCTCACCAGACGGTTCTGAGGCCTGATTTTGGTGGTGCTTCTGGCCATTCAGTTTTCTTTAGTTCTTTCAACCCAGGCCTGGAACTTCACCCATCTCATGGATTCTGGAGGCCAGCCCATATGCTTAGAACACATTCATTTTGTGCTACAGGAATATTATAACAATTTGGAGGGGTTCTACTCAAATAATTTGTGGTGAAGGGCCAGGTTTTTTTTATTCCAAATCTGTTAAGTTATTCCCAATCTTTGTGCTAAGTTAAAGGGAAAAACATCTATAACTAGAGAAATGGAATAAGGAAATTGAATTCATAATTAAACACTTTTCAAAAAACAAAACAATAGGTCCAGAGGTCTCACCAGTTTATTCTACTAAACATTTAAAGAAGAAATTATAACAAATGATATTCCTTACAATCTCTTGCAGAAAATAGAAGCAGAAGGAACATTTCCTAGCTCATTCTATGAGGCCAGCATTACACGTAATAAAGATTCTCTGCTTAGACTACTGAAACTTCTTGTAGGCCTATTTGTGCACTTCTTTGTAAAATCCAGTTTTAGTAAGCATTCTGCTAAGTCAGTTTAGCGAGAACTCCCATCCTCAATATCAACTCTCCCTCCATAGTGGATCAGGTTCCTCATCCTCCAACATCCTCTAGGTGATGTCTAGTCAACATGGCCTGTCTAAAAATGTCTAAAGAATAAAAAGTTTGACAAAATCTAATACCCATTTATGATAAAATTGTCAGCAAACTAGGAATAGAAGAGGAACTTTCTCAAATTGATAAAGGAAATCAATAAAAAAAACAGAGCAAATATCACATTCAATGGTGAGAGACTAGACCTTTGCATCTAAGATCCGGAACAAAGCAAGGATGTCTTTCACCTCTCCTATTCGACATTGTACTGGAAGTCCTACCTAATGCAATAAGTCAAGAATAAGAAGTAAAATGTATACATATTGGAAAGGGAGAACTAAAACTTTCTTTAATTACAGATGAATTTATGTAAAACTCTTAGAACTAATAAGCAATTATAATGAGGTTGCAAGATATCAAATAAATATGTAAAATCCAATTGTTTCTCAATATACCAGCAATGAACATTTGGAATTTAAAATAGAATAAGATTACCAAACCATGAAAAAATATTTAGGCACAAGTCTAACATTTATGCACAATTGCTGTATGTGGAAAACTACAAGACATTAATGAAAGAAGTGAAAGACTAAATCAATGGAAAGATATTCTATGCTCTTGGGTTAGAAGATTCAGTATTGTTAAGATGTTACTTTTTCTTAACTTGACACATAGATTCGATTCAACTCTTTTTTCTTTCCTTCCTTCCTTCCTTCCTTCCTTCCTTCCTTCCTTCCTTCCTTCTTTTTCTTTTGGAGAGAGAAGAGGAAGACACAGAGGGAAAGGGAGAGAGAGAGAATCTTAAACTGGCCCCGTGCTCAATATAAGCCTCATGAGACAGGGCTCAATCTCACAACCCTGTGATCATGACTGATCCAAAATCAAGCGATGGATGCTTA
Organism: Canis lupus baileyi; assembly: GCF_048164855.1. Lineage (NCBI taxonomy): Eukaryota > Metazoa > Chordata > Mammalia > Carnivora > Canidae > Canis > Canis lupus. The sequence goes on along the minus strand of NC_132865.1, from coordinate 15,426,861 downwards.
ACTGACTGAGCCACCCTGGTGCCCCTAGATTCAATTCAATTCTAGTTAAAATCCCATCATAGTTATTTTTAGATATCAACAAAATGATTTAAAAATGCATCTAGAAAGTCAAGAGACCTTGAATAACAGATGTAATACACGAGAAGGAAAACAAAATTGGAAGAGGACTTGCACTAATCAATTTCAAGACTTACTCTGACCTTACAATAAATTGGTTTTTGATAAGAGTGCAAAGATAGGTCAATGGAGAATGGCTAGCCTTTTCAATAAATGGTGCTGGATCAATTGACCATCCATATGTAATTATATATGCCTTCATTATGTGGCCATTAGAGCGACTTTGGCTTATACCCATTTATTGAAGCTTTTGTTCTACCAAATGGATCCATGCAAGCATGTGATCGATTGATCGATAGAGCAGACCTGAAGTTATCATGACATTGTGGCTTTATTTCTATCTGACAAATTGTGTTTTTATCCACAGATTTTAATGTGCTTTGATGCATCCTTATACTAAACCTGTGAGGTGAAATGCATGTCATCACGGTCTCCCTGTTCTTGTTTTTAGTGGTGTAATTGCTTTTCTTTCCCACAAGAGTTTAAAAGAGAATAGGAGAGAATGAAATGAGCCCATCTTTAGATCATCACCTTGTTCTGGTAGTGATCCAGGTGGCATCAGATTTATTTTCATTTAGAGATAACCAAACACGGTGAGGACATACACATTGTTGTCCTTTTTTTGGATCTGACCCAGATACTTCCTTTTCTTCCTGTTTGTAAGCCCCAGTGGTCAGGAGGACCTATTATTGACCCAACATGCACTGTTACACAGTTGCCAAGAGTGGCCTGATGAGGAGACATATTTTCCACATGTTTTTGACAGAACGTGGTAGTACAGAATGTGTGAGTCTTCCTGCTCTAAAAACAAAATTCCTTTTTTATGATTCTCTCTTTTTTTCTCTTTGTGTTGAATGACTTTTCACTATTTTGACTGGTCTTGCTATCTTTCCCCTTTTCCAAGTCACATTTTGACTTAGAGCTTCCTCCACTGGAGAGTGAGCCATTGCTGTGTGACAGAAACAAAGACTCTGAAACCAGCCCAGATATTTTCCTTTGAGAGAGGAAGTCCTCAAAGACATTGTGTTGCTACAGATCCTGTTTCTTAAAACTACTTCATTAGGGGTAGCCTGGGTGGCTTGGCGGTTTAACGCCGCCTTTGGCCCAGGGTGTGATCCTGGAGTCCTGGGATCGAGTCCCCACGTCGGGCTCCATGCATGGAGCATGCTTTTCCCTCTGCCTCTCTCTGTGTCTCTCATGAATAAATAAATAAAATCTTTTTTCTTAAACCCTACTTATTAGAGAAGAAGATCCAATTTTCCATTTGGGAATGTATACCCCTCAGACCATTTCAAATGAATTATAATTTTTTTATTGAGGTACAATCGACATATAATATTCTATTAGCTTCAGGTGTACAACATTAAGATTTTGATGTTTGTGCACATTACAAACGTCATCATCACAATAAGTCTAGTTACCATCCACCACCATACATGGTTGAAATTTTTTTTTAGGTGACAAAAACCTTTAAGATGTACTCTCTTAGCAGCTTTCCTATAGACAATAAGTATTATTACCTATAGTCACCATATTGTACATTACATCTCCATGATTTATTTATTTTATAACTGTAGGTTTGTACCTTTTGACCCTCTTCACTCATTTTACTCACTTCCCACCCACTCTCTCCTTTGGCAACCACCAGTCTGTTTTCTACATTTATGAACTTGGCTTTTTTGTTTATTTGGTTGGTTGGTTGGTTGGTTGGTTGGTTGGTTTGATTTGGTTTGGTTTGGTTTCTGATTATATTGGTCACAGGTATATATTATTGTGATATGGAGGTTATTCACCTTGAAGAGCAACATCATGGTCATGTCTACAGTTGTTTCAGCTCATCATACATGGAAACAGAGGAAGAAGTAACTACACAATCAAATTCAGTGCAATGCCCATAATGCTGTCCTCCTACCTCATGCCTTTGAAGCTCCCTCCATTTGACAGTGGAGGGAACCTGACAGTTTACTCAATAGAACTTTAACCTAAGACTTTTACCCTTGTTATGAGTTATTTCTATTATGTGTGAATGTGGGATCTGAAAATAAGCTTTTTTTTAAATTTTTTATTTATTTATGATAGTCACACACACACACACAGAGAGAGAGAGAGAGGCAGAGGGAGAAGCAGGCTCCATGCACCAGGAGCCTGACGTGGGGGGATTCGATCCCGGGTCTCCAGGATCGCGCCCTGGGCCAAAGGCAGGTGCTAAACCACTGCACCACCCAGGGATCCCTGAAAATAAGCTTTAAAGGGTAAAGGAAAGAAGGTGTAGGAAGGCTCAAGGGCCTGAGGTAGGTAGAGGTAGCAGTGCTAGAAGTGAGGGAGGTAATGAAAAGAATGCTGGAGACCTAAATACCTTTTGTTTATTTTAAAACATGTGATTTGGGCACCTGGGTGGCTCAGCAATTGATTGTCTGCCTTTGGCCCAGGTCGTGATCCTGGGGTACTGGAACTGAGTCTCACATAAGGCTTCCAACAGGGAGCCTGCTTCTCCCTCTGCCTATGTCTCTGCATCTCTCTCTGTGTCTCATGAATAAATAAATAAAATCTTTAAAAATAAATAAAACATTATGTGAGTTTATACTTTTCCTGAAATTGTCTTTGTTACCTGGCAAACCTTTATCCCTTCTCACATACACCATAAAAAGTCTCGAGGCTATAACAGCAAGATCAGTTTCTAAAAACACAGATTATTTCTTTAAAAGGAAGGGGGAAAAAAGACCATTTCAGTTGTAAGTGGTCTGAAAATCTTAAATGTATTCAAAACTACCAATAATCAAACCTGAGTATAACCTTCAACTTTAACTGTCATCAGTTTTGGTGTATTTGGGGCTACTTCAGTGATCTGATATGATTATTCATTATTTTCTCTTTATTCTCTTGGATGCAAAGAGCATCTTAGCCCTTTGCCCCCCTCTGACCTTAGTTCCCTCCACAAATAAAACTACATCTGGAAAGTGAATTTCTCTAAAAGAAAGAGTTGTCATCACTGCTACAGTCACATAAATAGTAAAATGAAAAATTTAATCAATTGTCCATTTAACTCAGTCAAGTGCACCTTGACCTTAAAATTATTAGAGTAATGACCATGAAAAAAAAAATGACCATGGTTCTTCTCCAAGAAGAGATAAATTCTAGGCCTATTATAAAACTGTCATGCTCATTATTCAGATTTACTATTTCTTGCCAAAACATTTTAGTTCTGGATTTAAAAAAACACACCAAACCATGTGATAAATTAAACTTGGTGATTTAAAAATGGAAATGTTTCTATGATAGTTTGCCTAACAGAAAGATAAAATTTGGTTAATGTGAGAGAAAGGTCCACGGTCATGTTTTTGGAAGCACCTACTTAGCTGGTGTTTTTTTCTTCTTTTTGGATCTACCAAAAAGTAACTTCAAGAGAGTGTTCTAAGAGAGTTTGCTTCTGTGTATTTGTCTTAGGAACACTATTACTTTCAAAAGCTGATTGTCTTATAAATATTAAACTAAACTGTTTACTGATTTTTGAAAATTTTTAGAAAGGATTCAAAATGATTTACAAAACTTTTCAGTTTTAGTAATTGTAAAAAAATGGTAAGGCCAAGATTATCCCCCTTTGCTGCCACCTGTTGTTCTACCAAAGGAATGACCCACTTCTAATATTTTTCCTTTTACATAAATTGCTCATCAAAATCATTATTTCTAAAATTAAGATCAGATTATCTTTATGATACTTTTTTTCTGTGGGGAACCTTTTTTGTCTCTAACAGTTGGGAAAACAGGTTTTCAAGTACTCACGCATGACCATATAGAGAATTAGATTTTCCTCCTGGCACATGCAGTAGACATTTGAGAAGGATGAATACACAAAAACAAAGAAAGCCTCTGATTCCTAAACAAGCTCATAATACCCAAAAGAGCTTGTAAACTAATCTTTGTAAAGTGAAAGCATTTAACTTAATGACAGCACTCCTAGCCCTGGAAGCAAAATTTAAATTCAAGATTCCTCCTACCCTGCAAGTGCTGTGTAGTGGGCACCCTGTTCTGATACGACACTGTATGTCAATTATACTTTACTAATAAATGTAAGAAAAAAAATACTGGAAGTACAGACATGAACGTAACGTGGTTCCAGACTTTGAGAATTTCAGAATTTAAAAGAGAAGACAAATTACTTTGAAAGGAAGTCCCTGTTCGTATTGATACAGACTGTATTGGGAGGGAAATTGATTTATCAGGAAATCCAGATAAGAGACTATGGCAGCAGTCCTGCTATGGGCTAACGTCAGTAAAAAGGAGAGTGCTGGGGCCCTGGGTGGCTCGGTGGTTGAGCATCTGCCTTTGGCTCAGGTCACGATCCTAGGGTCCTGGGATCAAGTCCCGCATCAGGCTCCCTGTGGGGAGCCTGCTTCTCCCTCTATCTATGTCTCTGTCTCTCCCTTTGTATCTCTCATGAATAAATAAATAAAATCTTTAAAAAAATAAAGGAGAGTGCAGCTGATGGGAATAGAGAAGACACAGTGAAAGAGATAATGTGAAGATTGAGACTTCGTGACTCAAAGAATTGGGAAAAAAGAAAAGAGACTGTTCCAAGTTCAGAGTGAGAGAGGCTGGAAGAGGGTGTTGGTTGGCAGAAATAAGAGATTCTTTAGCTGTATTTCACTTACCAGGAGGTCCATACAACTACTGCTGCTCTCTGAAATGTGAACCCAAACAGGCCACAATAATAAATAGAAATCATATGACAAACAGTTGAGCAGCTCCAAAATAGCATGACAAAGATATCTCAACTTAAGCTCTTATATATTCTGTCTATATTAGGTTATTTTTGTCTCTAGCTAAGATGATACTAACTTCTCTTTTAACTATGTTAAAATTTTAATGCATGATAGATGAGAAACAGGAAATTAGGACAGGGAACAGGGTCGGTGAAATAATTTCTGGAGGCAGACACACCGCAGATGTAAGAGTCTGACAGGTTTCTAAATAGCTTAGACTTCAAGTTTTTAAAATTTCACCTGACTCCATGTTTTAATATCATTCTTTTTGTCTTTCTCAGAATCTTTTGGCATTCACCTTGGCTTCAGACTGACACTTTAATCAGGAGAGTTCAGTTTGTAAATATCCTGATGTGAATAGCAAGGAGTCTCCTGGGAAGGGCCCTGGGTGGACCCTGCTTCCAACTCAGGGTAGTAGCCCACTGCATGACAGCCAATTGTGTTTTAACAGCACTAACAGCAACAAAAGTTATGCATTTATATAGCACTATGTAGGTGCCAAGCCCTGTTCTAAGTACTTTACATACATTAATGTATTGAATCTTCCCCATTACCCTGTGAAGTGTTTTATCCTATGTCTATTGTATAGATAAGAAATGGAGCAAAGAGATCATTCAGTTAATGAGCAGTGGAACTATGATGCACATCCAGAAAATCTGGGGCTGAGCCTGTACTCTTCCTGCTCACTATACAGCCAGGGAACAGCCTTTCCAAAAGGAGCAGAATTATTTTGGTTTCAAAGTATTCAAAGCTTGCAAGCAGTAGTCATGTAAAGCTAAAGGTATTATGTTGGGGCTGGTGCTTTGCGTTTTAAGCCATCCTCCTTCATTTATGGTAGAAATAGTCTACACCATGAGCTATTTTCTCACAGTTGAATTTACAGGTGTATATAATAATTGTATCAATTCAGCTAATTAATCTCTCTCCTAGGAAATGGACTATACATCTCTAAACTGGTACAATGTGTTATCCTTGCCAGATGACTTTTCTCATAATTTTCAGGCATAATAAGGTGTTTTATTGAGCACTCTCTGCTCCCCAATTTCTGATTAACTTGTTACATTACTTGTGATGGATTTCTCACACATATCCCAAATAATTTTTTAACATATCCTAAATATTAAATTACTCTCCATATATATGGAGTACGATATAATAGGAATATAATTGGCATGAAATGAATAAAAATCAGAACATAATAGTATACACCATAAGTAAATTCATTTTTCCTTTTTGTCCCTGCTAGATTGTATACATTACAAAACTGATAATGGCTAGTTTTAAAGACAAAACAATAACTGGATTTATTTTAAAAGTAATCATTAATTCTTCGACTTCTACTTATCTGAAGTATTGAGTATTAATAGCCCAGTCTGTGAAAGACAAGGAGAAAAGACTGAAAATAAAAATGCAAAAATGAAAACAAAAACACAAAATCTAGCCAAACCAATATCAAAAAAGGTAAAACCTCCCAATATATTCATCCCAACATTAGTGTTATATCTTCTCAATTAAAATTGTATATGACTTAAATCAGAGGGAGAAAAAAGAAATACATACGCACATGCATGCACATAAATACCCATACTTGCATATCAGGAATATCCTTGATAGATTGTTTAATAAAAAGAACAAGTCACTAAGTAGTATGTGCAGAATGATTCTAATTCAGTAGAAATAAGCAAACCATTATGTATGTTCATATGCTTGTATGTATTCACATTTGTTTAAGCAAGAGTAAAGATGAGAAAAAATACATCCGGGGCTGTTAACATTTGTTATCACAAGGAGTGGCATTGGAGAAAAGGAATAGAGACATGGAACAGGGGCAATCATTAGCTTTTTCTTTGTATATCTTTGTTTTAAGTTGTTTTATTTGCTACAGCGAGAATATTTTGCTTTTCAAAAAGAAAAAAATATATATAATATAAAGGAAGGTTTTAAATGGGAAAATATCACATAGAAACAAACACACAGCCTAATAGGTATGTCTTTTCATACTTTCTTCTCTTCCTAGAAGCTGATGAGCACATAGGTAGGATTTATTTTATATAAAAACTGAATCATACTATATAATTTAACTTCAACTTGATTTTTCCACTGAACAATGCAACGTGTGCATCTGTCTCACCAGGAGGACAGACATAGCTCAAACACAGTCTTTCAAATAGTCACATAATATTCTGTAGTTCTTCCACCGATAAACATATGGTAGGTTTATACTACTGAAGTCAATGCTGCAATGCAGCTCCTATATACATGCATTTATTTCTGTGGGATAAATCCCAAAGTGGCTTCCCAGGCTTAAGTCATAGTATTTTTAATTTTAATCAATTTTGCCAGATTAATTCCCAAAGATTGTAACAATTAATATTCTACCAACACTGGAGGTTATTATTATTTATTATTATTATTTTAATTGTAGGCTGATTTAATGTCTTAAAAGTGGTATCTCACTGTAGTTATAATTTGCATATTTCTGACTCCTTGTGTGATTAAACTTCTTTTTATTTGCTCATTTTCCATTTTAATTCCTCTTTTGTAAATAGTTTGTTGCATTGCTTTAGTTATTCTATTTGATTACTTGTCTTTTTCTTGAATAAGATTAGGAATAAATTAAGTAAAATATATTTCCTCATTCTTGCAAATTTTTTTCTAAATCATTGGTATTTAACTTCATGTCATTTTCTTTTTTTAAAAAAAGATTTTATTTAAATATTCATAAGAGAGAGAGGTAGAGACATAGGCAGAGGGAGAAGGCTCCCTGTGAGGAGCCTGATGTGGGGCTTAATCCCAGGACCCTGGGATCACTACCTCAGCCAAAGGTGGACGCTCACCCACTGAGCCACCCAGGGGCCCCTTTATGTCATTTTCTAACAGGTGAAGTGATTTGATTTTGATGCCCAGGTTTGTTCTTTGACTATTTTGAGGATTCTGAAGTCTTTGACTTCGGAGAAGATGGCTCACATGCTACATTTGCATAAAAATTTTCCTGGATTTGATTGTAATATTTCAGTTTAAAAGCCATTTAAGTCATTTATTCATTTGCAAATAAAGACAATTCAGCTTGCTCTTGCATATTGATAGTAATTATTTCTATTTACTGTGTTGAAGCTTTGTCTTGGAAGTCTAAAATAATTTTGAATTAGCAATAAAGAATATATTCTTTCTCTTTTCTTATGATCTAATGGAAATGATTACAATATTTCACTATGTATAGTATTTGCTCTTGATTTTGGACAGCCTTTAACATATTTAAGCAATTTATTTTTTAAAGAGTTTTTAATGAGTTTGCCTTTTATCATATGCTTTCAGCATCTATTGCTATAATCATATTTTTTTCCCTCTTTAATTAATGGTGCAGTGAATTACATTTACAGAATTTCTACTCTTAAACCACACCAATGATTTTAGTAGAAAACTCAGTTATGAATCTCTTAATATGCTAGTGGATTTGATTAGCTTTTATTTAGTGTCATGAGCTATTATTCATTAGTAAAATTGGCCTACAGTTTTTGGTTTTGCATTATTTTTGTCAAATTGTGGTATCAAGATTTTCCCAACTTTATAAAATGAATTAGAGGAATTTTTATTCATTTTCAAATCCTGTAATATTTTAAATAACATAGTAATGACAAGATCTTTAAACATCAGGTAGAAACCAGCTTTTAAGTCCAGACTTGTTGCCTTTTAAATTAGTAGATATTTGATTGATTTTTTTGTATGGTTTTGGTCTACTGAGATTTTTTCCTTTGTCAATTTGGGAGTATAGCCTCATTTCCTCTGTGCTTCCCCATGCCCTCTACAACAGTCACTAACTATATGTGACTATTTAAATTGAATAAAATTGAAAAAAACTTAGTTTTCCAACTTTATAAGCACTTTTGAGGTGTTCCACAGCCACATGTAGCTAGTGGCTACCACGTGGATAGTGCAGAGAGGTTTTCATTGCTGCATTAGTGTTAGGCAGTGCTACTGTAGCGACTGCAATAGGTTGCTATGAAGTCAGGCGTTCTACTGTAATTCTTTTAATTGCTGCCTTACCTACAGTTATATTTCTCAATATTGCTTTCCTAAGATTATTTCCTTATTCAAGTTGTTTATCAATTTAGTCTCCAAAGGACTAGATTTTGCTTTTATTATTCTTTTAATATTTCGTTTCCTACTATAATTATTTCTCACTACTTATAATATTTATTAGGATTAATTCCTTATTACTTTATTTTCCTTCCATTTTCTTAGATTAAACCATTCAATTATTTTTCAACATTTTTTCACATTTACTTTGGTCATGTAACATTGGTTTTATCTCTTAAATTTTACTTAACTTACTATTTTTTCACTACTTTTTATCTTTTGCTCTTGCTTTTCCTTTTTTTACTTTTGTCTTGGCAAGTTTCTCTGTTCCCTTTTATCCTGATTAATTGTAGACTTTGATTCCTATTTAATGATCTTCCAGTCTTTAACATTCAAAATTATAAACATATTTTTCTCATACTTTAGGAGTGATAAATAATAACCATACTCTCTTCTTAGGTATTTTACTTGCTGTTTTTTTTCTATACTTCACACAGACATAAAACCTTTAGAAAATATTTTGTTTCCTACTTTCTTCCATCCTTGTTTTAAATCTTAAGTTAAAATGATTCAGAATTTTTAGTCTCAGGTTATTGTGAAACTGTCTCTTAAATTATGTCTTTTCCAGTAACTCTTTTTTTTCTCAGTCTTCTTGAGAAATAATTGAGATATATAACTATATAAGCTTAAGGTGTCCAGCATGATAGTTTGTTTGATAATTCTTTTTAAAGACATTTTACAAAATCCTGATCATTCTGCCATCATCAGTTGAGACCTAACACTTATTGAAAGGTAATTTGAGAAGTTCTTTTTTCTTCCTTTTGTAATTTTCTTTCTGAAAGTTTTAAGATTTTTCTGTCTCCTTGCAAACAGAAATATTGTCAGAATCTGTCTAGATGTCAGTGTGTGTGTGTTTCTTTGTGTGTGTGTTCATTAATACTGCCTATGGCACGATAAACTAGCTCTGAATAGTTTACAATTCAGGGTAGCTTCCTTTCTTTTTTATTTTTATTTTTTTTTAATTTATTTATTTTTGAGAGAGAAAGAACACAAGAGGGGGTAGGTACAAAGTGAGAGGGAGAGACAGATCTCAAGCAGACTCTGTGCTGTGTGCAGAGCCAGATGTGGGGCTCGATCCCTGAGATCACAACCTGAGCCTAAACCAAGAGTTAGAGGCTTAACCAACTGAGCCACCCAGATGCCCAAGGGTATATTTCTCTTTTAAAAGAGCTTTGTCTAATAATTTATTTCCCATCTCTACTCCACTGTCCTTTGGGCCCTCCTATTATATTAGATCTTCTGGGTCTGTTCTGTATAGCTCATGTCCTCTCATTCATAAATTCCAGCTCTGTGGAACTCATTCTTTTGGTAATATGTCTCTTTTAATCCTTGAGAACCCTAAATGGCTAATTAGCATGCATCTTTCTATTTTGTTTTATTTTTTTAAAATTTAACTTTTTAAAAAGCAGAAACCGTATTCATCAGTTCTAGAATTTTTTTAATTTCTTTTATTTCTTTTTATAAGATTTTTTAAAAATTGGAGTTCAATTTGCCAACATATAGCATATCATCCAGTGCTCATCCCGTCAAGTGCCCCCCTCAGTGCCTGTCACCCAGTCACCTCAACCCCTTGCCCACCTCCCCTTCCATACCCCTTATTCATTTCCCAGAGTTCGGTGTCTCTCATTTTCTGTCTCCCTCTCTGATATTTTCACTCATTTTCTCTCCTTTCCCCTTTATTCCCTTTCACTATTTTTTTATTCCCCAAACATGCAGCCAAGAATACTCTATCCAGCAAGGCTCTCATTCAGAATAGAAGGAGAGATAAAGAGCTTCCAAGATAGGCAGAAACTGAGAGAAATTTTTTTTAGAGCTTTAATTCTATCTCCTGAGGATTCTCATTATGTTTTGTCTGAAGATTTTTTCATCCCTTGTATTAGTTCTATTTCCGTGGAAGCTACCAGTTTTTGTTTTTTTCAACATGATTTTCCTTCCTTAGGTGAATGAGTGCCTTATAGAAATTTTATTTCTTGTTATTGTTTACTTGTAGATGCCTTTCCCCTTAGTGTTGTGGGTCAGGCTGCTGGCATCTTTATAGGGAAGGAAAATGGAGCTGTTTCTTTCTTGGGGCAAGGGATATGAATGTTGTGCCTCTGCTGTCCCTGGGAGGGGTCTGACCCAGCCTCAGGGCATGCATGCTTCAATTCTTTTCTTTCCAATGGCTGGCCCAAAGGCTCTGTCACTTTGGCATAATGTTCCTCCAATTTGCTGTTGTCCATGGGTTGGGGTTTACAAAGACCCACAGGCAGCAAGTGGTCAGAAACATCCTTCTGAAACCCTGAAGAATCCTGCCAGCATGTCACTATGAAATTCTGGAGAGGGAGCTAGAGAGAAAAGAAGCCAATTATAGAAGTGTTTTGAAATGTGGATTCTATTTGGAAAACAGATAACCTGCAATGTTGAGTAAAAATATTTAACTGTAAGTGTTGTCATAAAGATTTAGCTCCAAGTCATAAAGATTTCAAAATTTTTGGAACACATAAAAGTATTTTTTTCTTATACTCTAAGCAATTCAACCCTCAACTTGTAAAAACTTTGTTTCCTGATATACAAAATAAGTCTGACAAATTCTTTTTAAAAAAGGGTTAGGAAGTACTTTCTATGATTATGTAAGAACATTCATAATTTCAATTATTTGCTAGGCCCTCATGCAGATCTACATTGGATGCAGAACATCTATCTACCATTTGTAACCCCAGAATAAGTCATTTAACATCAACAAAGCTCAGTGTTTCTCATCTAAAATATACATAGTATGAATAGAATATTTGACAATTAACTGAGCTGACCCATGACCTATGTAACATATTCTGGCAAAACAACCTCAGAAATTTTTGCCACAGCTAATTTTTTTTTAAATATTTTATTTATTCACGAGACACACACAGAGAGAGGCAGAGACATAGGCAGAGGGAGAAGCAGGCTCCCTGCAGAGAGCCTAATGCGAGACTTGATCCCATACCCGGAATCATGACTGAGCCGAAGGCAGATGCTCAACCGCTGAGCTACCCAGGCATCCCTGCCACAGCTAAATTAAAAACCACAAGTTCCCATGGTCCTTTGAAGTTTTGTTTTGTGAATAATGAAAACCTAGGATGCTAAATTTGTGAATACTAAGAGTCCATGCAATACTGTTGGTCTTATTTTTTTAAGAGTGTGCAGAATGAGAGAGAGAGAGAGAAAAAAAAAAATTCTTACGCAGGCTCCATGCCCAGTGTGGAGCCCGACATGGGGCTCAATCTCCCTATCCTGAGATCACAACCTGAGAGATCAAGAGTCAGATGCTTAACCATCTGAGCACCAGGTGCCCCCATGTTGGTCTTATTTTGAATTTTCAGCCTCTGTATGTGAAGCATATGTGTGCATAAATATGCATACAGCAGACCATGTGAGAATGTGATACTAAGCATCAGATCTTATCAATAGGACTTTCCATAAGGTCAGTGTTGAACCATGAAAACATTATAGAAACCCTACAGAGTAAAGACTCAGATTTAGGGAGCACCAATTCAAATTTTCTCCTGTAGAAAAAACACTATCAGATGGAGGCTACCAGAGGGAGATAGAAGCAAGGGTAAAGTTTAAAGAAATTACTGATTGGTATCTATAAAGCCAGAATGTTTTCCATCAGATTTTTTTTTCTGAGATTCCCTTTCTATTAGCAGTTGCTCTCTGCCTTTGGATGATTTATTGGAACTACTTAAATTTCCTACTAGCTGTCACAGCTGAGCAGACTAATAGGCCTTTGGGAGGTTAACCATGTCCCATTACATTTATTGCTTTTGTATCCAATTAGAATAGATCTGGAACAGTTATTTGCATAGATTGCAGCAGGTGACAATCAAGTACCTAAAGAGGTGTGTGTGTGGGGGGGTGCGGGGGTGGGGGGAATGAGTGAGGTGAAAGTTTGGACCTCTGTTGAATATCTTGCCAGAGATTTAGAAAACAATCTGCTTCACCCCTTACTGACCTTTACAAGCACATATTTTGATTTTTTCACAAAGAGCGCGAGTGATGCTCATTGCTCATCTCTGCATTACTGTCTTTTCAATGGAAGGCTGAGGCCTTCCTTTACTGGCCGTTAGCTTTTCTATCCTGTGGTGAATAAATGCTGCTGTGAAGCCTGCGACTCTTTGAAGTTCTAGCCACATCATATATTATCTGCTCAGCAGTAGCATCAAGAAATATGCCTTTCTCAGATCTCGCCTCCTAATGATATGCTGTGGCACACCCGGAGAAGTCACGACCCAGCCTCTGACCTCTGCAGCTAACACAGGTGGGTTTTCTCATCTCTGCATTGCTGCCTTTTGGGAAAAAAAAGAGGGGAGGAGGAAGGTTTGTTTGCTTTGTGAGAATCCATATTTTTGAAAAATCAATTTTATTAACAGCTTCCCATTATTACATTCATCAGCACACCAAGTCTATCCATCGTACCCAACCATTTAGAATCGGGGTGCTTTGTGTATTTGGTCTGCCTCCCTCACACACCACGCCTCACATACACTCCTATTTCTGAGAAATTAGATCTTTGTCCGTTGCCTGGCAACTTAATTTTATCCCGAAAGAAGCTCAAGTAATTGGACCAGGATATTTCTCAGCGGGGCTGCATTTATGTTTCTAAATATTACATGTTCATTGCCAATTCCTCTATATGTTGCCTGCACAACTATGCTGGATAAAATGGAGAGATTTGGTGTGGAAGAGAATATCCCTTTGTTATTTTCTTACGTGTGGCTATCTTACTAACTCACTTCTTTACCCTGGGACTCTTTCAGTCCCTGAATACCACCAATTAATCAGCAATTGTGTGTTGAACCTTCTTCAAGTCCTTCTAACAAAATATGACATAAGATTACCAGTGTTTGGTAAATAAATAAGTATTGTGTATGTGGATTTTAGCCAGTACCGATTTATGTGGAAGTCAGTGCTGACAGCTTCTTGGTTTATAATTTTATTTATCTCTTCCTTTGATTCTGTCGGCAAAGCCTCATGACAATCAGCTGAAAAGTTATTTTTGTTAATTACTTTGTTTACACAGGATTAAAATACTAGTTTACTTGTTTTGTCACAGTTAAAGGTTGTAAATTTAATCAAGAATTTGGTGTTGTGGCAGTAGCAATGAACAATGAAGTTAACTGTTATGATTAAGGTGAAACATTTAAAAATAAATGTGTAGATCTATCCGGTTTGCTATAATGACTGAAAGGAAAGACGATGGCATTTTCTTGAAACTCATGAAAAAATTATATCATCCTTTTTTACAGTGAAGACAGCTTAGGATGTCAGACATTGCAATAGAAGGCAGTGACATTGTAGTTCGATCCTGGATTTCACTCCCTGCTCTGTCATGAGGCTGTGTGACTGCAGATTTTTAAAGAAACTATTTTGGTTTTCACTGTATAATCAGTTTAAAGAAAATCTATTTTATTAGACCTCCATTTTTATTTATACATATTGATTTATTGAGTCCATCTTTTATGATTAATAATTTAAAATCAAAAGGATTTTGTATCTAGGAAGGAGAAGAACAGTTATGAGTTATAAGGTGGAGTGCATGTGCTCCTATGAGCAGATGGATCTGGAAGTGATGTCTGTATCTCACTATGAGTTGCCTGGACAATATGCACGCCAGGGGGTGGGGGTTGGGGGAGTTCCCTCCTCCAGGCTGGAAAAGCTGCATCTGAACTGAGCTCCCCACAGAATTGGAGGAAAGACTATTTCCCATGGACTCCAAGTTCTTCTATTGCTGGACAGATGGCTTTTCAAGCCAACTTCTCTGACTATGAATCCTAGACTATGTGGGGCTTAATTCTTTGGTGATCCACTGTTTATCCTGTAAGAAGGAAGAACAACAAAAAAGAGGGATTCTCTTACTCAAGACATACCATGTCTCCGGCAGTGGGTCCCACTCCCCTCTCTGTGGGTTGATAGAAGAAGAGAGCCTGAGGCTTTCATTCAGGACCTTGGCATATAATCTTCCCTAATACAGCTCATTATTTAATCCATACCATGTGACATACTGGGATTCATTTTCTTGCCCAACAGTTGTCTTCCATCTATTTCCTTCCTCTCTTACCCTCCCCACCCTTTCCATTCTGTGTTTAGCCCTTGGGCAGTTAAGGAAGTTTGTGTTACTGGAGAAGAACAAAATTTCCAGTCGTTGCAGGAGATTTTGTAACCAGGAATCCAAACTGGTTAATTTCTGTGTTGCTGTAGACTATCAAGGTCAGATTTTTAAAATCTTTCTCCCCATCTTCCTCTTCCAAACTCACTTTTCCTTTTCTCCATAGAGACAATTGACAAAAAGTACTTTAAAAAAAATATGCTCTGGCAGAAATATATGAGACATATTTTCCTCTATACTTTCTCCTTATCATCAGCTAAAAATCCTAGAAATTATATATAAAAGAAACAGAAAATTATTAAAAGTGGAGAGAAAAAAAGCAGACCAGCTAGAAATTCCAGGACCTGAGAAATGGCATGATGGGAGTTTCCTGGGTTTTCTTTTTGCCATATATATCCTGAACTGGGTGCTGGAGAAGTCAACAACCCATTTACACTAACAAGAACAAACAGAAAAAAAACACCAGGGGGAAAAAAATCTTTCTTTTTTTAAGCTAAAGGACCAGGGAAGAGAAAAGGCAAAAAAATAATAATAATAATAATTAAAAAAATTAAACCATAGTTACATTGTTCCAACCAAAGTCCACACAAAGATTTATGGCCTTACTTCAACTTACAGCAGCAAAGACTGAGTGCGGAGCCTAGACTTCTCCCCTCGCTCTGTGGAACAAGACAGTCCCTTTGCCAGGTTGGTACCAAAAAATACCAGTAGGAAGCTATAATTTCATTCCTACCTGGCAGTAAGGAGTTCTCCTGATCCCAGTGTTGGTGGAGATTCTGGACTTCCATTCCCGCATGGCAGTGATGAGACATCCTTTTCTCTACTTGCTGGGATGATGTCAGAGGAAATCTTGAAAAAAATCGGGATTTCACCAATGTCCAATGATTATGAAGTCACATGACACAACATCCGTGAAGACAACATAGGGAGGAGTAACAAGCCTCCCTACCTCTCCTACCTCCGAGGTGGTAACTGTGGAGGCCTAGTGGGTGATGTGGGTCCAATAAGTGAATGATCAAGAAAGAATTCTTGAGATGTTTTTAGTATAAAAATGTGTTTTTATTATAGCACGGGGACAGGGCTCATGGGCAGAAAAAGCTGCACTGAGATGGAGGAGAAATAAATTGATTTTATACTATTTTGTTACTGGTGGTTATGGATAGTGTAAGGCTCCAGGGAATTTGTGCATGTTAAAAGTAAGGTCTCCAAGACCTTGGAGGGCTAGCTATTGTCATGATAATGTTACCCTTTATTACCTAGTAAAACATTAGTCATGAGACCCTTTAGGAATGTTATGTCCTCTTTACCTCAGATGTGCATCACTGAGCCACATGTTATAAGATGATGGATTTTCTTTTGCCTTTTTTCTCATTATCAGTGAGGAATCTGAATTTTCACCCCTGCCCAGCAGTAACAATGTACCCCTCTCCCTCCCCCAGGTGTCACTGGAGGCCAAGTGGGGAGCTTGGAGCTCCTCTTCCTTCTAGCAGTCATGCCAAAGGCCCCTGTTTTCTGATTGCGGTGTCAGGAAAGGTCTACTAAAACAGCAGACTTAAATAAGATTCAGAGCCTTATAACACACTACTTTAAATGTGTGGGATTTTTGAAAATCAGTCATTATACCAAGAATCAGGACTATCTCAATTTGAAGAAGAAAAATCCATCAAGATATGCCAACATCAAGATAAAATAGATATTGTTATCAGACAAGGGTTTAAAATCAGCCATCATAAGTAAACTTATCA
Source organism: Canis lupus baileyi (assembly GCF_048164855.1). Lineage (NCBI taxonomy): Eukaryota > Metazoa > Chordata > Mammalia > Carnivora > Canidae > Canis > Canis lupus. The sequence goes on along the minus strand of NC_132865.1, from coordinate 15,409,978 downwards.
AAAAATTATGAAAATTCTTGAAACCAATGAAAAGCAAGTCTCAGCAAACAAATGGGATATATGAAGAACCAAATGGAAATTTCAGGGCTTAGAAATATGATAACCAATGACCATCCCAAAACAAACCAAACACTAGCCGCTGGACTCAACAGCAAAATGAAGAGAAGCAGAGGAAAAAATCAGTTAAATTGAAGTTAGAACAATAGAAATCACCCAATAGCAAAAGAGAAAGAAAATAGAGTGAAACAAATCTTTCTGTGGTTATTTTTATCAGTTTCTGAATTAATATTAGGAATGAATATATTCAGCAACTAACAGAATCCCCCCTCCTGAGTAACCAGTGAGGGCTCTTTTAAAAATATATATATATTTTATTTAGATTCAATTTAGTTGACATATATTGTATTACTATTTCAGGGGTAGAATATAATGATTCATCAGTTTCATGTAACACCCAGTTCTCACTATATCAAGTGCCCTTCTTAATGCCTATCCCTCCATTACCCCATCCCCCCACCTAGCTCCCCTCCAGCATTGTCACTTTGTTAAGAGTCTCTTGTGGTGTGTCTTTCTTTCTGTTTTTATCTTATTTTTCCTTCCTTTCCCCTATGTTCATCTGTTTTATTCTTAAATTGCACACATGAGTGAAATGTATGGCAATTGACTTTCTCTGATTGACTTATTTTGCTTAGCACAATACTCTCTAGTTCCATCCACATCGTTGCAAATGGCAGGATTTCTTTTTTCTCTTCTCTCTTTTTTTTTGATGGCTGAGTCATAGTCTGTGTCCATTCATCTGTGGATGGACCTCAAGGTTCTTTCCATAGTTTGGTATTGTGAATATTCCTGCTATAAACATTGGGGTGCAGGTGCCCCTTCAAATCACTCTTTTTGTGTATTGGACAACTACCTAGAAGCGCAATTGCTGGGTCATGGGGTAGTTCTGCTTTTAACTTTGTGAGAAACCTCCATACTAGTTTCCAAGTGGCTGTACCAGGTTGCATTCTGCCAACAAACAGTGTAAGAGGGTTCCACTTTCTTTGAATCCTCACCGACATCTCTTGTTTCCTGATTTGTTAATTTTAGCCATTCTGACCCAGGTGAGGTGGTATCTCATTGTAGTTTTGATTTGTATTTCCCTGATGCCGAATGATATTGAGCATTTTTTCATGTTGCCATGTCTGTTGGCCATATGTATGTCTTTGGAGAAAAGTCTGTTCATGTCTTCTGCCCATTTTTTTTTTTACTGGATTCTTTGTTTCTTTGGGAGCTGGGTTTGATAAATTCTTTATAGATTTTGGATACTAGCCCTTTATCTGATATGTCATTTGTGAACATCTTCTTTCATTCTGCCATTCTGTAGTTTGTCTTTTATTTGTTGTTTCCTTTGCTCTGCAAAAGCTTTTTATCCTGATGAAGTCCCAATAATTCATTTTTGCTTTTGTTTCCATTGTCTTTGGAGACATGTCTAGCAAGAAGTTGCTGTGGCTGAGGTCAAAGAGGTTGCTACCTGTGTTCTCCTCTAGGATTTTGACAGATTCCTGTCTCACATTTAGGTCTTTCATCAATTTTGAGTTTATTTTCACGTATGGTGTAAGAAAGTGGTCCAGTTTTATTCTTCGACATGTGGCTGACCAATTTTCCCAACACCATTTGTTAAAAAGATTCTTTTTTCCATTGGATATTCTTTCCTACTTTGTTGCAGATTAGTTGGCCACAGAATTGAGGGCCTATTTCTGGGTTCTCTATTCTGTTCCATTTATCTATGTGTCTGTTTTGGTACCAGTACTTATTCTGACTTACTGATTACAATTTTGTAATACAGCTTGAAGTTTGGGATTCTGATGCTTTCAGCTTTATTGCTTTTTCAACATTCCTTTCAACATTTCAACATTCAGAGTCTTTCCTGGTTCCATACAAATTTTAGGATTGTTTGTTCCAGCTCTGTGAAAAATGCTGGTGTAATTATTAAGGCAGGGATTGCGTTGGATGTGTAGATTGTTTTGGGTAACATATACATTTTAATAAAATTTGTTCTTACAATCCATAAGCATGGAATGTTGTTCCATTTCTTTGTGTCTTCCTCAGTTTCTTTTTAAGTGTTCTGTAGTTTTCTGAGTAGAGATCTTTTAATTCTTTGGTTAAGTTTATTCCCAGGTATTTTATAGTTTTTGGTGCAGTTGTAAATGAGATCGATTCCTTGATTTATCTTTCTGCTGCTTCATTGTTAGTGTATAGGAGTATAACTGACTTCTGTGCAATGATTTTATAGTCTGCCACTTTGCTGAATTCCTGTATGAGTTCTAGTAATTTTTTGGTGGACTTTTTGGGTTTTCTACATAGAGAATCATGTCATTTGCAAAGAGTGATAGTTTGACTTCTTTCTTTCCTGTGTGGATGCCTTTTATTTCTTTTGTTGTCTGATTGCTGAGGCTAGGACTTCCAGTACTATACTGAACAACAGTGGTGAGAATGAACATCCTTGTCGTATTTCTGACCTTAGGGGAAAAGCTCTCTGTTTTCCCCCTTGAGGATAATATTTGCTTTGGGGCTTTCATGTATGGCTTTCTTGATGTTGAGGTATGTTACCTCTATTCCTACATGGTGGAGGGTTTTTATCAAGAAAGGATGTTGGGGATCCCTGGGTGGCGCAGCGGTTTGGCGCCTGCCTTTGGCCCAGGGCGCGATCCTAGAGACCCGGGATCGAATCCCACATCGGGCTCCCGGTGCATGGAGCCTGCTTCTCCCTCTGCCTGTGTCTCTGCCTCTCTCTCTCTCTCTCTGTGACTATCATAAATAAATAAAAATTAAAAAATAATAATAAATAAAGATTTTTTTAAAAAAAAGAAAGGATGTTGTATTTTGTCAAATGCTTTTATTGCATTTATTGAAAGGATCATAGTATTCTTATCCTCTCTTTTATTAATGTGATACATCACATTGACTGATATATGGATGCTGAATGACCCCTGCAGTCTAAGAATAAATCCCACTTGGTCATGGTGAATAATCCTTTTGATATACTGTTGGATCGTATTAGCTAGTAACTTGGTGAGAATTTTTGCACCCATGTTTATCAGGGGTATTAGTCTATAATTCTTCTTTGTGATGAGGTCCTTGCCTGGTTTTGAGATCAAGGTAATGTTGGCCTCATAGCCCAAGATCAAGGCACAGCTGACCTGCTGCGTGATGAGAGCTCTCTTCAACATGTTGACCTTCTTGCTGTGCCCTCACGTGGTGAAGAGATAAATCATCTCCCTCATCTCTTATTTTAAGAGCACTAATCCCATTCACAAGGGCTCTACTTTCATCACCTAACCATCTCCCAAAGGTCCCACCTCCTCGGACTTTGGAAGTTTTCTTTCCATTTCTATTTTTTGAAATAGTTTCAGAAGAATAGGTATTAATTTTTCTTTAAATGTTTGGTAGAGGGACACCTGGATGGCTCAGTGGCTGAGCATCTGCTTTCAGCTCCGGGGTGTGATTCTGGAGTTCCGGGATCGAGTCCCACATCGGGCTCCCTGCATGGAGCCTGCTTCTCCCTCTGTCTGTGTCTCTGCCTCTCTCTCTGTGTCTCTCATGCATAAATAAATAAAATCTTTAAAAAATAAAATAAATGTTTGGTAGAATTTCCCGGGAAGCCATCCTGCCCTGGACTCTTGTTTCTTGGGAGATATTTTTATTACTGCTTCAATTTCTTTGCTGGTTATGGTTTCTTTGTGCAGGCTATAGTTTTCTGTTCAGGTTTTCTATTTCTTCTTGCTTCAGTTTTGGTAGTTTATATGTTTCTAGAATTATGCCCATTTCTTCCAGATTGCCTAATTTGTTGGCATATAATTGCTCATATATTCTCTTATGATTGTATTTCTACAGTGCTGGTTGTGACCTCTTTTCCTTCATTCCTGATATTATTTGGGTCCTTTCTCTTTCTTTTTGATAAGTCTGGCTAGGGGTTTATCAATCTTATTAATTCTTTTAAGGAACTAGCTCCTAGTTTCATTAATGAGTTCTACTGTTGTGTTTTTTAAAATTATTATTTCTATATCATTGATTTCTGCTCTAATCTTTATTTCTTCTCTGGGTTTATTTGCTATTCTTTTCCAATCTCCTTTAGGTATAAGGTTAGATTGTGTATCTGAGACTTTTCTTGCTCTTGAGGAAGTATATATAGCTATATACTTCCCTCTTAGGACCGCCTTTGCTGCATCGCAAAGGTTTTGAACAGTCATGTTTTCATTTTCATTTTTTTGCATTCAGTTTTAAAATTCTACTTTAATTTCCTGGTTGACCCTTTCATTCTTTAATAGAATGTTCTTTAACCTCCATGTATTTGTGGTCCTTCCAATTTTCTTCTTGTGGTTGACTTCAAGTGTCATAGTACTGTGGTCAGAAATATACATGGTATGACCTCAATCTTTTTAGTACCAGTTAAGACTTGATTTGTGACCCAGTATGTGACTTTTTCTGGGGAATGTTCCATGGGCACTCAAGAAGTATGTATATTCTGCTGCTTAGGATGAAAGTCCCCAAATATATCTGTTAAGTCCATTTGGTCTGAGGTGTCATTCAAAATCCTTGTTTCCTTGTTCATCTTCTGCTTAGATGATTTCACTATTGCTGTGAGTGGAGTGTTAAAGTCCCTTACTACTGTTGTATTATTATCAGTGAGTTTCTTTAATTTTGTTATTGATTATTCTATATAATTGGCTGCTCCCAAGTTAGGGGCATAAATATTTATAATTGTTAGATCTTGTTGGGTAGATTCCTTTATTGTGATATAGTGCCCTTCTTCATCTCTTATTGGAGTCCTTGGTTTAAAATCTAGTTTGTTATAAGGATGGCTACTCCAGCTATTTTTTGTTGTCCATTAGTATAATAGATGGTTCTCTACCTCCTCACTTTCATTCTGGCATTTCATTATGGGTCTAAAATGAGTCTTTTGTAAGCAGCATATTGATGGGTCTTATTATTATTATTTTTTTACCCATTCTGACACTTATTGTCTGTTGATTGGAGCACTTAGCCATTTACATTCAGAGTAATTACTGAAAGATATGAACTCATTGACATTGTAAAGTGCGATTGTAAAGTCGTTGTTCCTATAGTTTGTCTCTGTTCCTTTCTGGTCTTAGTTATTTCTGGGCTCTTTCTCCATTCAGAGAATCCCCATTAATATTTCTTGTAGGGCTGGTTTGTGTTCACAAAGTTCTTTAGTTTTTGTTTGTCCTGGGAACTCTCTATCTCTCTTTATATTTTGAATGATAGCCTTGCTGGATTAAGTATTCTTGGATGCATATTTTTCCCATTTAGCACATTGAATATATCATGCCAGTCCTTTCTGGCCTGCCAGGTCTCTGCAGACAGGTCTGCTGCCAGTCTTATGTGTCTACCCTTGTTGGTTAAGGACCTCTTGTCCTGAGTGTTTTCAGAATTTTCTCTTTATCTTTGTAACTTGGAAGCTTACCTATAATATCTTGAGGTGTTGATCTATTTTTGTTAATTTTGAGGGGGGTTCTCTGTGCCTCCTGGATTTGAGTGCCCATTTACTTCCCTAGATTAGGGAAGTTCTCAGCTATAAATTGTTCAAATAAACCTTTTACTTTTCCCTACCTCCTCATCTTCTGAGATTTCTATAATATAAATATTATTTCACTTTATGGAATTGTTGAGTTCCCTCAGTCTACCTTCCTGATCAAATAGGGTGCTTTCCCCCCTCTTCTTTTCAGCTTCTTTATTTTCCATCACTTTATCTTGTATAGCACTGATTCACTCATACTTCATCCATCTTCATTTTTATGGCCTCCACTTGGGGTCTGCATCTCGGTTATAGCATTTTTAATTTTGGTCTGACCAGATTTTAGTTCTTTTATCTTCACAGTAAGAGATTCTCTAGTGTCTTCTATGCTTTTTTCAAGCCCAGCTACTATTCTTGTAATTGTTTTAAATTCTAGTTCAGACTAGAATTTAATTTAATTTAATCAATCTGCATTGATTAAATCTCTGGTTTTTTTACCCCACTGTTCTTTCTTTTGGAGTGAATTCCTCCATCTCGCCATTTTGGATGGAAAAAAACAAAGAAAGAAAACAGAAATAAGAATAAGAAAAAATAAAAATGGAAAAATGAAAAAAAAAAGAAAAAATAATATAAGATAAAATAAAATACATACAGGAAGCTAGATCTTAGATGTGCTTTGGTCTTGTTATGAGTAGGTTGTTAGAAAAAAAGGAGAAAGAAAGAAAAGAAGAAGAGAAACAAAATTTAAAAATATATAAAATATAAAAAAAATTAAAAATGCTCTTTCTGTATCCAGAAAACAAAACAAGAAAAAAAAAAAGACAAAAACAAAGATGAAAACAAACAAAAACAGAAACAAGTAACAAAGAACTCCAGAGGACACTAGATGGTCTCCCCTAAAGTTGAAGCTTTGTGGCACTCTATGATCAGCCAACTTGGTGTGGGCAAAGAGTTTGTGCTGGTCTTCTGAGGGAGGGACCTGCTGATGTGTTTCTCAGCTGGAACTGCCCTAGTGGAGATGCACCTGCAGGGCATGGGCTGAGGGTGGGAGGCCAGGGTGGCAGGGCTTGGTATAGTGGCTCTGTTCAGTTTACTAAGGTGGATCAAGCTGTTGTGTACAGGGAGATAATGGTTTTGCCCTCTCATCTCTGGAGTGAGAAAGGCATGCCATCCTTTTTAGGGAGCCCTCACAGGTGAGTAAACGATGACCCCTCTTGTGTCCCTGGTTGCATGAGCTACCCCTCTTCACCCTATGTCATAGCTGTCCACCTGCCAAATGGCATAGCACTCCCGTGTTTTATCTCAGATAGTGTTTCAAAATGCCACACTTCAGGGGCCCCTAAAGAGCAGACCCTCGGGGAGGGTTTCCCCACATTGTGGCCAGTGCTGGCTCCTCGCAAAAGGCAGTGTGGCGCAAATGCACAATGGTTCAGAGTTTATGGGGAATGGCAACACTCAGCGGCTTCCAGCAAAGCCAAGGTTTGCTGCCCTCAGGCAGCCTTTGGTCCTCTATTGTGGGCCAGTCCTTTGCTCCAGGGGAGGCCGTGTGACCCCCTTCCCAAGGCACTTCAAGCAGGGGAACCGCTTCTCCCGGTGTGACCCTGGGGAGCCTCTGGTCTCCAGCTTCTGGGGCTCAGCTCTGCTCCCCCAGTGGGCACCACCTAGCTCCTCAGGCAAGAACCTGGCTGAGGCGCCAACCAGCCAACCTCCAATACCTCAGGATTTGCGCTGCCCTGTCTACAGGAAAACTGGTGGTAATGTAACCATTTCCCCCCTCACTTCAGTGGTTTTGAGCAATAGTTTTCTTGTGCATTTTCCTGCGTGTTTTCACTCTTCCTTCTCATTCTCTTTTTTTTCCTTGCCTTTTCTCTCTCTCCTCCTTCTTTCTCTCTACTCCCTCTTCAGTCAGGGCTCACTCCCCTGGGGAGTGCCCGTTGCTCTTTTCTCCCGTGGATAAACTACAGGGACACCTGGGTGGCTGAGTGGTTGAAGGTCTGCCTTGGGCTCAGGCTCAGGGGGTGATCCCGGGGTCGGGAGATCGAGTCCCCCATCAGGCTCCTGGCAAGATCCTGCTTCTCCCTCTGCCTGTGTCTTTCATGAATAAATAAAACAAACAAATAATAATAATAATAAAAACCCTCTCTGCAGTTCCTGCCTTCCGCTGATCCTTTATAGCTGTGTAGCTTCCTTCTCCAAGACTTCTAATCAATTTTGTGGGTAATCAGGATGATCCTATCTTTATCTAGCTGTGTTCCAGTGAGGAGGCAAGTCGCTCCACTCCTCTGCCATCTTTCCTGGGATTTTCTTAATTGTACTTGTCAGTTGAAGCAAAAATTATAAGATCATCTGATGTGGTTTGCAATACATATACTGCAGTTATTTAAGACGCTTTTCAATGGTGGAGGGCATAAGGATGTAAACGAAAATAAATTTTCTAAATTTACTCATACTGGTAAAATGTCAGTGCTGATAATACTGTGGCCAAATGGCTGGCAAGGATGTCAGGAAACTGAATCTCTCATGTATTCTTTATGGAAATGTAAAATGAGGAGATGAAATGGTAAAATGAGGGAGATCTTTGTGGTATCGAAATAGGCGTTTTGATTGTGGTGGTTGTACAAACTGTCACAAGTATTAAATAGCATAGAGTTACATACACATTGTCCTAGCGTCAGTTTCCTGGGTTTGATGTTGTGCGACAAGTATTGAGAGAAAACTGGGTGAAGGATACTTGGGACTCCTTGTACTATCTTTGCAACTTCTTGGGAATCTGAAATTATTTTAAAATCAAAAGTTAGAAAATAAACTTGAAAAAGTGAATAAGTAAAAATGTCATGATCTTTTGTTGGAAGATCATATATTATATTTTGGACATAAAATGAGTAGTTAAAACCTAAATAACACTACATCTGGCCACCTTTCTTTCCACTCACACTATATTATATGCTGCACATGGTGGCAGTGATGAGAATACCAGAGGAGGTAAATTGAGTCCTTGTCCCAGCTAATGGAAATTGGAGAAGGTGACACGAAGAAGCAAATAAGCAAGTAGAACACCAAGTAAGAGCCTCAGGATAACTATGAAATACTAGGGATCCCTGGGTGGCTCAGCAGTTGAGGCTTTGGCTCAGGGCGTGATCCTGGAGTCCCACATCAGGCTCCCCGCAGGGAGCCTGCTTCTCCCTCTGCCTGTGTCTCTGCCTCTCTTTGTGTGTCTCATGAATAAAAAAATAAAGTCTTAAAACATTTTTAAAAATAAAAAAACTATGAAATAATCTTTGTCATTCTCCTACAAACTCACCTCAATTCATTAAAAAACAAACAAAACCCCCCCATATCCCTCAGTATTGAAAGTAACTAAATCTTTCTCTTCCCTTAATTAAGTTAACCTCTACAGAGTTATTTTTATGTGCTTGGTAGTATACTCAATATCTCACACTTATAACCTCGTTCATTTTTTGCGTATCTATAAAGGAAGTACTATTACTGAGGTACAGAAGAGGCAAGAAATTCTCTGAGTGGTTGCACTCACACAGTTGAAGGGGTGGGGGTTTGAGTTAGGATTTGAAACCAGGTGATCTGACTCCTGAAAACATGTTCTTAATCGTTGTCCTAAATTTCATGATATATTCGGGTAGCACTCCTTATTTCATCTGTTTGTGAGGGTACATGGATGGCTTTGAATCTCACTTGGTCGCCTCAGGCTTTACATTTTGTGCTAGTTAACAGGGATACATTTATTATACAACTATCTCTAACTGGAAGGTGCTTCAGATGCCATCTACTTAAATCCCTTTTGTCTACCCTATTAGAGGACATTAGGCAGTCAATACAGCTATGTAATTGCTTTTCAGTGACACTTTAAAGAGTTAGGTTTATTGTAGAGGAGGAGTGTGGCAACTGAGTACCCCACTGTCATGAATCACTCAGGGTCAGAATTAGGCTGCACTAGATATCAAAGAATATCTCTCAATTTAGGGCAGTGCCATCCATAATTGCTATTTGCAGCTTATATCCCAAACTGAGGCAGCAAATTGTACTGATCCTATTCCATGTGGTATAATATCAAACATGACTGAGTCCTTCTCTCTGCTCTTACCTGTTTATTTTTCTCCCAACAGAGTCATTATGAAGAACAATTTTGCACCCTTGGGCTGAGGAAAAAGAACAATAATGGGCTATTTCTGCTGGATTCATTATCTCCCTACGGAAATTCAGCACGTCTAGCCTCGTTCCTATATCACTCTATGTTCCTTTTTTAAGTCTTCTTTCCCAAGTTTCCTCTCTTGAGTGGGAGAGAGGAATGAATGTCAGGCAAAAAGGGAGTCAGAGTGAAGAAGATGTAATAGCTTACAGACAGAGATGCAGAGGTGAAACAAAAGGAAGAGAAAAAGAAGGGGAGAGGAAAAACATCTTTGAGAGATTCGGAGCCATGGTGCCGCAACATAAATCTCCAGTGAGTCAAATGTAGTAAAGGCATTTACACTCGTGAAGAATCTCACTTCTTTCTGAAAAGGGAAATGAAGAGCAAGAGCTCCTAGAGGCATCATGGTCAGGAAGATGGGAATAATGACCTAGGTTGCTCCTTTTATCTGCTTTTCAGTTTTACTCAGGCTTACAATAATGCCTGCATAACCAATCTTGACTTCAAGAAAACTGTGCATTTCTAAAGTTAAGTAAAGGAAACACCCACAAGTACTCTTCAAAAGTGAAATAATAGAAGCAAAGAAGAAAGGAAAGATGAGAAGGAAAAAAAGAGGAACAAGCCAATCATTAGTTAGAATACCTGTCTTCTTTTAAAATATTGGTAAGTCATGAAAATAATTTTATTGTTCTTAGAAATATACTCTGTCTATTCTAAGAAATTGTTCTTAGAAATATACTCTGTCTCATGTTATGACTCAGGAATGAGAATATTTTATTAATTATCAGTTTTCAGGAAAAAGAATCTGGAGTATACCAAACAAAAATTAGCTAGTTTTGTTTGCTTTTGGAGAGAGTAATACTCACATGTAATTTATTCATCTTAAAATTATCAGTCATTAGGACATTAAACAATTATGAAATAAAACATGAAAACTTAATTTCCTTTTGCTTTTAAATTTATCACAGTAACCCCCAGTGGTTAAGCGTATGAGCTCGTAGTTATACAGAGCTGTGTTCCCTGTGATGAATGGCCAGTTACTTCCTTCTCTGTGCCTTTACTGTTTATCTATAAATTGGGAATAATGACAGACTCTGTCTCAAAGGGCTTTTGTGAGGGTTAAATCACTAGAGCGAGTTTAGCAGAGCATCTAAATATTGTAAACCCTCAACATGCACTGGCATCATTATTACTATTTTAAAGGAAATGCAGAAAGTTGAATTATGGGCATCAAAAGTAAGATCAACAAGCAAACCATCATAATACAAAATCATTTAAAATCATAAAATCACTTTTAGAAACCGCAAATAATGAAAACTATTTTAGCAAGACCTAAAATATTCTTTCTTCTAAAAGATTTATTTATTTTAGAGAGAGAGCGCATTTGAACACGAGTGGGAGAAGGGAGTGATTACTGGATCTCAAGTGGACTCTGAGCTAAGCTCAGAGCCTGACAAAGGGTTCCATCTCACGACCCTGAGATCATGACCTGAGCTGAAACCAAGAGTTGGACACTCAACCAACTGAGCCCCCTCAAATCCTCAATATTACTTATTTCTAAATGTGAAAATTTTAGGAGCCTCAGAGGAGTTGTAATGAAGTCCTGATAAAACCAAGCAGTGGACTTTGGTTGGTCTCCATCATTGACTGAATAAAATGCTTCCTGAAATTTACCAGATAAAAAATGAATCTGAGCGTAGCTTCATGCTAGGCGAGCTAAGTTAACTTAGAATTGAGTTTATGGAAAACAAATTGAATAATTGATAGACTCAATAATTTATAAAGCACCACACCAGATCTTTGCAGGGATTTGCTTAATTTCCCACAGCTGAAGTTTTTGGAGAATGGTTCTCAGAAAAGAAGACAAATTTGGTCAAGCTGTGCATAAAGAATATATTTTAGTTTAGTCTGAGTTTTTTATTGTTATTCAGTCTAGTCCCATGTACATGCTTATGGTATATAGTCTAAGTTGTAATAACAGCAGACATGCGCTTCTCATCTACATCAGTTAAGATTCAACCAGAGAAACAGAACCATTAGAAGATACATATGGAGAAAGTTTTTGCAGTAAGTTAGCTTATGGGGAAAGTCTAGACAATACCAGGGCCCACTGGGCAAGCCACTAAGAGAAACAGACTGGGATTCTCGGGCATAGCCTGAAGCCATTGTCCCTGAGCAGAATTTCTTCTCTCAGGAAAACCTCAGGCCTGCTTTTAAAATCCTTTCAACTGATTGGATCAGGTCCAGCCAGATTATCTAGAATAATCTCCCTTAATTAATTATAGACTGTAATTACATCTACAAAATACCTCCACATCAACACCTAGATTTGTTTTTGAATACCTGGGGCTGAAGTCTAGTTAAGTTGACACATCAAAAACACTACCGCTTTAGGGTGCCTGGGAGGCTCAATTGGTTAAGCAACTGACTTGATTTCAGCTCAGGTCATGATCTCAGGGTCGTGAGATTGAACCTTGTGCCGGGCTCCACAGTGGGCATGGAGCTTATTTAAGATTCTCTCTCTACCCCTTTACTTTGGCGCCCCCCCCCCAAAGTAAAACAAACCAAAAACAAAACTTCCTTACATCTATATGCCTCTCCTTAATTGGTACTTAAGATCCAAATAAAGCCAATAACAAAGTCATACTTCTACCTAACAGGATATGACTATTCTACTTAAAAATGGAAAGATACTTAACCATTTTTTTTTCTCAGAAGAGAATATAAAGTCCTGGGTGATACTGACTCTTATCCCTTGCCATCCTTTAACTTCCTATTATATAAAGTTAACTAGTAGTAATACATCTCCTGTTGGATGATGAGTTAATAAGAGAAAGAAGAAACAAAAATTTTTGGTTAATATGTATGCAAGCTTATTAAAAATAAAAGAAGGAATACTTAAAGCTTTAAAATCCTTATTTCCACAACTGGTCTGGTGATTATAGTTAGTATTTATAACTACCTTTTTCCACTATCCATTCCATATTCCCTTTGCCCTCAGTAAGCATCTCAGTTGGTCATGGTTTTTTGTCTGCTGGGGGTGACCTAAACTTTCATATCTGAAGTTTCAGGCCATTAGCAGACCTGCCTGAAATGGGTTATAGTTTTTCATTTAATCACAGGACATAAGAGTACTAAGAAATATAAGGGATCTCTGATATTCAAGACATCCCCTTCCTTACTTCCAGTTAGCAACCCAATTTCTCCCAAAAATCAAAGATCAATAACCAGGGAACATCTTGAGGAATCCAAAGTAGATGATTAGCACTCCCGGCATTCACTACAGTGTAATTATTATCGTGTCTCTTGACTGAAGTATTTCTCTCTTTTTTTTTTAAGATTCTTTTTAAAAAAATTTTTACTTATTTATGATAGTCACACACACAGAGAGAGAGAGAGGCAGAGACACAGGCAGAGGGAGAAGCAGGCTCCATGCACCAGGAGCCCGACATGGGATTCGATCCCGGGTCTCCAGGATCGCGCCCTGGGCCAAAGGCAGGCGCCAAACCGCTGCACCACCCAGGGATCCCAAGTATTTCTCTTTGAAACTAAGATCTCCAGACCATCAGAGCTTATAGTTGAGGGGAGAAGAAGGAAAAATTTTGCTGGTGGATCACTAGGGTTAATAATGAGTGGAGTTACTCCCATTTCTATCCTTTAATTTCTGGACTTATGACTCTGGGTATGGGAGAGACAGCACCATATATACTGGACACTAATTCAGGGCATACACACCCTCCTGGAGAACCTAGCCCCAGCCTTGCAAGATACTGCCGTCCAACTGGCACTGTAACTGAATCTTTATAACACCATTCCACCATTCCATCAGGCCAGCTACTTCAAGATGGTGGGGAGCACATCAAGGCTAGTGAATTCAATGAGCATGAGTCATCGCCACATTTAAATGTTGTGAAGTAAGCTGCTTAACGAAAAGCAGTGCCATGTGGAATGCTATGAGAGTGGATAAGACATTCTATAAGTCCACAGATGACAGTTCGGGTATTGCATGCAGAGAAGACAAATCTATGTCCAAGGTAAGTGTCTATATCAGTAAAAGTAAAGCACCTTCCATGATGAAAGCAGTCCACTGTAATCAACCTGCTATCAGGTAAATGGTTGATCATCTTGGGGAATGGTTGCATATTGGGGATATAGCATTGGCCTCTGCAGAGTACCCTCTGAAGGCAGAATGGGTACTCAGGACTGGAGGTAGCCAGGCTGATTCTGGTGAATGGAAGTCCGTGTTGGTGAGCCCATGCATAATCTCCATTCTTGCCACTGAGGACACTGGGCAGTGATAGTGATGACTGAGAAAGAAAAAGGTAACTGCTATCCATGCAGTGGTTCATTCCGTATGCTTGATTATTTAAATTTTTCTCTGCTAAGGTTATCCTTTGGTGAGTATTCACATGAGACCCAAATATCTTCATCTGTTTTGCCCATTCATAGAGGTCCATCCACATACCTCTTCCTTAGATCTCCTTATTAATTTTTCCAATTATGTTCCTTCCAAGTCCTGCTGGTTTCAGCCTATTAAAATATATAAATTCATACCTCTAGCCATTTTCCCTTCCAAAGAAAATAAACCACCAGGTGAAGGTGAAGGTGAATCTTCACTGAGAAGATTTTCCTTCAATAGTGCCTTTCACTAATGTACCTGAAAAGTGAAACTCACTCCCATATTGACCAGGAGTTAATAAGGTTCAATTTGTTTGGTCTATGTGAATGGATTAGAGAAGATTCACTCCAATTAATCTAAACAATGCCCTACAAGTACCTTTACTCCCTGTACCTTATGCAGAAGTCTTCATTAGCCCTTCCCAAACCTGACAGCTTGCTCGCCTTTCCCTCCTTCTAGATTTTCTCTCATGATCATCAGCAACAAAATTCCATTTGGTTATCAAATCTGGACACTCAGGGATAATCTATAAGCCCGTCCTCTCCTTTAACCATATTGTCCTGCAAAACCCACCCTGTGTTACTCATTTGAACAATTACCATTTTTTAGCCTAAATTTGCATCCACACACTTCTGCTGTCTTTCACCACTGCTTCAATTTAGTTTATAATCTCAATGTTTTTCTCCCCAGAACTATTGTAATGTCCTTTTAATTGGGTCCCAGCTTAGTTTTGCTTTTCGCTAATCTATCATCCAGTGGCTGTCAAAGTGATCCTGAGTTACTTACACTGTGTTACTCCATATTTTAACTCCTTCAGTGAATTCTTATATTAAAAAACAAAACAAAAACAAACTTCTTGGAATAACATGCAAATCTGAACTCATCTGAAGACTGACTTGCAGAGTTTACATGAAGAAAATAAAAAACAAAACAAAACTAAAATGGCTCAATTACAAATCAGCCTTTATCATCTCCTTCAGTTTCATATTCTGGTGTTCTTTCTTTATTTTTAAAACTGGTACTCACTTTAAATCAGTCTACAGTAGGATCCTGATGTATAGGGTCATTCATGTTTCCATACATTTAAATGTGCTATTTCTATTACACAATATATCTTTTCTTCCACGTCCTGAGGTGATACCATATTATTCTTCAGTCTCAGGTGAATTATCAGTTCCATTATAAGTTATAAAGTTTTTTCCCAATCACTCCTAGCAGATTTTATCACATCTTCCTGTAGAAAATAATGGGGTTGATTTTATTATTGTACCTCACTTTTTGTTTGTATATATATTTTTATTGGAGTTCAATTTGTCAACATATAGCATAACACCCAGTGCTCAACCTGTCAAGTGCCCCCTTCAGTGCCCGTCATCCAGTCACCCTAACGCCCCACCCACCTCCCTTTCTACCACCCCTTGTTCATTTCCCAAAGTTAGGAGTCTCTCATGTTCTGTCTCCCTCTCTGATATTTCCCACTCACTTTCTCTCCTTTCCCCTTTATTCCCTTTCACTATTCTTATATTCCCCAAATTAATGAGACCATATAATGTTTGTCCTTCTCCAATTGACTCACTTCACTCAGCATAATACCCTCACCTTTTTCATAATTTTATATTTCATGGCTGTTGCTACTACACTGAAGTGAAATGGTTCTTTTTATTATATCCTGTAAGCCTAACACAGTGCCTGACTTATAAGTGCTCCATAAATGTTTGGTGAGTGAAGGAATAATTGAATGAATGAATGAATGAATGAAGTCAGAATAGCAATAAATACGCAGTTCAAGAAACTGATAATAGGGTCACAGTCATGGTTAATGAAGACAATATATAAATATATCTGTTTCTTTTCAAAAAAAATTAGAAGAAAGTAGCATTATAATTCCAGGGGAACTTAGATATAAAGCAAAGTGTCAAATTAGTGGCTGCCTCTAAACACTTCAATTTCTTGGTCTAATCATGTGATTATTTTTATTTTTCCATTTTTAACATCTTTTTAGATGTAATATCTGATATTGTTGATAGGTGGAATATGAAACATAATCATAAAATGTATACTTCCAAACCCACCACACAACATTAGAACTACAGCACTATTAAATTATTTTTCAAAATATATTTTTTAAACTTGGGAAGCATAAAGCTATTGTAGGATATGCATGGTATTGCATTCCCCCCCCACACTTTAAAGATAGATGTGCCCATGTCACTCATTTTGACCAGTAAAATGTGAATAAAAGTGAATCATGATTCCTCATGGTTCTTTTTACCCACTATGATGCTCATAGAAACATCTGTATATTGAGATGGATCCTCTGTCAACCCAGGTCCACAAATGACTACCATGAGCAAATACTTCTTTCTGACCCCCTTTGTACATGTAGTGAGAGAGTAACAAATAAATTCTCATTTAAGTAATGAAATTTGGGGATGTTTTTGTTGCTATGTTTAACCTAACCTATCCTGAGTAATTTGTAATATGTGGACATAATGAAGATTTTTTTAAAATCTATGTGATATTAAAAACACCCCATCCATGTTGTTAAAAGTTTTGCAAAAGAATTATTTCAGTAGTCTTCTGTTGATGTGGCATTATTTTTAAGAAGTTCTCAATTGAAAATGAGTGAAAATATCAGTGAGGGTGACAAAACATGAGAGACACCTAACTCTGGGAAATGAACAAGGGGTAGTGGAAAGGGAGGTGGGTGGGAGGTGGGGGTGACTGGGTGATGGGCACTGAGGGGGGCACTTGGCAGGATGAGCACTGGGTGTTATGCTAAATGTTGGCAAATTGAACTCCAATAAAAATTTTTTTAAAAAAAGAAGTTCTCAAAAAAAGTTGAAAAATAAAAAAGTTCTCTAATTGTGGGATATTTAGATGTTTTCACATTTTGATATTTATGTTATTCTCCTACAAACTCGTTTAAACGTAAGTCTATGTATCACCATTTATTTAAGATAAAGGAAAAGAAATAGAATAGGTTGAAGCTTTGACACAGTTTGCTATTTTTTCCAGGAAAAATACTTGTAAATTTAAAATTTCTCCATGTGTGCCTGAGCACACATATAGTCTCTTGTTTTTATAACATGTAAATTTGAATTACTAGTAATAGTAAATATCTTTTCCATATACATAGTGATTCTATTTTTATAAATTTGATAATTCACACACAATCTATTTTTCTTTTGGATTTATAAAACTAATATATTAAACATTTTCTGTCATATATTTTTAAGATTTTATTTATTTGAGAGAGAGAGAGAGAACATGAGTGAAGGGAGAGGGACAGAGGGAGGAGCAGACCCCCCCATCCCAGCTGACCAGGGAGACTGTTGCAGGGCTCCATCCCAGGACCCGGGATTATGACCTGAGCTGAAGGCAGGCACTTAATTCACTCAGCCACCCTGGTATCTAGTTTTAAGAAGTGAAGTGAATGTATTTTTCCCCCAAGTAGTTAACTAATTTCTACTTACACAAAAACTATAATGTTACACAGTATATTTTGAAATATTTCCTGGTTACATGTGCATATATGTGTGTATATATAATAAATTCATATATATGTATTCACACACCCACATATATATATATATATATTTTAGATGATAAATGTTATAGATATCTCCTGGTTAACCTTATCTTTTAAGCATCCTTTCAGCTTTCTTTCTATGGGCTTTATGTTCTATGGGCTTTATGTTTTATTGCAATAGATAGAATGTCCAAAAATGTTTTTTTAAAAAAAGTAGCAATGTCAGACATCATATTCTGGTACCTGATTTAAAAGAAAAATTCACTTTTTAACCAGATAGTTTTTAGGACCTGGTAGTGTTTTGAGGACCTGTGTTTGAGAGTCTAGCAGATGTGCCCCCTTTTTGTGATGGGAATTAAAGTAGTGAACAAGAAAGACTCCTTCTTCTGTAAAGCATCATTTCTACTTAGGGAAAGATAATCAACAAGTTGACAAAGGAACTGACAAGATAATTGCAGCCAGTGATTGGAGGCGTGAAGAAATGTAAGGAGCCTGGCACCGAGAGGTAGAGCATGCCCCACCGAGGAGCAGTACTGTTGTTTCAGTGGTCAGGAAAGGGCTTCCTGAAGAGGCAGCTTCTTTCAGGGGATAAGAAAAAATGCTGGTCAGCAATTATCTGGAAGAACAGGAATGAAGGAACAGTAAATTCAGCAGCCCTGAGGCTCATGGGATCAGAAAAGCAAGAGGATGATGGCTGTGTCTGTAATTTAACGGATAAGGGGTGCCATAGAAGAAGAGGTGGAAAGTTTGGCTGAAGTAGGCTTGTGTAAGCTTCTTAGGACAAGAAAAATATTTTAATTTTGTTTAGAGCAGAAGTCAAGTTCTTTGATGTTGTTTACTTTTTAAAAAAACAAAGTCACTCTGGCTGTTGGATGAAAAATGGATAAAGAAGGATAAGAGGGAAGCCAGGAAGTCACTTACCCATCTGTTGGAATGCCTTGTACAAGACGATGGTACTCTGGACAAGCAAGCTAGTGATGGGCGCGGAAAACAGGTGGGATTCTTGGCAGATTTTGAAGATGGAGCTGTCACGACATACTGATTGTTTTGCTATCAGGGTCAGAGAAAAAGAAAAGTCAAGGACAATTGCTATCGGTTGACTCCTAGATGGATAAATGGATAACATACTGAGGCGGGGAATATTTGGGAAAGGATAGGTCTGGTGCAGTGGAGGGTAGCTGTGAAGAGTTTTGGCTCTTTTGAGGTTAAGAATCTACTTGATATCCTAGAATAGTATGGAGTACACACTTGTGTACAGAATTCTGGACTTCAGGGGAATATTTGGAACTGGAGATAGAAGTACTTTTACTGCCTTTTGTGTCTTACCAGTAAGAGTGAGGATAGTTTATAGCTAAGTTATTAAGTTATTATTATATTTGCAGAAAAAATTGTTTTGGACCATTTTTTTTCATTATACTACTGAATATGAACATAAAATAAAAACTATAAATAAAATTATTTCTACATTTCTGATCTGTAGAATTTTCTTGAGAAAATAATTCCACTGGTTTAATTATAAGTATGAAATGAATGCACAAGCACAAAGCCATATGTCAAGTAACAAATAATAGAAAATTAAAGAAGTCAATCAAAATATGTGAGAGAGCTAAATTTCTAGTTCTTAAGTAAAATACAGCATTATTCAAATTAGTGAACTAACATAACCTTCACTGCTAATGATATATTGAATGTAAAGTTTTTGCTCAAAATTCTCTAGTACTTAAAAAAGTGTTTTTAACTAATTTTTAAAAAACATTTCCTAAGAAATTGTCCTGTTAATTTCCCTCTCTTTTATTAAATAACTCTAGCAAAAAAGTATTAATCCTTAATGATGCCACATTTTGTCTTATCACCTTTTAGGAAATTCTCAGTAACTAAGCTGTTAAGAATATTACTCTATTATTATTTTTATTTTATTTTTTTTTAATTTTTATTTATTTATGATAGTCACAGAGAGAGAAAGAGAGAGAGGCAGAGACACAGGCAGAGGGAGAAGCAGGCTCCATGCACCGGGAGCCCGACGTGGGATTCGATCCCGGGTCTCCAGGATCGCGCCCTGGGCCAAAGGCAGGTGCCCAACCACTGCGCCACCCAGGGATCCCTATTATTATTTTTAAATGTGAGATATTTTGAACACATATATGTGTAGAAGATATATAATAGATCCTTTGGCATCCACTACGTGGGTTGAAAAATATGTTAATATATTTGTCTCAGATCTTTTTCATCCTAAGAAATAAAACTTTACCAGTACAATCTGTTTATATTTATATATAACACATGATAGTGATACTTTTAAAAAATATGATTATTTAATTATCCCAGGACAGTGTATGTCTGCTACATGTCAAATTTCTATATATTTATGCATCTGCTTCAGTACTTTATCCTTCTCCCATTAGTCAATTTGTTTATTCCTTTAAGAATATCATTCTCTTTAAAATATTAAAGCATTACATTCACTCTAGGACAAGTATTCCTTCATTCTTTTTCTTCTTCAAAATAATCTTGTCTGTCCTAGGTCTTTAACAGTTCCATATGAACTTTAGAACCAGCTTCAGTTCCATTTTGATTTAAATTAAAATATTTAAAGAATAATTTGGGGAAATTGTCACTTTTTTGGTGGCAATACACTTATTATTCACTAATAAAACATATCTCCATTTATTTTATGTTTTTAAGTGTCTTTAAAGATCTTTCACGTTTCTGTTGGACTTCCTTGGGAGTTTTATATTCTGTTCTTATTGAGGCATGTGCTTTCTATTGTATTTACTACATTTTTACCTGTTTTTAAAAAAGATTTATTTATTTTAGAGAGAGAGAGAGAGTGAGAGGGTGGGTGGGGGAGAGGTAGAGGGAGAAGGAGAGAGAAACTCAAGCAGACTCTGTGCTGAGCCTGACACAGGGCTCGATTTCATGACCCTGAGATTATGACCTGAGCCAAAATTAAAAGTTGAATGTTTAATCAACTGCACCACCCAGGTGTCCCTCATTTTTACTTGTTTTGACTTTTGTATATTGGCATTGGGTCCAGCAACATTGCTGAACTCTCCTAGGTTAATAGTTCATCTGCAAAGTCACTTGGATTTTCTATGTATACAATCATAGGATCTCTAAATAATGAAAAAGTTGCCTCTTTCTTTTCAAACCTTATCTAATATGCTCTATATTCTTGCTTTATGCATTGGCCACAATTTGTAAAGCGCAACTTAAAAAAATGACAGGGTTGGAATGAGCTTACTAACAAGAAGCCTAAAAGGAGAGAAGGAAAGACTTGAGGACAAAACTTTAGACAATGCCTATTTTAGGGAGTCCAAGGATAAGCCAGAGAAGATAAAAAATGCTCAGGGTAGAAAAGAAATACGGACATTACAGTGTCCCAGAACTAGAAGATTTTCAAGAAGAAAGCTGCTGTAAGCAGTATCAAAAGTTGTAAAGAAGCCATCATTTCTGAGAAAAGTCCACTGGATTTTGTAATCTGTGGTGGTCATTGAGAAATGATTTCAGAAGAATGTGTAGGGTGAAGTTAGCTTCTAATAGGCGAAGTACTGAAAACAGGGATGACCTCAGGTGGGGAAAAACTATCCTTTCAAACTGTTCTGTGGAAAAGAAAGAAATGAAATGAAGCAGTAGCTTAAGGGGTTATGTGGTTGAAGAGAAATTTTCTGGCTTTAAAAAATAGTGAAGACAGAATTTATTGTAGGCAGAAAGGAAAAAGCTATTGGTGATAGAATGACGGAAGAGCAGGATCAGGTTCCAAAAGAAGATTAAGATGGAATAAAAATATAAGACAAGGAGTCAAGTCTGAAAATAAAGGAAGGATAACTTATCTCCCAAATGGTGGTATGAGAGCAGAAAGGGAGAGTAAAAATAAAGAAACGTTAAGAAGAATTAAAGAAACACATTTGAAAGGTGCAAGAATGATTTCTGGGATTACTGTGAGTAACTGAAAGAACTATTTTCAAGACCATTCTCTAACCTAACTCCATGATCTCATGCTCAAAAGAGGCTACAACAAAAAGCAAAACAAAACAAAACAACAAAACAAAAACAAACAAACAAGAAAACTCAACCGATTGCAGCCACTCTTTTGGAGGTAAAGGTGACAATGACTCAAAACTGGAGACTTAGTGGCAGCATTCACAGCTTTGACTTTGTGGGCCTGTAGCTTGATATGGAATTCCCTCCCTACTGTCTCCCTCGTTCCCACCAACCAAAGACCTTAACAAACAGGAGCCAGCATGATAGATTGGATTGTGGCTTGCTTTGGTGTTCTCAGGGCCAGGCTATCTGTGGGGAAGGATGAGGATTTGCCAGAAGGTTGCAGTGGGTTTAAACAAAGATTCTTCTAGGTCAGCATCCAAGGTCCAAAGGCAAACCAATACCAGGCTATCTATTTTAAGGAGTCGGGTAGAGCAGGAAGGGAGGTATTCCACAAGGAATTCCCGGCATTGCTGGAACCTAGCCAAGGCATTTTAGAAGACATCTATCTATCAACTTTTTGAATCTGCAAGGTGGAGCTGTTAGGAGAAGATAACTTTCTCCAACATCTCAGATCAAGGCCATTTCTGTGTTTGAAAGGTCCCAGGAGCTTGACAGCAGGAAGTGCTGGATAGAAGATGGCACAAGGTATAACCACCTGAGGGATTCCTAAATGTAGTGGAAAAAGAATATGAGAGGGCCATAGGCCACATAAGGGAGTAGGAATAGATGGAGAAGAGTGTTATTATGTTTCCTGTTTAACTCCAGGAAGCTGTGTCTTGGTGAAATATGGTTACATTTCAACAGGGATTGGAAAATGCAAGCTTAGAAGGTAGACTTGACCAGGATTTGTTACACTAGGAGGAAATAGGCAAATGTTAACTAGTGGAGGAAATTGAACTAATTGGGCCTGGGGCAGGTGTGGTATTAGGAGACTATTGTTTTTTCTACATGTCTTTTTTTAAATTTATTTTTTATTGGTGTTCAATTTGCCAACATATAGAATAACACCCAGTGCTCATCCCATCAAGTGCCCCCCTCAGTGCCCATCACCCAGTCACCCCCACCCCCCGCCCACCTCCCCTTCCACCACCCCTAGTTCATTTCCCAGAGTTAGGAGTCTCTCATGTTCTGTCTCTCTTTCTGATATTTCCCACTAGGAGACTATTTTGTTTCTGAAAATCTAACTTATTGGCTAATTTGGAAAGTAAGGGAATTATTCTTTTTTTTTCTTTTTTTTTTTTTTACATTATATTAAGACAGGGTTTAGCTTATTCATTGTGGTTAATAATTATTACTGAACAATCAGGGAAGTCATTTGATTTGAATTTTCAAATATACTGACTAAACATTGGCCTTGAATTATTGCTTTTATCTGTAGAGTCACTCTATATGGCCTGAACTATAAGGCATGCCCCCAGACTATATCAGTTTTCAATGTAGATGGTTGAATGCATTGGCTTTGGAATCAGCCAGATTTGATTTGAATACTAGCTTTGGAAGGTATTAGCTGTGTAACTTTAAGTGAGTCTACTTAACTTTTTGGAACTTTAATTTCCTCTTTGATCAATGTCTTCTAATAGTCACCTATGAAATAATGTTAAATGAGACAATGTATATAAAGTAGTTGAGGCACTGTAGAGATTGAATTTTTTTAAAAAATCATTTACTTATTTGAGAGAGAGAGAGAGAGAGAGAGAGCGCACCAGTTGGGGGAGGTGAAAAGGGAGAGGGAGAAGCAGGCTCCTTGCTGAGCTGGGAGCCTGACTTGTGCCTTAGGGCTGGATCCCAGGACCCTGGGATCATGACCTGAGTCTAAAGCAGATGCTTAACCAACTGAGCCACCCAGGCACCCCTAGATATTCAATTATTATTTATTAATAATTCAATTATATTGAATTATTAATTCAATTATTTATAAAAATAACATTTTTATTAATATTATTAGTACTACTGAATACTACTCTTACGAAAGTGTTTAAAATATACATCACTTTTAAGTTAAATATGAAGAATGTCAAAGACTACACCATCTATGCTACATTGATTAATTGATCATATGCTCACTCTATGTTTTGAATTGTTCTCATTTTAGAACTAATTCAAACTGGAATTGAATTGAAATCTTGGTATCATAAATTAGGCAACATATCCAAGCCTCTGAAGAGACTACAGCAGATTGCACAGCTCATCCCATCTTGCCATTATGATACTGTAAGGAGAAGTATTAATGTGAGGTGTTGTATTAGAGATAGTAGTGCTCACCAACACTCCCATCTGGTTCTCGGCAATCTTGCAGTGAATCAAGCCCATGTCAGTAACTCTGGCGCATGTCCTGTAGTGAGAACTGATTTCTGCATTAGAGTGTGGAAAAGCAGTTTGCAAAGTTCTATTTGTCTCTGTCCTTATCACAGTGACCAGAAACATTCTGGAGAGCTTTAGATCAACCTGGATGCCTCAATGACTGTGTGGCATGAGTTTCCCTGCAGACTCATGTTGCATACATCGCAAGACTAAGAAAGATCGTCTATAGTATGAAGCCACTGAGATTTTGAGAGTGATCTGTTGGTGCAGCATACCTGGCTGATCCTATATACATTTTATACATATATATTTTTTGCATGCAAAGATGCTTTTTATCTAATATTTAAAAATTAATAGTCTCGAAATACAGTATACACACATTATTTTATTTACCTGCTTATCTCATGCTTTATATATATTATAATGGATTATATAATAATTTATATATAAATATACATGTAGTTATATATTTTATATATTTTTTCTGTGTATGCAAATTTATCATATATTTCTGCATAATTGCATCATTATATGAATTAATTTTTAACATATGTAAATTATTATAGATATAGATACAAGATGTGTGTGTATAATGAGTGAGATAAGGAGCCACATAAAATAATCTGGGGTGCTGTATACTTTGAGACCATACATTTTTAATGAATAGAAAGATAGTATCTTGTATACAAAAACATTTTTGTAAATTTATTCATTCAAAAACATTTATTGAGGACCTATTATTGTCTGATTGGGGAAACCATAGATAGGAACATAAAAATCAATGCTGTTATGGAGCTTATATTTTGAGAGAGGACACAGACAATGTAATTTTATTTTATTTTATTTTTTAAGATTTTATTTATTTATTCATAGAGCTGCAGAGAGAGAGAGAGAGAGAGAGAGAGAGAGGCAGAGACACAGGCAGAGGGAGAAGCAGGCTCCATGCAGGGATCCTGATGTGGGACTCCATCAAGGGTCTCCAGATCACGCCCTGGGCTGCAGGCGGCGTTAAACCGCTGCGCCACCGGGGCTGCCCGACAATGTAATTTTAAAGCAAATTATATACTAGTTAGAATTTAATTGGAAATTACGTTGCATTTTGAAGATGGCCAGGAAGAAGCCTGAGGATGAGTAAGGGTAATAGTGAGTGCTAGGGGATTGAGCAGTGTCCTGTTACTCTAAATAGGGTGGACAAGACAGGATCACTATGATGATGACACTTGAGAAAAGCCCAGAGGGAGGAGAAGGAGGTGAAGAAGAAGCAAAAAGAGACTTGAAGGATGATACTCATCAATGGAAGTGGTAAGAGATAGCTGGAATCTGGAAACACTCTGAAGGTAGAAATGGCATATAAGATCAGGAAACTCAGGATGCCTGGGTGGCTCAGTGTTGAGTGTCTGCCTTTGGCTCAGGTTGTGATCCCAGGGTCCTGGGATCAAGTCCCACATCGGGCTCCCCATGGGGAGCCTGCTTCTCCCTCTGCTGATGTTTCTGCCTCTGGTGTGTGTCTCTCATGAATAAATAAATAAAATATTAAAAAAAATAAGATCAGGAAACTGAAAAAGATCACCCAGGGAGTGGGATTAGATAGATGGGAGAAGTTTAAGGACAGCAAGAAGATGTCCTGAAAAGGAGGAGCCACAAAGGAAGCTAAGAAGGAGGAGCTGTTAGGTAGGAGGAAAGTGCAAGTGGATGGTGAGCTTGAAGCCAAGTGAAGAAAATATTTCCAGGAAAAAGGACTGGTTTGCTATGTCACATGCCTTGGAGAAGTCAAATACAATGGTATTAAAAATCAGCCATTGCATTTAACATCATGAGAATTGGTGGCCATGACAAAAACGTTTTAGGGGTAGAAAGTGCTAGATACAGCATGGACACAGTTCTCTGAGGGAAAGCAGACGTGGGCCATAGCAGTTTGAGAAAGTAGGACAAAGAGATTTATTTTGTTTTGTTTTAAAGACAAAATAAGTATCCTGCAAGTACACTGATGAAAATGTTCCAGTAGAGAGGATGAGATTAAGAACAATATAGGGGAAAAGGCAGAGACTGTCTGGAGACATGTTCTTGGGCAGGCAGGAGGGGTGGGTTCTGGTGTTCCAGTGAAGAGAGAGATAAACGTTTGGAGCACAGACAGGTGATCTGTACTAAGAAGGAAGGGACAGTATATGGGTGCATAAACGTATATTCTGAAGGAGAAACTCCTCCTTGATTGGGACATTCCAAAATCTAGAAGTATTCATACCAGTGTTCTTTTTAGTATGAGCTTTAGCAGTATTTGAAATATAATTTGATTTATATAAATCAACAAAAAGGTGAATTTTAGATATACTGAAATTAACTACCATAACTAAGTAATCTTAAAAACACATTGTGGAATTTTAGAGGTTGATATTGGAGTGTTGTCTTCTTTTGAGAAAAAAAAATTCAACGGGATAGCATTACTAATATTTTCTTGCATGACTAGCCATTATACACTGGAAAAGCAGTTCTAGCTAAGTGTTTGCTATATAAATCAGGGTTTCACAAACTACAGCCTGCTGGTCAAGTAGGCTTGCCATCTGTTTATGTAAATAAGAGTTTATTTTAACACAGCCATGTCCATTTATTTACTGATATTTGTGGGTGCTTTCATACTACAAAAGCAAAAGAGTGTGATAGGGACCTTATTGCCACAAAGCCAGAAATATTAAGTATTGGTCCTTTACAAAATAAATCTGCAGACCCATGATTAAAAACTGTTGGCTCAATTGAGGCTGGTCCTTGAAATTTTGGATGAAAATAATACATTTCTACAAAAATACAATTTTTAACTAAAAATAACTGTCATCAAATGTTTCTTATAACAAAACATTAAAATGATGTTATTGTAAACATCTTTTATTGTTTCGTACAATTAAATTTTTTAACTTAATGATTGCAGCATTTTGTTTGTTACTGATGGTACTAATGGTAGCAGCAGAGTATGTGTGTGTGTGTTTACTTAAAACATTTTTTTGTTTTGTTTTGCTTTGTTTTGGTGATTTGGCACTGAGATGCCATAGCTGGAAGGAAAAGCCCTGGGCACAAAATGAAAATGTTATCCAGATGGTGTTGTAGCAAGGACAAATAGCACATTATTCTTTCTTTAGTTTTATTTTAAAAATTTTTAATAGATTTAGTTTTTTAGAGCAGTTTCAGGTTTACAGCAAAATTGAGTGGAAGAAACAGATCAACTCCTATAACCCTTGTCCCTACACATGCGCAACCTCACCCACTATCAGGTACACTAGTTACAATCGATGAAACTACATTCGCATATCATTATGTTGATAGTTTACAAGAGGTTACACTCTTGATGATGTACGTTCTCTGGGTTTCAGCTAATGTATAATGTCATGTTTCCACCATTATAAAATCATAAAGAATAGTTCACTGCCCTAAAATTCCTCATTGCTCTGCTTATTCATCCCTCCTTTCCCACATCTCCTGACAAACACGTCTTTTTATGTCAATAAGACATCTTAGTTGCTCCCAAGTTTTGAAATTATTAATAAAGCTTCTATAAAAATCTATGTATAGATGTAAGTTCTCAACTTCTTTGGGCAAATATCAATGAGAGTTATTGGGTAATAAGTGTATGTTTAACTTTGTCAGACTGCCAAGCCATCTTCCAAAGTGGGTGTACTGTTTTGCATTCCCACCATCAATGAATGAAAATTCCTGTTGCTACTCATCTTGTCAGCATTCGGTTTTGTCAGTGTTTCAGATTTAAGCCATTCTTTTTTTAAATATTTATTTATTTATTTATTTATTTATTTATTTATTTATTTATTATTTATGATAGAGAGAGAGAGAGGCAGAGACACAGGAGGAGGGAGAAGCAGGCTCCATGCCAGGAGCCTGACGCGGGACTCGATCCCGGGACTCCAGGATAGCGCCCTGGGCCAAAGGCAGGCACTAAACCACTGAGCCACCCAGGGATCCCCAGATTTAAGCCATTCTTAAAGGTGTGTAGTGGTATTTTATTGTTGCTTTAGCTTATAATTTTCTTTTTATTAAAAAAGATTTTATTCATTTATTTGATGGAGAGAGCATGAGAGAGAGAGTACACACAAGCAGGAGGAGGGGCAGAGGGGAAGGGAGAAGCAGACTCTCCACTGAACAGGGAGCCCCATGTGGGACTAGATCCCAGGACCCCGGGATCATGACCTGAGCCAAAGGCAGACGCTTAACTGACATAGCCACCCAGGTGCCCCTTAGCTTGTAATTTTCTAATGACATATGATATTGGACATCTTTTCATACTTATTTGGCTTTTGTATATTTTCTCTAGTAAGGTGTTTGTTCAGGTCTTTTGTCCACGTTTTAATCAGACTGTTCACTTTCTTATTGTTGAGTGTTGAGTTTTTTGTGTGTTTTAGATAATAGTCTTTTATAAGATGAGTCTTTTGCAAATATTTTCTCTCAGTCTGCAGCTTGTCTTCTCACTTTCTTGACATTGTCTTTCACAGAACAGAATTTTTTAATTTTAATGGAATCCAGCTCATCAATTCTTTCTTTCATGGATTATGCTTTTAGTTCTTTATCTAAAAAAGTTATCACCACACTCAAGGTCATCGAGATACTTTTCTTATGTTATTTTCTAGGAGTTTTATAACTTTGTATTTTAATTTAGGTCTAACATCTATTTTGACTTAATTTTGGTGAGAAATGTAAGCTCTATGTCTAGATTAATTTTTTTTAAATTATTTATTTATTTATTCATGAGAGACACACAGAGAGAGGCAGGACACAGGCAGAGGGAGAAGCAGGCTCTCCTTTGGGAGCCTGATATGGGGCTGGATCCCCAGACCCCAGATCCAGGATCATGCCCTGAGCTGAGGCAGATGCTCAACCTCTGAGTCACCTAGGTGCCCCTAGATCCACTTTCTTGTATGTGGGTATCTAGTTGTTTCAGAACTGTTTATTGAAGACCATCTTTCCTCCATTGTATTGCATTGCTCCTTTTTCAAAGATCAACAGACTATATTTATGTGGGTCCCTTTCTGGGCTATTCTGTTCCATTGAACATTTCTGATAATATCATAGTGTCTTGATAGTATACATTTATAGTATAGTAAGTATTGAGGTTGGGTAGTATCAGTTGCCCAACTTTATTCTTTAATATTGAATTGGCTATTCTGAGAATTTTGCCTCTCCGTATAAATTTTAGAATCAGTTTGTCAGTATCAACAAAATAACTTGCTGGTATTTGGATTCGGATTGTGTCGAATGTATAGATCAAGTTGAAAGGAATGACATGACCACTTTAAGTTTTTCTACTTATGAACATGGAATATCTTTCTATCTATTTAGTTCTTTGATTTCTTTCATCAGAATTTTGTAGGTTTCTTCATATAGATCTTGTACATATTTTTGTTAGATTTATAACTAAGTATTTCATTTTTTGGTGCTAATGTAAATAGTAATGTGTTTAATTTCAAATTCTCTTTGTTCATTGCTGTTATATAAAAAAATGATTAACTTGGGAAGTCCCGGTGGCCCACCAGTTTAACGCTGCCTTCAGCCTGGGGTGTGATCCTGGAGACCTGGGATCAAGTCCCGCATCGGGCTCCCTGCATGGAACTTGCTTATCCGTCTGCCTGTGTCTCTGCCTCTCTCTCTCTCTCTCTGTATCTGTCATGAATAAATAAATTAAATCTTAAAAAAAAAAAGAAAATGATTAACTCTTGTGATTGAACCTGTGTCCGGGAAACTTTCCTAAAATCACTTATTAGCTCCCGGAGTCCTTTCCTTTCTAATCTGTATACCTTTTATTTCATTTTCTTCTTTTATTATAAGAGCAAAGACTGACTGATTAGCAGTATTAGCTTCTGAATCCTAGGAAAAAGTGTATTTTGGCCCTAGTTATTCTTTGATATACTTTTGAAGGTCCAGCCATTCCATCTTAGAGGGAAAAGGCAGCCAGGAATCTGGGGCTAAGAAGATTCTTTTTGTCATAACAGGTTAGCCTAATTGGCCTCCAGAAAATGAAAGTTAGGCCACACACCAAAGTAGAAGGGATTTGTGTCTAAAGGAAGAATTTGGAAGAAGGTAATCTCCAGTGAATCATCGGCTATGGCATCAGCTATGGAAAATGGGATTCTTCAGGCTCAGAACCATCATACTTGTTTTAGAAAAACTAAACAAAACTGAGGAATTAGGCAATAAAGAAGTCAGTAAAGGATTAGTTTTTACTGTTTCCCATTTGCCAGACACACCAACAGTATGAATTTTAATGTTATTCTTTTATGTTATTTTACTTATTTTGACAAACTAAAAACCATTTAAAATTTGCCAGTTATTCTGGTAGGTTGTGTAATTAATCATGTAGTATGCTAAAGATCTAATGTCAGGCATGTAGGACAATATTCTGGTTTCTTAATAGACCTGTGGAAGAATATGCCAAAGAATGTCAAAATCATCTTCCTAAAGTCCATTCTCAAAAATTGGGTAGAATCCAGTTTCTCTCAGAAGCCATTTAAGGTCATTATTCATATATTTTTACTCAAATCCATTTTTAAAGTTTTCTATAAGATTTATTCTCCTCGATCCATTTTGAATTAAATTATATTCTCTGACAATGCTGCCTTTTGAAGATAACAAGCTCCCCAAATGTATACATTGGTTGAAGCAGACCCACATCTTTATTACTCAGATTTCAGCAATAACTCTTAATTAATTATTTAAAAGTTTGGTAAAGCAGTCTGTGTTCACTTTACCCAAGTCATTCAGAGTGTTATATATTTAGATGGTTTCCTCTTCTTTTTCTTTGATATTTAAGGATTTCAACAATATAGGGAAATAGAAACACACTTACTAATATTGAGTAAGATGTAAAATAGTTCATCTTCATTGGAGGGGGTCAATTTAGCATTATTTTCTGAAATTTAACATGTACACATCATCCATTGACCCAGAGCTTGAACCCCCTAATCAGTTATCTTACATAAATATTCATACATGTGTGCACCAAGAGACATAAGTACAAAAAAAATACTCATTCTAACAATCTTGTTAAAGATAAGTGGCTGTGTTCTACAGATGTACATGTTAAATTTCAGTAGGTAATGCTAAACTGACTCCCCCCAAAATACTAATTCAAAAGGATACATGCATCCCGATGTTTACAGCAGCATTGGATACAAAAACCAAATTATGGAAGCAGCCTAAGTGTCCATTGACTGATGAACGGATAAAGAAGGTGTGGTATATGTATACAGTGGAATATTAGGCTTAAAAACAAATGAAATCTTGCCATTTGCTATGACATGGATGGAGCTAGAGAGTATAATGCTAAGTGAAATAAGTCAGTCAGAGAAAGACAAATACTGTATGGTTTCACTCATATGTGGAATTCAAGAAACAAAAGAACAAAGGGAAAGAGAGAAAGAGAGGAGCAAACTGAATGATAGACTTTTTTTTTTTTTTTTTGAATGATAGACTCTTGACTATAAAGAACAATGTGATGGTTACCAGAGGGGCAGGGATTGTGGTGATGGGTTAAATAGGTGATAGGTATTAAGGAGGGCACTTGTGATGAGCACCAGGTGTTGTATGGAAGTGCTGAATCACTATATTGTACACCTGAAACTAATATTAAATTATATGTTAACTAACTGGAATTTAAATAAAATCTTAAAAATAATGTTAGGTAAAAAACAAGACAACTTATATAAGAATATATAAAATATATACATATAAAAATATATATATAAGAATATATAAAATATAAAACAACATTTATATATATATATATGATTTATGAAATCCTTGGGGACTGGGGCTGGGAGTCAGGGAGACATTTTATGTTTTAAAGTCTTATGTTTTGGGATCCCTGGGTGGCGCAGCGGTTTGGCGCCTGCCTTTGACCCAGGGCGCGATCCTGGAGACCCGGGATCGAATCCCACGTCGGGCTCCCGGTGCATGGAGCCTGCTTCTCCCTCTGCCTGTGTCTCTGCCTCTCTCTCTCTCACTGTGTGCCTATCATAAATAAATTAAAAAAAAAAAATTAAAAAAAAAAAATAAAGTCTTATGTTTTAACTTTTTCCATATGCATGTATTACAAGAAACTATATTTCATTAAATCTCTGACACTGGTACTCCTTGATTCTACCAGAGAATATCAACAGAAGATTTCTAATTTTTTAATCAATGACATCAGGACTGCAATCTTCCCAACTGCACTTACTAGGCTCCATTGGTTGTCTGGTGTATCTGAGGTATTTTAATTGAAAATAAATTGTTGAAACACTCATATAAATTGTCAATAACACCATGAAATTATAAATTGAAACTATATCAAGCAATTCTTAGAACAGTATGTCACAAATAGTTACAAAAAATAGTCAGCCTTATAATTTAAGTAATGTAAATGTACAACCATCAACAAAATGAAAAGGCCTTTCTGTAAATGACAGATCTTCTAAGCACAACATCTCCAAAGAAACAAGAGCTTTAAATGATACACTGAACCAGATAGATTTCACAGATATTTACAGAACTTTACATCCAAATGCAACTGAATACACATTCTTCTCAAGTGCACATGGAACTTTCTCCAGAATAGACCACATACTAGGTCACAAATCAGGTCTTAACTGATACCAAAAGATTGGGATTGTCCCCTGCGTACTTTCGGACCATAATGCTTTGAAACTAGAACTCAGTCACAAGAAGAAATTTCGAAGAAACTCAAACACGTGGAGGTTAAAGACCATCCTGCTAAAAGATGAAAGGGTCAACCAGGAAATTAGAGAAGAATTAAAAAGATTCATGGAAACTAATGAGAATGAAGATATAACCATTCAAAATCTTTGGGATACAAAAAAGCAGTCCTAAGAGGGATATACATCTCAATACAAGCAACCCTCAAAAAAACTGGAAAAAACTCAAATACAAAAGCTAACCTTGCACTGGAGGTTAGGAACTGGAGAAAGGAACAGCAAATAAAACCCACACTCAGCTGAAGAGAGTTAATAAAGATTCAAGCAGAATTCAATCAAATAGAAACCAGAAGAAATGTGGAACAGATCAACAAAACTAGGAGTTGGTTCTCTGAAAGAATAAGATAGATAAACTACTAGCGGGCCTTATTAAAAACAAAAGAGAAAAGACTCAAATTAATAAAATCACAAACTAAAAAGGAAAGATCACCACCAATACCAAGGAAATACAAACGATTTTAAAAACCTATTATGAGCAGCTATACGCCAATAAATTAGTCAATCTAGAAGAAATGGATGCATTTCTGGAAAACCACAAACTACCAAAACTGGAACAGGAAGAAATAGAAAACCTGAACAGGCCAATAACCTAGGAGGAAATTGAAGCAGTCATCAGAAACCTCCCAAGACACAAACCCCAGGGCCAGATGGCTTCCCAGAAGAATGCTATCAAATATTTAAAGAAGAAACCATACCTATTCTACTAAAGCTGTTTGGAAAGATAGGAAGAGATGGAGTACTTCCAAACTTGTTCTATGAGGCCAGCATCACTTTGATTCCAAAACCAGACAAAGACCCCACCAAAAAGGAGAATTATAGACCAGTATCCCTGATGAACACAGATACAAAAATTCTCAACAAGATACTAGCCAATAAGATCCCACAGTACATTAAGAAGATTATTCACCACAACCAAGTGGGATTTATCCCTGGGATGCAAGGCTGGTTCAACACTCATAAAGCAATCAAAGTGATAGATCATATCAACAAGAGAAAAAACAAGAACCATATGATCCTCTCAATAGATGCAGAGAAAGCATTTGACAAAATACAGCATCCATTCCTGACCAAAACTCTTCAGAGTGTAGGGATAGAGGGAACATTCTTTAGCATCTTAAAAGCCATCTATGAAAAGCCCACACCATATATTATTCTCAATGGAGAAACACTGGGAGCCTTTCCCCTAAGATCAGGAACACGACAGGATGTCCACTCTCACCACCACTATTCAACATAGTACTAGAAGTCCTAGCCTCAGCAATCAAGCAACAAAAAATAAATAAATGAATAAAAGGTATTCAAATCGGCAAAGAAGAAGTCAAACTCTCCCTCTTTGCAGATCACATGATACTGTACATAGAAAACCCAAAAGACCCCACTCCAAGATTGTTAGAACTCATACAGCAATTCGGCAGTGTGGCAGGACACAAAATCAGTGCCCAGAAATCAGTGGCATTTCTATACACTAACAATGAGACTGAAGAAAGAGAAATTAAGGAGTCAATCCCATTTACAATTGCACCCAAAAGCATAAGATACCTAGGAATAAACCTAACCAAAGAGGTAAAGGATCTATACCCTAAAAACTATAGATCACTTCTGAAAGAAATTGAGGAAGACACAAAGAGATGGAAAAATATTCCATGCTCATGGATTGGAAGAATTAATATTGTGAAAATGTCAATGTTACCCAGGACGATTTACACATTTAAAACAATCCCTATAAAAATACCATGGACTTTCTTCAGACAGTTGGAACAAATCATCTTAAGATTTGTGTGGAATCAGAAAACACCCTGAATAGCCAGGGGACTATTAAAAAAGAAAACCATATCTGGGGGCATCACAATGCCAGATTTCAGGTTGTACTACAAAGCTGTGATCATCAAGACAGTGTGGTACTGGCACAAAAACAGACACATAGATCAATGGAACAGAATAGAGAACCCAGAAGTGGACCCTGAACTTTATGGTCAACTAATATTCGATAAAGGAGGAAAGACTATCCTCTGGAAAAAAGACAGTCTCTTCAATAAATGGTGCTGGGAAAATTGGACATCCACATGCAGAAGAATGAAACTAGGCCATCCTCTTACACCAGACACAAAGATAAACTCAAAATGGATGAAAGATCTAAATGTGAAACAAGAAGCCATCAAAATCCTAGAGGAGAGCATAGGCAACACCCTTTTTTATCTTGGCCACAGCAACTTCTTGCAAGATACATCTATGAAGGCAAGGGGAACAAAAGCAAAAATGAATTATGGGGACTTCATCAAGATAAAAAGCTTCTGCACAGCAAAAGAAACAATCAACAGAACTAAAAGACAACCTACAGGATGGAAGAAGATATTTGTAAATGACCTATCAGATAAAGGGTTAGTATCCAAGATCTATAAAGAACTTATTAAACTCAACAGCAAAGAAACAAATAATCCAATCATGAAATGGGCAAAAGACATGAACAGACATTTCACCAAAGAAGATATACACATGGCCAACAAGCACATGAGAAAATGCTCCACATCACTGGCCATCAGGGAAATACAAATCAAAACCACAATGAGATACCACCTCACACCAGTGAGAATGGGGAAAATTAACAAGACAGGAAACAACAAATGTTGGAGAGGATGTGGAGAAAGGGGAACCCTCTTGCATCGTTGGTGGGAATGTGAACTGGTACAGTCACACAAACAGGAAACTGTGTGGAGGTTCCTCAAAGAGTTAAAAATAGAACTGCTGTAAAATGAAAAGGCGTGAATCTGAGAAAATTTTTGCAAATCATATATTTGATAAACGATTAATATCCAGCATATAAAATAACTCATATCACTGAATAGTCAAAAAAAATCTGAATAAGAAATGGGAGAAGATTTGAATAGACATTTTCCCAAAGACATGCAGATAGTCAACAGATATATGAAAAGATCCTCAACATTATGAAGCATCAGGGAAATACAAACCAAAACCACATTGAGATATTACCTCACATCAGTTAGAAGGGCTACTATCAGAAAGACAAGAAAAAACAAGTTGGTGAGGATGTGCAGAGAAGAGAACCCTTGTGCACTGTTAGTGGGAATGCATACTGGTGTAACCATCATGAAAAACAGTATGGAAGTTCCTCAAACCATGAAACATAGACCTACAGAGTTCTTGGTGGCTTCGTATTTGAGCATTTGCCTTCAGCTCAGGGCATGATCCTGGGTCAGGGTATCAAGTCCCACATTGGGCTTCTGCAAGGAGCATACTTCTCCCTCTATGTCTCTGCCTCTCTCACTATGTCTCTTGAATAAATAAATAAAATCTTTAAAAAAATAAAAATAGAACTACCATATGATCCAGCAATTTCATTTCTGGGAATTTATCTGAGGAAAACAAAAACACTAATTTGAAAAGAGATTTGCATCTCCATGTTCATTGCAGCATTATTTATAACAGCCAAGGCATGGGAAAAACTTAAGTTTTCACTGATAGATGAGTGGATAAAGTAAATGCATTGTGTATACACACACACACACACACATATATATAAATATACACACATATATACACATATATATAAATATAAAGTAAATGCATATATATATAAAGTAAATGTGTATATATATATATATGATGGAATAGAATTCAGCCATAAAAGAGATGACATCTTGCCATTTGTAACAGCATGGATGGCTCTTGAGGCATTATGCTAAATGGAATAACTCAGACAGAAAAAGATATCAACTGATTTTGCTTATATGTAAACTCTACCAAAACCAAACAAAACCAAGCTTATGTTACAAAGAACAGATTGGTGGTTGTCTGAGGTGAGAGGGATGGGTGATGGCAAAATAAGTAAAAGGGGTCGAAAGGTACAAATTTTTTCATTATAAAGTGAATGTCATAGGTATAATGTACAGCATGGTGACTGTAACTAATAATATATTGCATGTTTGAAAGATGCTAAGAGAATAAATCTTAAAAGTTCACATAAGAAAAAAAGTTGTGTTGAATGTTACCTAGACTTATTGTGGTGATCATTTCATACTGTATGCAAATATCAAATCATTATGTCGTACACTTGAAGCTAACATACAATATTATATGTCAATTATACTTCAATAAAAAATAGTCATTTATTTGTTTTAAATCCAATAGTTTATAAAGTTCAACTTAATTTCCTATGGACCAGTAAGTATCTTGAAGATATTTTTATTTTAAAGAATAACTTAGTCATATTATACACTGTAGATTTTCTGTTGGATTACATACACTTTCTCTGTCTTGAATTATTTTCTTAAATAGTTTAAATGCTATCAGACTACCTTTTACAGCTTATTATTATGATTGCAGTAATATATGGCCAAACTGTGTCCTGTCAGTCTCCTGTTACCTAATGAAAAAAAAAAAAGATTTGATTCACAGAAACCAAACCTAACGTTATATATGTATTGCATTTCATTTGCATTGTTATTTTTTGTCCAGGAATTAGTACAAATTGACACTCGATTCCTTTCATGGACATTTCATTCCAGTTCAACAGATGCAGAATCGCCTTTTGGCATAACAGCAAGATGCAAAGTACCTGCATCTTACTCATGTCTCGATCAAGAGATTGAAGTGAAATCATAGCACTTGGGGTTGGCATGAGCTTTCATTTCCTCTTCTTCCACAGATAAGGAAAAGAAACCCTGAGAGGTCAGACCAGAATGTAGTCTTCTTGACCTCCACTCTACACTCACCTACCGTGTGGTTTTGCAGAATGTCCTTGGTCTGCCAGTAGAAAGATCAAGCTTATCAGATACTCTTATCAGGCCTGTGGACATCAACAGTGAGAGCTGCAGACAATTTGCTAGGCTACTGGGAGTTATCATGAGGTCAGTATTTAGATATAAATATAAAAGATACCCAAACCAGCCCCATCCACAATCTCACCTAAGATCTGCAAAGCCACCTTTAAATATGCAGCCTGGGGCACAGTCTTGGGGAGAGCAGGCATCTTTTGGCTCCAGCCAACACAAAACCAAACACACAGGAAACTATAAAGTGACTCCACTCGCTGTGCAAATCTAGTTGCCAGGAATGAGCAAACAATTCTAAGTGGAAAACAAACCAGAAACCCTCACATTTAATCACTGAGGTTTAACATCCTTGGCAACAAAAAAATAAAATTAAAGGGATATCATTCTTGACACATACACTCAAAGAATGAAAGGAAGAAATTATTTCAGAGTGGTGGAATTGGATTAATTTTTTCCCTTTGTAATTGTCTGTGTAATGTAAATGCTAAATCTATACATAATTCATAAACACTGCCTTTATAATTTACTATTGTTGTCACCACTTCTGTGGATTCTACTGTTGAATATTCTCCTCTTGGCTTCCCAAAATTTCTCAGTTGCTTTGCCTCTTTCTGAGCTATTATAATCTCCCTTGTGCTGCATTGTGTATTTGCATTCACAGCTGTACTTTCTCTTAGATATCAGGGCTTTAAACTCTCAGGAAATGTAGGGCTCAGGGTCAATAAGCTGAATGATCCCTGGGTGCCCTCACTTTCTAATTTGATGGACCTCCTGTGTTTATGAATTTTGCTGACATGGTATTTTGAACAGTAAGTCTAGCTGCACTTCCCGCCTTGACCTCTCATGTTTCTCTGCACTCTTTATTTGATGGGCTCTGGTCTGTCCTCACTCCATCCCAACACTAGTGTTCCTTTTGTATCATAACGGCACTGCAAGTTTGCTATCCTACACCACTAAAAAGGAATCTTCATCTTGATATGTGATTTGAAGCAGGAAAGAATCGCTTTAAGCAAAAAGTGAATTTAAGTTGTCTATCCCTTAGGAAGCAACAGTCTCTTTTCTCCACATTCCCTTCCAGGGTCACTATTTTAGCCCTCACTATAACAGGGTATCAGGAATTAAAGTCAGGAAAAGCAGGCTGAAATTGGAAATCTGTTTCTAAGATATTTCAGTGTCTTTTCTGATTCTTAAAGTTATCAGTGTATGAAATTTGTTAAATGGGGTTCATTATTAAAAAGAAAAAATCCTAAAAAAAAAGAAAAATCCTCTAATATCCTGCTGTCTAAAGATAACTGCAATTCCTCTTTTCATACATGTCTTTCCATACTTTTTACATGTATGTGTGCGTATGAGATTTGTTTTACATACTTGAGACTATAGTGGCAATACTTTGAAAAAGTAATTGTCTAATTCTTTTTGATAGTTGTGAAATATAAGATTGATTGATTTGTCTTCCTTTGGCCTTTTTAATGTAGGGTTTTGTTTCCGGTGAAACTCTTTAGGTTCTCATTTTTTCCCTCAAAATTTTAAAATATCCCTGGTGAGTGACATCTGTTGCAATTGATTTATCTTTATTTATTTTTCAAGTCAATTTTAAAAGTGTCAGTATTAGCTAGTATTTTATCTAGAACCGCAATCTGCTTGTTTCAGGAAAGGAGTAGAATAAACGAATTATATTTATTGAGGACTGTGTGTCAGATGTGTTCCTGTAGACAAATTATATTTTATTCTGTCAACAGTTAAGCTATTGTGTGGGTATTTTTTATCTTTCATGAGGCATCTGACTCTGGAGAGTGGTTGCTTTTGCTACAAAGGAGTGGAGCCTGATTCCAATCTCAAGTTTGACCCTGGAGCCTGAGTTCCTTTTCTTACCATATTGCCTCCATACACTGTCTTCTTAATAGTATATGAGTAAGGCAATCATGGCACTATTGACCTCAATAAAATTTGAAGAGTTACACCAGGCCATCAGCTACTTTCAGATGATCCTGCTGGTTCTCATGAACCCTCAAACATTGAAGGATACCACCTGTTCAAATATTTATAGAATCTCTTTTGTTAGATTTGAAGTAGTCCATAAAATGTTATACAAAATCTTTTTATCATTTGCTTCTTCCTCTATACCCGTTTCCCTCATGCCTCAATCTATCCTTGACAGTATCTATCTCTTAGGCAGATACCTAAGAGAAAGATTTACCATCTCATCCACTGCTTATATCCAGAGAAGGAAAAGAGGATATTTCTAAAATCTTCCAGAATCATGTGTACTCTTTATAAAAACAAACAAAAGTAAGTATTATTCCTAAGGGATTTGTTAATTCAGTTTCACAATTCTTAGCATGAAAAATTGCAGGAAGAAAAAGTACACATGGTGCAGTTAAATTTAAAAAGGTAAAAAATTAAAAAATATAACCTTTAGTCAGTTAAAATATTTTTTAAAGAAATTAAACCATCTTTTTTCTTCCATAATTCTTGCTGATGAAATTTAGAAGATTAAGGAAACTAGCTATTAAAAGTATACTAAATATGTTTTTACAAATGAGTCTATAATCATTGGTATTTAGACAAGATTGGGTGCACTCAGGGTGGTATGGTTGTAGACTGATACTGATACTTAGAATGGGAAGGAGTTTAAATAGGAATTACTAACTTTGCAAGGATGATTAC
Source organism: Canis lupus baileyi (assembly GCF_048164855.1). Lineage (NCBI taxonomy): Eukaryota > Metazoa > Chordata > Mammalia > Carnivora > Canidae > Canis > Canis lupus. The sequence goes on along the minus strand of NC_132865.1, from coordinate 15,369,902 downwards.
ATTATTTGCCCCAGGTCACATGTATTGTGTGTTATAATTATGGTTAAATTTGATAATTTAATAGTTATACTTCCTACAACTAAAAAATCATTTAGTTAAAAATGACACAAAATATTATCACCCTCATTTTTATTTTGTGTAAAGCTTTTCTTGAAGCATAATAAATATAGAGAAAAATGTGTAGATTGCAACTGCACAGATCAATTAATTTTCATAAAATATGCACACAAGGTTAGTGCCCCCAAAGACCCCTTTGTTAGTCCTTCCAGTGACCACTCTTCTGATCTCTAATAGCAAAATTTAGTTTTTTATTTTGAGGCTATAGAGAATAGTTTAATTAAGTTCTATTTAGTTATCACCCAGATCTGTCACATATTGATACTTTGCCTTATTAAAATGCTTTTGAAAAATACTTTAAAGTTTATCTTTTAAATTTTTATACAGTAATTTTTTTGCTATCTAGTTCTGAGCTTTGATAACTGCATAGCATCTCATCCCATGTCAAGATACAGAACATTTCCACCATGCCAAAAAATTCCCTCACACTGTTCTCCCTTTGTAGACAACCGTCTCCTCCAGTCCTAACTGCTGACAACTGATTTATTCTCCATCCTTAAAATTTTCCTTTTTTAAAATGTTAAATTAATGAAATTGTACACTATGTATCCTTTTGAATCATAATACATCCATGTTGCAGTACGTATCAGTGGTCCATTTAGTTTTATTGATGCATAGCATTTCATTGCATAGATGTACAACAGCTTATCCATTTACCATTTATAGGTCATTTAAGTCCTTTCCAGCTTCTGGAGATGATGAATAATATTGCCACAAATATCTTGTGTGTAAGTATATGTTTTTATCCCTCTTGAGGGATTTCTAGGTCATATGATAAGTGTATCTTTAACATTGTAAAACACTGCCAAAATATTTTCCAAAGAGATTGTACCATTTTGCATTCCCACAGCAAATGTGTGAGAATTGCTTTGCAATTTCAGTTGCTTTGCATCCTTGACCACACATTACTTTTCTGTTGTTCAATTTTAGGTATTCTAATCGGTGTGTAATGGTATCTCATTATGTTTTAATTTGCATTTAATTTATGATTATGATGTTGAGCATCTTTTCATGTGCTTAATATGTTAAGGAAGTACTCTTGTATTCCTAATTTGATGAGTGGGCTTTTTTTTTTGTCTAATCAGGAATGGACATTGAATTTTTTTACATGCTTTTCTGAATCTATTGGGTTTTTTTTCTGTTTTAGTACATTCACACAGTCAATTTTATTGCTTAATTTTTGAATGTTCAAACAACTTTGCATCCTGGGATGAACTCCACTTAGTTGTGATATATTATCTCTTTTACTATATGGCTGGATATGTTTTTCTACTATTTTATTGCAGTGTTTTTATGTGTATTCATGGAGAACATTTCTCTGCAGTACCCTTTTATTGTGATGTTTGTTTACAAGATGCTGGGTGCTCAGATGTGGTGATGGGTGAGCTACGGTCTTTTCTCTCAAGTAGTTCAGGAAGTCAGCTTCCTGAAAAAACTGGTTCATGGGTTACATTTGTGTGCACTTAATTTACCAGACCTTTAAAATATGTCTCATTTGGTTAACATCTAGGGCATTTCATTTTTCTCAAATAAAATTAGCAATTTAAATTAATGAGAAACAAAACCTTTTAAACTACTGGATAGGATGCTGTATCATACGTTAGTTGTGTTTTAATCCAACAATACACTGGACTGAATTTCTTAAGTTAGTCTAGGCAATGCTATGGTAATAAACTCCAGAATTGTAGTGGCTTTTCTGAACAAAACTCTAATTTATTGTGCAGAAAAATGTTGATTGAACTCATTGACACTCACAAGAGACTATCTTCTCTGTGGTTATTCAGCAATCTAGACTGCTGTTATCTTTCTGGATCATCTCAACATGAAGTCTCCATAGTGATTCAGTCAAGGTGGGAATAGAGTTAAGGAAATAACTGTATCAGGCAGGAATCCATTATTTGAGGGTTGTGGAATAGAGGACTTACACAGGAATGAGTCCTATATATGGAAGACTATGGGAGGAGCTGGGGATGTAAGTGTCTGAAAAGTAGACTTGGAAAATCAGAGAAATGTCACACACACACACACACACACACAAACACACAAAATCCAACCTTAAGCCCTGGCATGTATGGACAAGTTGCAGCTTGCAAGGGAATTTGCAAGCCAGGGCCATCTAGTTGTAACGAGCTGCTAGTGAAACATGTGAAGGCTGCTGCCTCTGCACCAGAGAGTAGACCTGGGTTTGCCATCACTCTCAGCCATCAGGAAGAGAGATGGACATGGAGGGTGAAGATTAAGGGCAAGCTGAAAACTATTAGTCCTTTTTCATCAGTCTTTCACTAATGACAAAATCCTTCAAAATCCTTTACTTCTGGCTTCTAAAGCTTGTGTGAATTTCTCTTTGGGCCAACTCTCACTCAGAAGCATACCGCAAAAAAGGGAATTCTTTAAACATAGTTCCAGCTGAGTTAAGTGAACCTATGTCATTGCAAACCTTTGCTCTCACTTCCCAGTTCTTATATGACATGGCCTGGAATAGACACACATTATTTCTGCTCATAGCCCATTGGGCAGAACCAGTCATGTGACCACACTAACTGCAAGGGGCTGGGAAATGTGGGAAAACACATGCACATTCATTTAGGGATCATTAAATGTCCCTGACACACCTACTATGTCGGGAGGAAGCACTTATAGATGTCAGTGTATACAACAACTTGCATAAGTCACCAACTTGACCTCTAACAAAATATTTTGTTTGGGTACATTTATTTGTCTTATTAAAAATACATTGGGATGCTTAGGTCGCTCAGTTGGTTAAACTCCAACTCTTGATTTCTGCTCAGGTCATGATCTTAGATTCATGAGATCTAGCCCCACAACAAAGTCCCTGCTGGGTGTGAAGCCTGCTTAAGATTCTCTCTTTCCCTCTTCCCCTACCTCTCCTCCTAACACTTGTGCTCTCTCTCTCCCTCTCTAAAAAACAAACAAAACAAGAGAAACTTATGCATTAGAACTATTGACATTGTAAGCCAGGATTTTATCTGAAAGGGTGAAAATTCTGTTTTTCTGTTTTGTTTTGTTTTGTTTTGTTTTGTTTCAGAGAAAGTCTCTCTATGGAGAAATCATCAGTTCCTTGTCACCTCTCTTGTTTTCTTTCTTAGGTCTAAGTACCAGTAAAATAGTTCCTAGTATTGTGCTTTCCTAATTGCTGCACTCAGAAACCCTTGGAGTGTAGTTTCAACTGTATTTTCTTTGGTGGGTGGAGAGCAGGAAAGAGAAATAAGAAAATGGAAAATTAAAGAAACCTTGCAAATTAGAAAACTAATAGAGCGTTTCTGTATGTAATCTTGCGGCAAATTTGATGTTACCTAGAGTGGAACCATGAACATTTAGAGAAGGTATATATTTTTACTGCATCTTAGAAATGCAAAATTTTGTCATTTTGTATGGTATGAGTCATTCTGGACATTATGAAGAGTGCAATATATTTGTCAGCATATGACTTCAGTTTAAGACTGTTACACAATAACAATAACAGGCAGCCAACACAAAGCTATTGCAGTTATGCAATTTCCAGGTAAAAGGAAGAAAGAATTAAAGTTATTTTTATTAAAAAAAAAGACTTGCTACCAAAGAAAACTAAAGGCAAAGAAAACATTTACAAATCAGTTGAGCTAGCCCAAATTAACATAATACAAATTAGTATAGGACTTTATCCACTCAAAATTAAAATTAAACATAATTAAAACACAAAGTAGATGTTTCTTCTGAGAATTAATCTTTTGATGTATAAAATACCTAAAGATATAGCAGCATCATGTAGAAGTTAAATTCTTGCTGAAACCCTCAGATCTAGCACAGCATTAACCAGCTGACCATCAAGTTATTTTTCTAAGAGATCCGGGCTAGAAGTCAGGAGTTCTTGCACTTAGCCCTGACTCTGACCAGCTGTTCTCTCGAAAAGGTCCCTTAAAAGCTGTGAACCTTAGTTTTTCGCCAGCAAACTTAGATATTTTAATGATATATCTTTTAAAGGAACATCCCAATGGAAACATAATTTGAACCACATACACAATTACAAATTTTCTAGTAGCATTTTAAAAAGCAAAAAGAAACAGATGGAAACATTTAATAATATATTTTACTTAACCCAATACATCCAAAATAGTATTACTTCAGCATGTAATCAATATATAAAATTAGTAGTGACATCTTTTACAACCTTTTTCTTTACAATCTGGTATGTGCATTATGCTTACAGAAGGTCTATTTCTGAAGGTTCACTTTCATTAGAAATACTTGCTCTATGTTTAGATAAAATTAAATTAAACTTGAAAAAGTAAATTCACATACCTACATTGTTCCAAACATATAAAATGTTCCAATGATAAATAAAATGTCAAATTTTAAAATAAAATAAAAGTTCCAATTCTTTAGTTGCAGTGATTATATTTCAAGTGTTCAGTATTTCTATGGACCTTCTGACTATTGGACAATGAAATTTTAAAATCTCTGGTAACAGCACTTAAGACCCAGTACCGTCTTGCCTGGGTATTTTGGGTGCATTAAAACACTGATTTGTAGATAAGGACCACACGCAAGGTGTTTGCTCACTATGTTGGCCCCTGGAGGCTACAAGAACTTGGATTTCTGGCTTAGCTCAGGGTCTGAGGTTAGCACAGTCTCTACTCTCTCTTCTGGCCCCAGCTCTGGCCCTTCAGTCCCATTTACATTTATTCCTCTGCCCCACTTTTTGATCCTAACCTGAAGCTGAGCTCTAAGCCCCCCAGGAGAGAGAAATGAGGAGCCCTCTGTGTCCGTCTCATTAAAACTCAAAATATTTACCAATAAAGAGAATTTGTCTTGTCTCCCCAACTAAGCTGGGGTGGGTTTGTTGATGATTTCTCTGGCAATAGAGGTCCCAAGGGACCTTTTTTGACTGACCCTATTGAAAGTGAAGGTGTAACCAGAAAATCAGGCCTAGTTTTTTGCCCTGGTTCTGCATTTATCAGCACAGAGTTACTGAGCACCTGTTCTGTAGCTCTTCTGTGCTGAGCACTGCTGGTACAACGTCCAGTTGGGGCCCACACAGAGCTCATAGTCCAGTAGAGGAGACAGACATTAATAAAATAGATGACAGACATTAATAAAATATTCTTTTCAATAAATGTATAGTTTTAATAATTGCAAAAAAAGAATAAAATCTTGCTACCTCTACTTCTATCTTTGTGAAGCTCTTATGGGGTTGGAGCTCCTTTAAAAAAAATCAACCTCTCATTTCAGGGGGATACTGATTATCAAAGGAGTTATAGCTCCCTGTGACATCTTTCTGCACTGAGGTTCTGTTTCTTGTAGATATAAAGTTCATAAGCTCTCTTGCTGATAATTCAGTTTGGTGAGTTTAGTAAAAATTATTAGATAGGAAAAAAACCCCAAGACTTTCCAGTCTGTGTTTGACAGCTATTTAAACAAGTAATTGTTTTTCTTACTACTTTACTATGAAATTTACTAAATAAGATGTGTACAAAGATATTCATAACACCGCTGCATAAAATAGCAAAGGAAAAACATAAATGTCTACCAAGCAGAGAAAAGGTACATAAGATGTAGTATCTACATATATTGGTTTATCATACATAATCAAAAACAATGGATTCAATTTGCATAAAGAGATATGGATCAAATAGTATGTTCCAAAACAAAATTGTGTGAAAGACTTTAGGAGACAAAATGAAAAGCAGGAGTGAAAATGCATATGCCAGGGGCTCCTGGGTGACTCAGTCAGTTGAGCGACTGACTCTTGATTTCGGCTCAGCTCATGATTTCAGGCTCATGGGATTGAGCCTCATGTATGGATCCACACTCAGCAGGGAATCTGCCTGAGATTCTACTCTCCCCCTCCTGCCCCTCCCTCCGCTTGCACTCACCTTTTCTCTCTCTCTAATATAAATAAATAAATAAATCTTGAAAAGAAAATGCATATGCCAGACAATACTGTAGGTCATTTGAGGACACACACACACACACACACACACACACACAATTGTTTGGACAATGGATTGGAAAGATATATTTATGATGCAAGAGAATGGGTGCTTACAGAAACCGATTGGATTGGACTGGGGGTAAGGACACAAACAAAGGGGGGTGACTACAAGAAATACTATATTGTTCTACAAAACATGAGAAGGTAAGATTGTGGGCTACCTGGGTGGCTCAGTGGTTGAGTGTCTGCCTTGGGCTTAGGTCATGATCCCAGGATCCTGGGATAGTGTCCCACATCAGGCTCTCTGTGGGAGCCTGCTTCTGCTTATGTCTCTGCCTCTCTCTGTGTTTCTCATGAAGAAATAAACAAAATCTTTTTTTTTTAAAGAAGATTGTAGTGTAAAACAAGAAAGAAGATTGCATCAAATTCTGTGCACTTGATGTCTTCATATAAAATTTAGAATAGATAATAAAAGTTCTCTAATAGAAATGTTATATATTCACAATCCTTCAAGGAGTTAATACACTCATAGTAAGAGAGATAGATATCCAAGAAATTATAAGTGAAAATTATGACAGAGCTTACAAATGTCTCTGGTGGTTAAGACAACAGTGTGTCTGTTGAGATTATTTTCCTTATATATGGAGCATAGGAAAAAATAGGAAATAAACATAGTATCACATATCTATTTCTGACATTTTTAAAAACCACATTTAGACATCATGCCCATTTCATTGTCCTATATATTGCTAATAATAACGGGAAAAATGATGCGGAGAAACCTAACATTTTGTGAAGACCTAATATGCCAAATGGATTGTCTACCAATTATTTTATGTATTATATTTTATCTTTTCAGTGACTCTCTGAGGTAGATACTATTCTCATTTTATGCATAAGAAAACTGAAGCTTGGGGAGTGAGAACCTTGAGCAGTGTCACCAGCTTGTCTGTTTTGGAGCAAGATTTATGGAAAAGTGTCACTGCAAAGCCTGTGTCTCTCCCACCAAGCTATGATAATACAATACCAAAATTAATATCTCTGCCTCTGAACAAGAAGTGTAGAAAATCCTTTCCTATTAATGGCTGTGAGATACTAAAGAGAAGATTCTGATCAAAAGAAAACTAGGGATATTCTAGAATTCCTCTTCTTTGCCCTTTTCTGCAACCTAAAACTTTTCAAGGATGCTTCTTTGATACCTGTCACATCGGTCCCCTCCTCCATGTCAGCCTCAAGGTCAGCCACAACATGAGTTCATTTCTTCATCACTTACTGCCTTGATCATTTGTTTATCTTCCTAAATGGTTTCCTTCCTTTTGGTGAAGACGTCCTTAATTCCATATTCAAAAATGTGTGGGAAATATCATAAAGGGAGACAGAACATAAAGACTCCTAACTCTGGGAAACAAACTAGGGGTGGTGGAAGGGGAGGAAGGCGGGGGATGGGGGGGTGACTGGGTGACGGGCACTGAGCGGGGCACTTGACGGGATGAGCACTGGGTGTTATTCTGTATGTTGATAAATTGAACACCAATAAAAAATAAATTTATTAAAAAAAACAAAAACAAAAGTGCTGCTAGACTGATCTATTTGAAATATGTACATCACTATGTTGTTCCTCTGCTTAACTCTTTGGGGAATTTCCTTTCAAAACAAAATTCAAATTCTGTAATCAAAGAGAAGAGGCTGCCTAACACAGAAACCTGCCTCTATCTCTTTTCTTTATTCCTACAATGGTTATTCCTGCAAAAAGCTGTCTGGTAATTCAGCTTTTGCTCTTTCAGGGAAATTTCAGGAACATCTCCAGGAAACCTTCTCTGCCTCCCCTTGGGACTGTAGGTATTAGGTCCCTTTCCTCTAAGCTTCCCACTGCCTTATCCATGTCCTTTTTCATGCTGTGTTGTAATTATTTTATTTATTGGTCTGTCTCTCCCATTGTCTAAGTTCTTATGTTTTTCATTGTTATTCTCAGGAATTAGCACAGTGCCATAGTAAAGGCTAAGTCAATGTTTCTTGAATGGTGAAGTTAATTTAATGGAGCATCACCTAAATGTAAACTGGGTGTTCCTCACCTGTCTCTGTCAAGGTTCTTTCTCTTGAATCCAATACTCTACCTCCTTCCAACATATATTTGGCTTCAGGAAGACTCTTACCATATAAGTCTCACTTTCTTCTTTTCTCTTTTGCTCAGTCTTATATAGTGTTGTGGTGGTAGTTTGCAGGGCAGGGATGGTAAGGAGAGAATGGGATGATGATTGAGGATGCCAGTGATAGTTCTGATGTCTGTTGAAAATTCCTAATGGAAGAGTAGCACCCAGTTATTTTTATAATATGAGATACTTCTGCATCATTCTCTTTAGCTTTGGGCTCAGTCATCAATCCTTGTGCAGTGGGAAAAATTCTACTCTATATGCTATTATGCTACAATCCTGTATACAGCTGTAGCCACATTCTGTTCTTAAATGAAAACTTACCTATCTTGCACCCCATATACCATGCCCAGGGACTGTGTCTTTAAGCCTGTTCTGCAAGTCCAGGTCTACCCTAGAATATCCTTGCCTCCCAATCTGGGCAAGATTTCATCTTGATATGCTACAAATTATAAACCAAATGGAAATTTAATACTGTCAACACACAAATAATGTAGGATGAGTAAAGAGCAGAGGCAAACTAGTAATATATTAGAACAGGCTAAGGAATACAGGTGTGGCTATATTTGTCAGTTTTCCCAGGAGTTATTGATACTAGTAGGTATACTGGCTTATGACTTTCTTCATTCCAATATGTACTCATTTTCCCTTTGACTTGGGCTAGCATTTTGATTGATTGAGGTTCTTTGTCTTGTGAAGGGTCCAATGCTTCATTCCCGAAGAATCTGTTCCTTTAGTGATCCTTCATGAATAAAATTGCAAGTCTTTGATCAAACTGTTCTCCTTGGGATCCCTGGGTGGCGCAGTGGTTTGGCGCCTGCCTTTGGCCCAGGGCGCGATCCTGGAGACCCGGGATCGAATCCCACATCGGGCTCCCAGTGCATGGAGCCTGCTTCTCCCTCTGCCTATGTCTCTGCCTCTCTCTCTTTCTCTCTCTGTGACTATCATAAAACAAAAAACAAAAAACAAAAAAACAAAAAAACAAACAAACAAAAAAAAAACAACAAAAAAACAAACAAACAAACAAAAAACTGTTCTCCTAATTAAGACAATGGAAGAAGTATGCTGGGGACCAAAGATTTTCTTTTATGCTTTCCTATTCCATCCTTGAAGGTCAAATTCAGTTGTCCCAGACAATACGATTTATGCTAGTTCTCTTAAACATATATTATACATGGCTAGGTGGTATCTCAGGTTTCAATTAGGTGAAACCAAAACAGAATCAGATATTCTGTAGGAATTATTCCTCCATTGGATTCTTAAATCTCCATAACAAAGAAAACCACTCCAATATAATAAAGACCATAGACTTTTAAAAAGCCTATAACTAACATAGTCAATGGTGAAAGATTGAAAGCTTTTCTCTAAGATCAGGAACAAGACAAAAATATTCACTTTCACCACTTCTACTCAACATAATACTAGAAGTCCTACCCAGAGCAATCACTCAAGACAAAAAAATGAAAGGCACTTCCTTTATTTTAGAAAAGAAGTGAAATTATCTCTACTCTCAGATGACATGATCTTATAAGTATAAAATAGCATCAAAAATACTTAGAAATAAATTTAACCAGGGGGCAAAAGGTTTATACTCCAAAAACTACAAGATGTTGCTGAAAGAAATTAAGGAAGACATCAATAAATGGAAACACATCTTGTGTTCATGGATTGGAAGATTTAATATTGTTATAATGGCAATAGTATTCAAAGCAATCTTCAGATTCAATGTAATTTTTATCAAAATACTAGTGATGTTTTTTGCAGGAACAGAAAAATCCATCCTAGAATGCATATGGAATCTCAAGAGACCTCAGAGAGCCAAACTGGTCTTGAAAAACAGGAATAAAGCTGGAAGTCTCATACACCCCGATTTTAAAACTTACTATAAAGTTACCAAAATTAAAACAGTATGTTACAGGCATAAAGGCAGAATATAGGGGAGTAGGATAAAATAAAGAATCAAGAAATAAATCCTACCACATATAGTAAAATAATTTTTAATAGGGATATCAAGACCATTCAATGGGGGAAAGGACAGTCTCCAGTGAATGGTGTTGGGAAAACTGGATATTCACATGTGAAATAACAAAGCTGAATCCTTACCATACACCATATTGAAAGTTAGCTCAAAATTGATTAAAGACCTCACCATAGGAATTAAAATTATAAAAGTCTTAGAAGAAAAAAGAGGACAAAATTTCATGACATTGGATTTGGCAATGATTTCCTGTATATGATATCAGAAATGTAAACAACAACACCACCACCAACCACAAAAATAGATAAATTGGGGTATATCAAAATTTTAAAATTTGAAGGACAGTATCAACAAAGTGAAAAGTGCAACCCATAGAATGAGAGAAAATATTTGCAAATTATAAATCTGATAGGGGATTAATATCCATAATATATAAAGAACTCTTACAACCTCAACAATTTGAAACAAAATAAAAATGTCTGATCAGAAATGGGCAAAAAGCTTGAATAGACATTTTTCAAAATAAAGATATACAAATGGCCAAAATGCACATGAGAAGATGGTTAGCATCATTGATTATTAGGGAAATGTAAATCAAAACCACAATGAGATACCACTCCACATTTATTAGGATACTGTTATCTAACAACAAAAAAAGAAAACCTAGATAATAGCAAGTGTAGGTGAGGAGAAGTTTCACCCTTGCACACCCCCAGTGGGAGTGTAAACTGGTGCAGATTGTATGGGAAACAGTGATACTGTTCCAATGAGATCTCACCTCACACCTATCAGAATGGCTAAAATCAACAGGACAAGAAACAACAGATGTTGGTGAGAATGTGGAGAAAGGAGAATCCTCCTACACTGTTGGTGGGATTGCGGGTTCTCAAGGTGGCAGCCACTTTGGAAAACAGTATGGAGGTACCTCTAAAAGTTAAAAATAGAACTACCCTATGACCCAGCAATCACACTACTAGGTATTTACCCAAAGAATACAGAAGTACTAATTCAAAGGGATGCAGGCACCCCGATGTTTATAGCAACACTATCTACAACAGCCAAATGATGGAAATAGCCCAAGTGTCCATCGACTGATGAATGGATAAAGAAGATATGGTATATGCATACAATGGAATAATAGCCATAAAAAAAGAATGAAATCTTGCCATTGTGGATGGAGCTGGAGTATATTATGCTAAGTGAAATAAGTCAGAGAAAAATCCCACATGATTTCACTCACATGTGGAATTTAAGAAACAAAAGAGCAAAGGTAAAAAGAGAGGGAGAGGCAAACTGAGTGACAGACTCTTAACTATACAGAACAAATTGATAGTTACCAGAGGGAAATGGGTAGGGGGATGGGTGAAATAGGTGATGGGGATTAAGGAGTGCACTTGTTGTAATAAGCACTGGATGTTATGTTAACTAACTGGAATTTAAATAAAAACTTTAAAAAATGCAAATAGAGCAATTCCAGTCCTGGGCATACATCCAAAAGGATCAACAGTGGAGACTCAAAGGGATATTTGTACACTCATGTTCATAGTGGTATTATTTAAACTAGCCAAAAGATAGAAGCAACTCACATCCATCTACAAATGAGTGGATAAGCAAAATGTAGCATATACATACTCTGGAATATTATTCAGTCCTAAAAAGGAAGGAATTGTGACTTATATTGCCAACATGGATGAACCTTGAAGACATGGGCAAATTGTATGCTTTTACCTGTATGAGGTGGTAACTATGATAGTCATATTAATAGAAACACAAAATAGAATGGTGGTTTTCAGGGGTTGAGAGGAGGGTAAAATATAGAGTTTGTGTTTAATGGGCAGAGAAAGGTGAAAGAGTTCTAGAGATGAGTGGTGATGGTAATTGCACAATGTGAATATATTAATGCCACTGAATTGTACACTTAAAAATGATTAAAATGCTGAGTTTTCTGCTATGTATATTTTATCACAATAAAGTATAAGAAGATAAAATCTTTATAATAGTAGAACTTAGAGTCTTAGTTATAGGAAACGATTAAGCATCATCAAGTGTAATTATGAACATATGATAGATCCTGGCTACTAGAAGAGAATATATCCTGCAGAAGGTTGACTTCCAGTATGCTGTGGTTGAATTTTCAATCACTATTTTACCTATTATCTAAACATAGTGCTTTCAGATAATGGGGTTGTAAGATAAAATCAGGAAATCCCACAGGCATCTTTCCATCGCTTTACTTATTTCAGTGTTATTACATTAAGATGCATAAAGCATAGTGGTAAGTTTGAACAAGGTGGTGCTATTCCATGCATTACAAATAGAGAACGCTAATCAAAATCAGATTGGTTAAAGTGTTTATTCTGGAAAGGAAAAATTACTGCCCAACCCTCATCTAAGAAGCTTGATTTAATCTACTTTACAACACCAGCTGACATGTCCACTGAAGGCGGATGCCGCCTGGGGAACCTGAGATTGTTGGCTGCTATTAACAAATTCAACCCTCAGTGGAGGCAGCAGCCAGACCAAATTTGGGAAGAATTTTGTCCCTCATAGTTTATCTTTAAGCTCTATGGAACACATGTTGAAAACCTCTGAAAATATAGAAAGAGCCCTGGAGTAGGAATCATCAGTAGTAAGCACAATTCTGCTGCTGAAAGTAATTAGGACCATCAGAAAATCACTTATTCTCTCTCAGTTGAGTTTTCTGGTCTGTAAATTGAGGTTATTTGTGCCCAATTTGAAAAGGCCATGATCTATTACTGATCCACTCAAACATGTTAGGAACCTCAAAATGATTCATGGAATAAGGGTAGTGAGTTAGGCTGAACTATAGTTTGTTATAAGAATAGGCGGCACAAATCAATACAAAATATTTTTAACTCTTCAGAAGAAAGACACATTGGCATAGAAACATTTAACTTTTAAATCAATGGATGCTGGTGATGACTATGACTCTGTTTTGATTAAGGGGCTTGAATACCTGTATATAAGCGGGTTTTATGTAGTTATGCTATGTATTTGTCTTTTTTTAAACATTTTTTATTTATTCATGAGAGACACACAGAGAGAGGCAGAGGGAGAAATGGGCTTCCCGTGGGGAGCCTGATGTGGTACTCGATCCCAGGACCTTGGGATCACGACCCAAGCTAAAGGCTCAACCACTAAGCCACCCAGGTGCTCTTACATATTTGATTTTCCTATCACACATAAATAATGTTTTCTTCCTTTTTGGTGCAGTGGTTGAACAAACCACACAGAGAAGAATGAGAATTTACTCTTCCCTTCTGTCCAAATGGGCTCCAGTATGTAATACATCTCCATCGATGATGCTCCTGGACTGGCCCTTCAGTAAAAAGCTTCCAACTGTCTACTCTTCTGATCCTGATCCTGTCAATTCTGCCCTTTACTCAAAGTTCCATAGTTACTTCCCACTGTTACCTGCCCATGTTTGTGGGCAAGTCCCACCCATTCCCACATCTAAATAACACTTTCAGAAAAGCCAGACTGGCTTAGAGTCTTAGCTCCACATGCAGCACAGGAGAAGTAGGGAGACTCTCTATGCACTTTGTTTACCAGAACTTTCTTTCCATTCTTGAGATGGCTACAGAACAACAGCATTTCTTCTGTACACTTTCTATAATACCAACAGTATCTATGTTGATGGGAGAGAATGTAGCACCAAGAAAATTTCTTTTTTTCCTCCTGTACAAATAGTTCCAAGTAATGGTGAATGACAGCATTGGTATTATATCCAACAAAATTTGCAATTAAAAGGCTTAGTTTTAAGCGTACTGACTTTGTTAGTTTCAAGACTTTGGGAAACTATCTGTTGGCTTCTATTTCTTCTTCTTCTTTTTTTTTTTAAATGGGGAATTAATTTGTTATGATGATTAGAAATAATGCTTTTAAGTTCCTAGGACAGTGCCTGGACCTGGATAGGTATCCTATAGATCTTAGTTCCTTTTATTCCATAGGTAATAGAAGGCACCCTACTTTGAGTTTGTATTTTGCTAATTATCTTTTTCCTTAAAACATTATTTTAATACATAGGCTACATTGAAGTCTGATATTTACGTATCTGCTACATAGTTGGGCATGTTGTTCTTTGCACCAACCTAAAGCTCCGCTTTATATCATAGACACTGTTATTTTGCAGTTGGTATGAAACATTTTGAACAAATAACAACAGTGAGCTGTTGGCTGCTCTTTGAGGGTATAGCGTTTTTATTTAAAAACAAAAAAGGCTTGATCTTACTCTCTCCTTTTCATCCAGTGCAGATCATGTCTGGAAGCTGAATTTCATTAAATCAGTGTTTCTACCCAGGGACCATCTAAAACAGTCCATGTGCGGGGGCCACACCCTGGGAGATTCTGATTCAGTGGCCCCGGGTGGGGTTTCCAAATACATAACTTGGAAATACTCCAGAAGGGATTATGATGAGGATCTCTATTTAACAAGAGCCAAATTAAATCAGAGCAGAAAAAGAGCATGGGCTATTACAAAGCTCAGCAGGTTTCTCAGTATCATTCTCGATTTTTGGACTCTTGTACACAGTTTCATAGAGATGAGAATAGAATTTTAATTGAGGTTATATTTCCATGGGAACAAGAAACCCAGTGCTCCTTCATATTCCCAGTCATATCTGTAAAAAGGTATCCTATTGTTCACTCCAAACTGCTGCAATGCAGCAAACACTACTAAAATTAATTTGCTGCTTTACATCGCCTATCATAGGATATGGCTTTCATATTTGTAATTGTAGAGAATGATGTATCTCTGCAAGATTTTCCATTTCCATGGGTTATCCTCACAGACAAAGAATTTTAGAGCTGATGTCCACCATTCTGATTTTATAAGTAAGGAAACTGAAAACTATGGTGAATAATGATTTTGCCTACAGTCACACAGCTGGGTGAAAACTTTTTTTGCTTTTTTTAGTATGCTGTATGTAACTAGCTCTTGTTTTTCTTGTTGGGTAGAGAACTGAATATATTTTATAAAAAGTAGCAAAAAGAAAAATTAATTGTCAAAGCACAATAGAGCTGTCTGCAAACTTCAAAGAATCCGAGATATTTATTATACTCCACAGTTCATAATACTTTGTTTCCTTTATTTTCTACATATCCTCTAATTAAACTAAAACCTATTGTCATCTTGTGAAGTTTAAAGCATAATATAATACTGCTCTGTTTCCTCTAGTCATAGAGAAGAACAACACCTTATCAATCACAATTCACTCACAAGAGAGTAGGAAGAGAAACTTGAATTTTTAAAAAATCATTCTGTTTGTGACCAATATGTGAAACCTGTAAAACACACATAAAGTAATAAGTGGAATGCTTGGTTTTTGGAATCCAATTTACTTTTGTCTTTCACAGACATTCTCACAAAATGCTTGTTGGAGAATGAGTTGTAAACAAAACAGATACAGATGTTAATATCTCCTTTCTTTGTTTAGTTTTTACTTAATTTTGTGTATATTGGAAAAAGAGTTCATATTCTATGTATTGATATTAAAAAAACCCAATATAACAAACACCTGTGAAACTATCACCATCATAAGAAGTAGAAAATTACCATTATCTTTGAAACTCCTTCTCTGTCCTACACTTTATTCTATTCTCTCTCCTTTCTCAGAAATAACAAATATACCAAATTTGGGCCTTATCATTCTCTTTATTTTCTTAATAATTTTACCAAGTATGTGCATATTTTTAAAGTTTATATAATAAGAACCTTACCATATATGTTCTTCTATTGCTTACTTTAATAATTCAAAATATATTCCTCATTTCCTATCACCTTTTTGCAGAGTCCTGTTTCATTCATTTTCACTTCTAAAGGCATTACTTTAAATTTATAACTTATTTATTTTTTTCTATTAGGCATTTACTTTATTTCATTTCTTACTATTTTATGTGGTGCTTTTCTAGTCATTCTTGTCCATGCTCGATGTGCACGTGCAAGATTTCTTTAGGGTGTATTTACGTAGGAGTGGAAACACTGGATCCTTGGGACATGTGCACTTAACCTTAATAGATATTACGGGTTTGTTTTTCAAAAAAATTATCGTAATTAACATACCTTGCAAATCTGATGAGAGTTCTTATTGTTCCACGGTAGGTGGGAATGGCAACTTATCATATTGCAGCTTTGATTTGCATATCCATGATTCTAATGAGACTAAATATATTATCAAATGTTTTTTTGTCATTCCTGCTTCCACCTTTTGCAGATTCCTACTCAATTCTTTTGTCCACTTTTTTTACACTGGGGTGTTTTTCTTTTTAAAAAGTAATTTATTAGAGTTACAATTTTATGTATTTTAATTTCTTGTCAGTGGCAAATATATTCTAATATATTGATTTTCAATTTTGGGAATGAGTAAAACAGTTTTTAGTTTTATTGTAGTTGTATTTGTCAATATTTTGCCATTCCCTCTTGGGTCTTACCATAAAGGTGGTTTCTTAAATTTTCTTCTAAAATTGTTATAGCCAGTAGGCTATATCACACTGCTATCTTCCACACATCAGTTGAATACATATGGGTTTGCTTTTTCTGAATACTCCATTTTTTCCTAAATGTATAAGCAACTGTTCCAGCAGTATTTACTGAAATATTTGCTATTCCTTTCCTGAATTTCCATGATCAGTTCTACTATAAATTAAATATTCATCAGAGGTGGGGGATTCTTGCTGAAGACAGGCCAGGTGAACAGACATCAGATGGAGGATAAGGAACCTGATCAGATTTTGAAGGGAGTTTTGGCTAAACTCACTTGCAGAGTTCTTGGTAAAGTTGGATTTTACAAGTAAGTACACAGATGAACCTACGAAAGGTTCAAGAGCCTGAGTAAAGTTTGATCAAGCAAAGAATCTTTATGTTCTTGCCTTCTGATCTTGTTGCCCATGTTTTTTCTGCATCTCATTCACAATGTTTTTTGGGATTTGTTGTATTTTGTGTGTGGGTATATTTCTGTTTTGTGTCCTTGGAATTTCTTGTCTCAGCATTCTTTGAGAGCCCTCTTGCAAGTTTCCTTACTAATGATTGAGGTTAGTGGGGAATGGGTTTATTTCTAGTTCACCCTTAAACTGACATGTCCTAACTTTTTAGTGAGATCTCTCTGGTTAGCTTTCTGATCTTGGGCTGGCCTTGGGCTTTGTTTTCCATCTGATTACTTCAAAATTCTGTGAAAAAGTTAAGACCAATTCATAGGAGTACACTGCAGGCCACAGGGCTAAATACAACTTCTCCATGATTCCTAGTTTCTAGTCAGCCCATGTATGAAATTACATTTTAAAAAAAATCTTAGCTTTCATTTTTAGTTGTTTTCAATGAAACAGGAAGTCTCTGAAAAACTGAAATCAATAATTTATTTATAAAAAAGGAAAATATCTGGGGGATCCCTGGGTGGCTCAGTGGTTTGGCGCCTGCCTTTGGCCCAGGGCATGATCCTGGAGACCCGGGATCGAGTCCCACATCAGGCTCCCTGCATGGAGCCTGCTTCTCCCTCTGCATGTGTCTCTGCCTCTCTCTCTCTCTCTCTCTGTATCTCTTGTGAATAAATAAGTAAAATCTTTAAAAAAAAAAAAAAAAAAAAAAGGAAAATATCTGGATACTTCCAGAGAAATAAATGGAAAGTGGAACTTTGAAAAGGATATTTTGTTACTAAGACTTAGGCTTCAAGTAGTTGTCAAGAACATCTTAATATTATAGGGTTGATTTAAAAACAAGACCTAATATTTTGAGATAAATTTGGTAAGGAAGAATTATAAGTATTTATGCTAACACAGAACAGCTATGGAATACTCATTGACTGGTTTTTCTCATCAAAACTACTCCACATCCAAAAAAAAAAAAAAAACTACTCCACATCCCAAATGACTATCATATTTTGAAGCAGAATATTATGTAAAATGAGTATATGAGAAAGGGCTAAAGATGTCCCTTGAATTTCATGGGCATTTCTTAAACATGTATGGATTACTTGATTGATTTAGACTTATAGACCTCTGGGATCTATAATAAGGGGCCTTAGAGAAATATGACTCCACTCTATGATTGTACAGAAGAGTGAACCAGGCAACAGGGAAGTTAAATAAATTGCCCAAAGTTATACAGCAGTTTAAAGACAGAGCGAAAGCCTGAGTCTATGTCTTCTACTTCTTAATTTGTCACTTGAAAGAATTACTCTACGATCCTATCATCATGAGGTGGAAAATTCTGGGTGATCTAGATGTTTGGTAGGAAAACTTTCTGTTAATATCCTCTCTGAAACTGTGGGATGTGCATACATCTCAATTGCCATGTAAGGGAGAAAGCATAATTATTTATCTTTAAGTTTGCTTCTAGATCTCAAACCAGATAGTAAGTAGTAGCTATGTCTTTAACTGAATATACTGTTAGTTCTGTTTTCAGATATGACTGAATTTTCCCAAAATCCACAAAGGAAGTTGTGAATCAGAGCATAAAAAGAATCAATAGGGTGAGTCTTTGGGGATTAAACATGCAGAGATTTTGGAAGCAGATTATTTATTCATTATTTATTCATTGCAAGTCCATTAACTAAAAAGCAGATGTGGAGACAATATGATGACTAAGTACATGGTGACTTATGAGGATAAACTTTATTCTTTCACGCTACCATGGATCTGATGCCAGGAGGGGACTTTGGAGACAGAGGAGTGAGTCATCAAGGCAGTTCAAAGCTTCCTGAAAAAGTCAGAATATTGTAATGCTGTCATTTATTTGGGACTTATTATGGAACTATTGCCATATTGTCATTATTTTATTTTTATTTTTTCAGTGATAATGACTTTAATACTTTCTAAGGGGTACTGACACAGAACTGGAGGCATATGCAAGTCAAGCACAGCCTTCTTGCTTGGTTCCTCTTATACTTGTAGGATTCCTCTTTTGATACTGGGATTGAGCATATTTACCCTACATCAATCTGGCTCTGGCAGAGTCGCTGTCAAATGTTGGACTGCTTTTTCCGCAATCATTTTACTGACAGGTTCATAGAACTGTCTATATTTCAAGAGTCTGAGCATGATGTGCATTTTTAGAGTCAACAAATTTTTACTGATTTACTGTTTGTGCTTTCATATATTCTACCTTATTTTAATTTAATTTAATTTTTAAAAGTTTTTATTTAAATTCCAGTTAGTTAACATACAGTATATTAGTTGTGATCCAACATTTCCATACAACACCCGATGCTCATCACAGCAAGTGCATTCCTTATTCTAAAATCTTATAAGCACTGCCTCAATTTAAAAATAAAGGCATGCTAAATTTTCTCAAGTTCACAGAGCCAGTAAGGGGCAGAAATGGGATTTGAATATGAGGATTTTAGTTCCAAATTGTATCTCTAACAATGTGTCAAGCTACTTTTAAAAATGAGATGCCAGTAGGACCAATTATTGGCTTATTTTTTACTCAATTTATTTACTAAAAACAAAAACAATTTTGCCCATTGCTCTCACCCTACCCCTGCCCCTTTGTCCAGCAACCACCAATTTTTTCTTTGTATCCATGAGTTTTTTACTTTTTTTTTTAGATTCCACATATAAGTGAGCTCATATGATATTTGTATTTTGATTTCTTTTGATTCATTTCACTTAGCATAATGCCCTAGAAGCCCATCCATGTTGTTGCAAATGGCAAGATTTCATTATTTTTATGGCTGAATAATATATAAACATATCATCACGATTTATTATCCATTTGCCCACTGATGGATACTTAGGTTGTTATCATACCTTGACTATTATAAATAATGCTACAATGAACACAGGAATGCATGTATCTTTTCAAATTAGTGTTTTTATTTTTCTTCAAATAAATACCCAGAAGTGGAATTGATGGATCATATGGTATTTCTTCTATTTGTAATGTTTGAGGAACCTCCATACTGTTTTCTATAGGGACTGTACCACTTTACATTCCTACCAATTCCTTCACAAAGACTCAGGAGAGTGCCTGTGTGGCGCCCTGGTGGTGGTAGCCTGACAAGAATCTTCTTTCTGATTACCATGGTCCTGAGTCCTGTGGGACCCACGTATGCAAATCCCATTGGTCACTAGGGTCAGGCAATTAAGGAACATCCCCTGGGCATCAAATGCAAAAACTGGGGTACTAGACATAAAAATCAGGGGAACCGATTTGTGTGAAGGTCCTCTACAGGAGACATTGGCAGCCTGCAGTGTGGCAGAAGGTAAGCTCAAAGACATCACCAGCCCTCTGAGGTCTCTGGAAAGGATTATAGTCAGGCCCAATGCATGTTTAATAGGAAGCCTACCACTGAAGCCACAATCTTGATGGCTAGTTAACAGGCCTCCTTTATAGAAAAACTGAGCTCCTAAGGCTATTGCTTCTTGCTATGCCTTGGAGGTGGTTATTAAGAAAAGTTTCTCCATTGGTTACAGTTCTGTGGGCTCCATGAGCATAAGCCACACCAGCCAGAGCCAGGCCATGTGTAGAAGTGACACACAGAGTTGCTCCTCTGACAGCAACTGCAGAAACTGGAATGCCAGACAAGGTATGAGCTTCTTTCTGGGTGGTACTGGTTTTTGCAGTCCCTTGGGACAGGGAGTGCAAGCCCCTCTGGCCTCCAGAGACAGGCCAATCAAGCGCTGTCCCCTAGGCGGCAGCACAAAGATCTGCGCGCAGATGCCTGTAAAGGCTCCCTTCCAGGGAGGCACTGGTGCTCTGGAGCATGGCAAAAGGAGCACGTGATCATGGCATCAGTGTCTCCCTCTCACAGAGTGTTCCAGCAGGCTCCTAGGTGTGTGAATTGCGTTAGATGCCTGACTCTCAGATCCACCCTTTAATATAAGCAGGTGAGCCTCCTTCACTTTAAGTTTGGGTGCCATTCACTGGCTCAGAGCTGGGCTTCGTGTAGGATGAGTTCAAGTGTGCAGGCCCTTGAAGAGCTGTTTCTTGGATCTCTAGTCTTGGGGTCTCAGGATGCAAGCCCCAGTGATTTTGGAGGTTTCTCATGTGCATGTCTTAAAAGTTGGGGTGTTTGATGTGGGATTTGAATCCTTGGTTCTTGGAGAGAAGCTCAGTTCCCTCCTGGTCATGGGTCGTTATGTTGGGGGTGGGGTGGAGTTAATGGTGAGACTGTGTCCCATCCTCTCCTTGCTGCTTCAACCTGGTTTTCTTCTAGTTTGTTCTATGCGTAGTTGTCAGTCAGGGTTCAGATGTTTTAAAGAGGAAATTGTTTCATGTGTGACTGTAGACTCTGTGCCCATGGGAGGAGGCAAGTTTGGGATCTTACTAAGTGGCGGTCTTAAACTAGAACCAAATTATGATGTATTGTGACATTTTAGTCTCATCTTTCAGAAATTTTGTAAACAAATTCTCTTCAGAATGACAGACCAGTTCACATGACGATGCTGATGCCAAATACCAACCATCCTGATTGATGGAAAGAAGGAAATTAATTGAATATTTGTGGGATAAAGCAACATTTATATCATTATTTCAAATGCCCATAATGTTATTTCTCTCTCTTCTTTTCCAACAAAAAGCACACAATTCACTTTTCACATAAATATGGAGTTTCCCCCACTAGTTTTTTATCGTCCTTTTTGGACACCCTCGCATGAAGGAAATGCCTAAATCAAGACATAGATATAAATTAAGGTTATCCTAGAGAAACCACGATGTATGACCTGAGCATCAAGGGATTTTTGCCTTTTCCTGAGCTGGGTTACAACTTTTAGTCTCTAATTCTGCTGGGATTCTTAGTTAACTTTCATGCTTCCATCCTCTCCAATGTAAATGAAAGCTCCTTAAGGTCAGTTATTAGGTTTTATAAATCTTAGCATATATTTTCTAATTCTTTGAATACATGGTTCATGGCATTTGTAAGGGTACGAATATACATTCGTTACTGGGTTATCTATGAATGATAGTTTACTACATACCATGTAATGTATAAGTTAAATTCTTGAAGAAGAATTTTGGCCAAATAATCAAAAAAAGGGGGATGCCTAGGTAGCTCAGTCAGTTAAGCATCTGCTTCTTGATTTTGGCCAGGTCTGTATCTCAGGGTCATGAGATGGAGCCCAGCATCAGGCTGTGTGCTGGGTGTGGAGCCTGCTTAAGATTCTTTCTTTCTCCCTCTGTGCCTCCCACTCCCCACAGTAAACCCAAAAAAATTCAAGGAAATAAATCAAGGTTAATGTGTAGTTTATAAGGGAATAAACCATGAAGCTTCAACAAATAACCTCATGCAACAAATAACACATTCCTTGAAACTAGATTTACCTAAAATTAACATCATTTTTTAGTCATGCTGGACCAAAAAGACATTTCCAAAAGTGAGAAATTTGTTTCAAAGTGATAAAATATGAGGGTCAGAGATGAATCACATTTACCCACATGTGTAAACCATACTGAAATACTCCATTTAGTTGTATTCAGAATATTAAACTGAGGCATAAAAAAAATCTTTTATTACCGAAAGCTATTGAGTATGATGAGTGCAAATTAAAGAAAGCTGGATCTCCAGAACTAATCCTGATTACTCTTTTTCTCATATGAGTTTCTAACAAATGGAAAGGAAGGTGAAAAGGGAAGAAAAAAGAAGAGGGGCAAATGGAGAAAGTTGATTTTGTTTTTTAACCAGTAGGTGTGCAGCAGCTCCAGGGCCAAATCACTTACTCACATTTTCTCTATTTTAGCAAAATAGATAATCTTTGCACACATGTGTATGATTTTCTTTTTCTTGGAATTTTTATTTAAATTTTAGTTAGTTAACATATAGTGCAATATTTGTTTCTGGAGTAGAATTCAGTGATTTATCACTTACATATAACATCCAGTGCTCAACACGACCCATGCCCTCCTTAATACCTGATGTAGGGAAGATGTTAGGGTTCGAAGCCAATGGCCAAAAAAACAATCCTTGAGATGTCTTTGGTGCCAAAAGGTGTTTTTATTAAATCACAGAGACAGGACCTGTGGGCAGAAAGCTGCTCTGGGGTTGTGAGGGGTGAGATTATGTACCTTTAAATTAAGAAGGGATTAGGGATAGCCTAAGTCTCTAAGGAATTTTGGAAATAAGGTTTCTAGGACCTTGAGGGGGCTAGCTATTGTTGGGAAAAGGTCATTTATTACCATCTAATAAAACCTCAATCATGAGGCCCTTCAGATGTATATCGGTGGGTCACATACTTGGGGGATGATTGCCAACATGTATCCTAGGGGTGGGGTAGAGATAAAGGAAGTTTCCAAAGGACTTTTTATATGTTAAAGTTGACTTATTGGGCTAAAATTGGTTTTTGTTCTTAGCAAAGTGTCAACATGGAGGCAGTTGAACCACTAGGGGAATGTCACTCTGCCTGGTTCAAGGACTTCTCAGTGGGCTGTAGATAGTAAGGAAATTTAATTTAATTTAATATTTTTTCTTCCATTTTTGTTTCCCACATCAATACCCATCACCCGTGTAGACCATCCCCCACCTCTATCAAGCCTGTTTGTTCACTATCTTTAAGTGTTTCTTATGGTTTGTTTCTCTCTCTCTCTCTGTCTCTCTTCCCCCATCCTCAGTATATTCATCTGTATTCTTAAATTCCACATATTGGTCAAATCACATGGTATTTGTCATTCTCTGAATGACTTATTTCTAGCTCCATCTACATCATTGTGAATGGCAAATTCCATTCTTTTTGATGGCTGAGTAATATTCCATTATATATATATATATATCCATATATATATATATATCTATATCTCACATCTTTATCCATTAATTAACTGATGGACTTTGGGGCTGTTTCCATGGTTTGGATATTGTTGATAATGTCTGTGCATGATTTTCTTTCTTCAATCTGTGCCATAACTGCAGTGTTTATTTCAGCTGTGTCCCCTGGAAGAGAAAGTATATAAATTAAGTAAGGATTTCAAAAGGTATATTTCATTTGATCCATTTAAAATTATTTCTTTGCTTCCACAGAATGAGAGTTACTATTCAAAAGGAGAGGAACTTTATATTCAAAAAGAGAAGAACATTATAACTTTAAGGTTATTCATTAAGGAATATTCATTAAAGAGCAGACAGTATCTGACTTATTTTCCAAGTAATATAGCTATTTCTACATGGCACTAAACAACCTTTTGAAAAAAGGGAGAAAAATTAGCCAACTATCCTTTCTCTCTACAAATGCAATAAACCAAAGAGTGTATTTTTGTTTCCTAAAGGATTTATTTTTTGTTGGATTGTGTGATTGGTTAGTCAGTGTAGCAAAAGTTTAAATTCTTACTGGTATACCTTGCTTCTCTGAAATTACAAATTTCTTCTCTTATGGAAGATTTTCCATTAATGACAATTTAATGACAATTTAATTTGTCACAGACAAATCTGTGACAGAGCAATCTAAAAATAATACTTAATAAGATGGTGCGTTCACTTGAGAGTTTAAAAAGGTATACAAATTGAATATTTCATAATTTGCTTACTATAATGTCAACAACTACACTGACCAATCCTATTTATTTGTTTATGTCCTTATGGCATAGCACAGTATTTGGCCCATAGTAAATGATTAATCTGTCTTTGTTGATATTAAGACTTTTTCAAAAATATTTATTTATAGTACAGATATTAGACCTTAAAGAACTACTGGAATATTTTATTATGAGCCAATTTATTGGTTGAAGATATAGGCAGGAGTTTGGTAGGGAAAGCTACCCTCCTGAGGATTCTAATTAACATAGCAATTATTTATATATTTATATAAATATATACACATTGTCTATATGTATATAAATAATGTCTATATATATAGACTTTTAATATATATATAAATAATAAAATTATGTATATCTATCTATCTATCTATCTATATATATATATATATAGAGAGAGAGAGAGAGAGAGAGAGAGAGACATACCTCAGAAATATTATGGGTTTGGTTCCAGACTACTGCAATAAATAGAGATCACTAAATTTTTTGATTTTCTAGAGCATGCAAAAGTTATATTTAGGCTCTACAGTAGTCTATTAAGTGTGTAATAGCAGTATGTCCTAAAAAACAATGTACGTACTTTAATTGAAAAATACTTTATTCCTAAAGAATGCTATTATCCAAGCTTCTAGTGAGTTGTAATCTTTTTGTTAGTGGAGGGTCTTGCCTTGATATTGATGATCACTGACTCATTAGGGTGATGGTTGATGAAGGTTGGGTTGTGGCAATTTCTTAAAATAAGACAACAGTGAAGGGTGCTGCATCAATTGACTCTTCCTTGCACAAATAATTTTTCTTCAGCAATGCTATTTCATAGCATTTTACCTCCAGTACAACTTCCTTCAAAATTGAAGTCAGTCTTCTCAGACTCTGCTGCTGCTCTATCAAATAGGCTTATGTAATATTTTGAATCCTTTATTGTCATTTCAACAGTGGTCATAGCATCTTTACCAGGAGTAGATTCCATATCAAGAAACCACTTTCTTTGCTCACCCACAAGAAGTAACTCATCATCTGTTAAAGTGTTATCATGAGGCTATAGCAATTTAGTCACACATAATTCTAGTTCTCTTGCTTTTCCCACCATATCTACAGTTACTTCTACTGATGTCTTAAGCCTCTCAAAGTCATCCATGAGAGTTGGAACCAGCTTCTTCCACACTCCTATTGATGTTGATATTTGGACCTCTTCCCATGAGTCATGAATGTACATAAAGACACCTACAAGGGTGAAACTTTTCCAGGTTTTCAATTTATTTTCCCCAGATCCATAAAAAGAATCAATATCTATGTCAACTATACTTTATGAGATGTATTTCTTAAATAAAAGACTTGAAAGTCAAAGTGAGTCCTTGACTTATGGGCTGCAGAATGGATGCTGTGTTAGCAGGCACAAAAACAATATTCATCTTGTATATCTCCATTAGACCCCTTGGGTAACCAGGTACATTGCCAATGAACAGTCATATTTTGAAAGAAATTGTTTTGCTGAGAAGTAGTTCTCGAGTGGGCTTAAAATATTCAGTAAAGCATGTTATAAATAGGTATACTGTCATATAGGCTTTGTTGTTTCACTTATTGAGCATAGACAGAGTAGAATAGCATGATTCTGAAGGGCCCTAGGATTTTCAGAAGGTCAATGAGCACTGGCTTCAGCTTAGTCATCAGCCATCAGTCCCTAAGAATAATCAGCCTGTGGAGCCAGACATTGATTTCTTCTATCTAACTATGAAAGTCCTAGATGGCATCTCCTTCCAATAGAAGGCCATTTCATTTCCACTGAAAATCTGTTGTTTAGTATAGCCACCCTAATTATCTTAGCTGAATCATCTGGAAAACTCACTTGGTGCAGCTTATATCAGCACTTGCTGCTTCACCTTGCACTTTGACGTTATGGAGACTATTTCTTTTCTTAAATCTTATGAACTAGCTTCAGCCAACTTCAAACTTTTCTTCTGCAGCTTCCTCACCTCTCTCAGCCTTCAAAGAGTTAAAGAGAGTTAGGGCCTTGCTCTGCATTAGGCTTTGGTTTAAAAGAATGCTGTGGCTGGTTTGATCTTATTCTCCAGATCACTTGAACTTTCTCCACATTAGTAATAAGGCTATTTTGCTTTCTTATCATTCCTGTATTCACTGGAGTAGCATTTTTAATTTTTTTCCAAGAACATTTCCTTTATATTCACAACTTGCTTAACTGTTTGGCACAACAGGCTTAGCTTTTAGGCTGTCTCAGCTTTCAACATGCCTTCCTCACTAAAATTAATAATTTCTAGCTTTTGATTTAAAGTGAGAGACTTGAGACTCTTCCTTTCACTTGCACATGCAGAGGCCATTGTAGGGTTATTAATTGTTCCAATTTTAATATTGTGTGTCCCAGGGAGCATGGAGGCCCCAGGAAAGGGAAAGAGGAGGGAGAATGGCTGGTTGGTGGTGCACTGAGAACACACACATTTATCAAGTTCACTGTCTAATATGGGCATGAATTATGGTGCCCCGAAACAATTACATTAGTAATGTTGAAGATCACTGATCATAGATCACCATAACAAATATAACAATAATGAAAAAAAGTTTGAAATACTTCAGGAATTACCAAAATGTGACACAGAGACACCAAGTAAGTGAATGTTCTTGGAAAAATGGCACTGATAGACTTGCTTGATACAGGGTTGCCACAGATCTTTAATTTGTAAAAAACACAGTATCTGTGATGCACAATAAAGTGAAGAGCAATAAAATGAAGTATACCTGTAAACTAAGAATCGACAACAAAATGATAAATTGCTGAAAGGTTTTGTGTTCAAAATAAACTTTGGGAATTTTGACTAATAAAATGTTTTAAGTTGTGTGTAAAGCTACAAATTGCCAATTATGCTTATTTTTTAGAGGACTTTTCCCCAAAAAACAATTATCTGTGTTAGTTGTTAAAAGTGTTTTGAACTTTTAGGTATGAATTAAGTAGTTGATATTCAGGTAAGAAAAATGCTCCAGCAGGTTTAACTCAGTTATCGTATAGGCTTCTCTTCATCTTTGAATTCCCGACTTAGATCTTAAACGATGAATAAACCTATTTTAAAGGGTGACTTCACAAAATTAAAAAATCTTAAAGGAAGTAAGTGTAACATTTAACATTGTAATCATTATGAGGATGGCTTTCCATGTCTTCCTCTGCCCCCAACCAGGAAAAACCATACCATAATAGAAAACCATCAAATCACAAAGAAAGAGATCAAGAGAGAAAGAAATGAATTACAAAGCAATGAGAAAACATTTAACAAATGATCAGTAGTACATTCATAATGTCAATAATAACTTGAAACAGAAATGTACTAAATTGTTAAATCAAAAGACAAAGGGGGCACCTTGGTGGTGCAGTCACTTAAGCCTCTGACTTTTGATTTCAGTTTAGGTTATGATCCTGGGGTCTTGAGATTGAGTCCTGTTTTGGGCTCTACACTGAGTATGGAGCCTGCTTGGGATTCTCCCTCTGTCCCTTTACCCCTACCTGCCCCCCAACTCTCTAAATAAGTAAGTAAATAAGTAAATAAATAGTAAAAAAAAAAAAAAAAGATATAGAGTGTCTAAATGTGTTTAAAAAATAAGACCAAGTATATGTTGCTTATAAGAGACTCATTTCAGCTTTAAAGAAAACACATAGACTGAAAGTGAAAAGATTGGAAGAGGTATTCTATCCAAATGGAAGCCAAAAAAAAGTAAGGATAGTTATATCAGACAAATAGACTTTAAGCCAACTGTAACGAGGCAAAAAAAAAATCATTATATTATGATAAAGGGGTCAATTCATCAAGAATATATAACAATATAAATATTTATGCACTCAACATAGAAGCACCTAAATATATAAAGTAAATATTAACAGACCTGAATGGAGAAATACCAATAGAATAATGGGGGTGGGGGATTTCAGTATCCACTGTCAATAATGGATAAATCATCTGGTTGGAAATCAATAAGAAAGCATTGGGCTTAGACTACATGTTAGACCAGGTGGACCTGACAGATATAGACAGAATATTCCATTCAACAGAAGCATAATACACATTTTTCTCAAGGACATAGGAAATATTCATCAGGGTACATCATATGTTGGTCCACAAAACAAGTCTTAATAATTTTAAAAGATTGAAATCACATCAAGCGTCTTTTCTACGCACAATGGTATGAAACTAGGAATCAGTTACAGAAAGAAAACTGGAAGATTCATGAATATGTAGAGATTAAACAACATACTACTAACCAAGAAATGGGTCAAAGTCAAAGAGAAATATAAAAATATCTTGAGACAAATGAAAATGGAAACACAATATATCAAAACTCATGAGACACAGCAAAAGCAGTTCTAAGAGGAAAATTTATAGTGATAAATGCCTCTATGAAGAAAAAAGTTCTCAAATAAACAACCTTTATATCTCAAACAACTAGATAAAGAGCAAACAAAGCCCAAAGTTAACAAAAGGAAGGAAATAACAAAGATAAGAGCAGAAAGAGATAGAGAATAAAAAGACAATAGAAAATATCCATGAAACTAAGAGCTTTTTTTTTCTAAATAAACAAAATAGACAAACCCTTAGGTAGACTTACCAAGAAAAAAAGACAGATGACTCAAGTAAGTAAAAATAAAAGAGGAGACATTATAACTGATACTACAGAAATACAAAGGATCATGAGGCTATCATGAAAATTATGTCAACAAATTGGCACAATCTAGAAGAAATGAATAATTTCCTAGAAACATACAACCTACCAACACTGAATCATGAAGAAACAGAAAATGCGAACAGACAAATTACTAGTAAGGAGATTAAATGAGTAATCAAAAACCTCCCAACAAACTAAAGTCTGGGACCTGAGGGTTTCACTGGTGAATTCTACCAATATTTAAAGAAGAACTATAATATCAATCATTCTCAAACTCCTCAAAAAAAAAAATAAATAAAAAAGGAGGGAACACTTCCAAACTTATTTTATGAGATCTTTACGTATTAAAAACAAAATAAAACACTGACAATATGACTGAAATATAATCTCCCAATGGACTACATTCAAAAAAGTAGCATTCACATTTGCAACCACATGAATGAAGCTAGAGAACATAATGCTAAGCAAAATAAGTCAAAGAAAGATAAATATCATATATTTTCAATTATACGTAGACTTTAAGAAACAAATGAGCAAAGTAAAAACAGAGGGAAGGAGGGAAAGAGAAAGAGAGAGAGAGAGAGAGAGATTGATTGAGGGAGGGGAAAACCAAGAAACAAACTTTTAACTATAGAAAACAGACTGATGGTTACCACAGGAGAGATGGGTGAGGGGATGGGGGAAATAGGTGAAGGGAATGAAAGAGTACATTAATTTTGATGACTACTGAGTATTATATGAAATTGCTGAACCACTATCTTGTACACCTGGAACTAATATAACACTGTATATTAAGTACAGTGGAATCAAAATAAAACACACACACACACACACAAAGAAATGCAATTGTGTAATGTATAGAATTGTTGAATCACTATGTTGTACACCTGAAATTAATATAATATTTTATGTCAACCAAACTTCAACTTAAAAAAAGAGATTAGTCAACTTTTACCCAGAAAAAAAAACAAACCACATATACTATAGTAGGGAAGAACCCCTACTCTCTTGAAAGATGACCTAGAAGAATCTAGAAGATGATCAGAAGAGAGGTGACACATGATAATACAGGCAGAGCAACAAACTGCCAACCAAAAGGTTTAACTGACTCTAGAGTTAAAATTGCAACTGACATGCTATCACTTGCTCAACAAAAAAAAATAGAGGAAAGAATGGATTTATGAGTTCATGCATGTATAAACTTCAGACACACAGACACACACACACACAGAATATCTCTGAAAGGATATGGAAGAAAATAACCCTGATTACTTCCTGTGAAATAAACTGGTGGCTCCCAAGCTAAAAAGCCCCCACAAACTAGCATTCATTTATATTCTGGTATGTTGTTTATCTTCTTGGTTTAAATTCTATTTAAAATTAAAAAAACACAAATGATGCAACACATTAATTGATTTTAGAATTTACTCCTCCATTCTTCCCTGTATTTATATATATTTATATATGTATAGATATATATGTATATAATTTTTTATGTATATAATTTTTAAACCACTTTATTGAGGTATAAATAACATACAAAAATTTCACGTATTTAATGTATACAACTTGATGACTTTGGATATAACTATACATTTATGAAACCATCACCACAATTTATGCCACAAATGTATCCATCACCTCTAAATGTATCCATTCTTCTCACCTTTCTTATTTATTATTCTTTTCTGTGATAGACACATTTAATGTAAGATCTACCCTCTTTGCAAATTTTTAAGTATGCACTACAATATTGTTAACTCTAGGCACTATTTTGTACAATAGATCTCTAAGACTATTCATTTTGTATAACTGAAACTGTGCCTTTGACCATCATCTCCCCATATTCTGAGCCCCACCCCCCTGCTCCCATCTCAGGCTACCGCTGTTCTAGTATCTCCTTCTATGAATGGACTATTTTGGATTTTTCATAAAGTAATATCATGTTGACCACTCATTTCAGTCATATGAGGTTTTATTTAAAAAAAAAAAAACCTGATTCTAGGTGTCTGTCCCTAGAGATAATGATGTATTTCACCTGGGGAGCAAGGTAAGACATCCAGTCCTCAGATGATTCTAACTGTTGGCAAAATGGAAATACTGCTTTAGAAAAATGTACAGAGGTGCATTTCTTTGCCTAAGAGATTACGAATTTGGAAGCTAAATGATTTTCTTGACGCTTGTTTTTATATATTTACACCTGCCTAAGGTAAGGTAATTATGAGTATGAGTAGTATTTAACTAATTCGTACATTTCTCCATATAATATAAACTACATTAAGAAGTCACACTTTTGCATTAATCAAAGAAAATAAGAATATATAAATACTTGAGGAAAAAAGCAGAAATGCAGACTTGCATAAAAAGAGAATGGATTTAATATCATTAGATGTACTGAGGAACTCTTCCTCTGGCATGTTTACAACTACTCATTAGTTGACAGCATTGTTGGCTCTAATAATCTTTAATAGCTAGGAAATGTTCACTTATAAACGCCTCAGTTATTTTATTTGCATGAGTTCCTTTTATTTTAAAATCCACCAAGATGAACCATTCACACGCTGTCATTAGTGACTTGAGAATGTAGAGAATTTCCATTATTTTAAATGTATATACTGAAAATATCTGAGCCAAAAAAATGATAAAATCCTCATCTGATTATAAAAATCATATAGAAATCTAAAGGACCTAACATAGCCTGAATAATTCTCTTTTTTTTTGAAACGCAACGTATGTTTTATTTTTTATTTTTTTAAGTGTCTTATTTATTTATTTTTTTTAAAGGAACACATTTGGGAGACTAGTACCAACTTATTTCAGGACTTAGAAGAAAGCTACTACTACAGTCAAGAGTAATATTGGCATAATGATAGGTAAATATATCTATAGAATAGAATTGAGAGTCCAGAAACATACTCATATGTATATGATTAGTTGATTTTTTACAGAGTTACAAAGGGATATAGTGGAAAAAGGATTGCATTTTTAACAAACAGTGCCAGGTAAATTATTTATATACAAAAACAAACCAAAACCAAATGACATGATCTATATCAGGTACACCACACAAAAATTTACTCAAAATGGACTACAGACTTAAATATAAAATCTAAGAACATAAAACTTCTAAAAAAAAAGCACAAGAGAAAACCTTTGTGACTTTGGGTTAGGCAGAGACTTCTTAGCTATGACACCAAAAGTATAAGCCATAAATAAAAAAAAATAATAAAATTGCATTTTGTCAAAATTAAGAACTTCTCCTTTTCAAAAGACATTGTTAAGATGAAAAGACAAGCTATAAACTAGGAGAACATATTTGCAAATCACATATCTAAGAACTTATATGTATGTAGAATATATTTTTAAAAATCTCAAAACTCAGTAGGACAACAAAAACTCAATATACAAAGGATAAAAGATTTAAATAGATACTTCCTCAGAGAAGATACACAAATCTCAAATAAACATAAGAAAGAAAGCTCAATATCATTAGCCATTAGGGAAATGAAAAACAAAACCACAATGAGATCCTACTGTATACCTATCAGAAGGTTTAAAATGTAAAAGACGGACCATCCCAAGTGCAGACTAGGATGTGGAGCAACTGGAAATCTCATGCATTGCTGTTAGGGATGTAAAATGATACAGCCATTTTGGAAAACACTTCAGTAGACTCATAATGTTAGTTATACACTTACCATAAGACCCAGCCATCTCATTTCTAGGTATTTATACAAGCTTAATGAAATTCTGTGCTCTCACAAAAATCTGTGCACAAATATTTATAGTGGTTTTATTTATAATTGCTCCAAATTGGGAACCACCCAAATGTCCTTCAGCTGAAGAATGCATAAACAAATCTGGTACATCCATACAAAGGAATAAAATTACTACTCAGTATAATGTATGAACTACACACAGCATGGATGATTCTTATGTGCATTTTACTAAGTGAAAGAATCCAGAATCAAAAGGCTACATTCTGTGGTTTCATTTTTATGATATTCGAAAAGGCAAAACTATAAGGAGGTAAGATAGATCAGTTGTTGCAAGGAACTAGGGACTGGTGGAGGTCCTGACAACAGAGGGTCATAGGGGAGTTTTTTGGAGTGAAGGAATTGTTCTCTGTTTTGATTTTGACAATGGTTACATGATGGCGTGTTTTTGTCAAAAACTGCTGAATTATGCATTATGAAACAGGGTAAATTTTACTGTATATAAATTATACCTTAATTTTTTTAAGTGTCAGAATAAAGAACAAAAAAGTCTGTGTATGATGACCAGTTGCTTCCCTCATGAATGTAATTCTTAATATTCATAAAAATTACCCCACATTGATTCAACTCTTGTTGAATTCCAACTCAGCACTCAGTAATGCCCTGGATAGCAGCTTTGTCCTGTGCCGACTCATTTGTACTTGAACATCTAATCCCTGTATTCTGGCTTCACTTGAGACACTTTGAGGATAAAGTGAAGGGTGTGTCTTATTTGACGTGGAGAAATCCAATGGCCAAAGCAAGGACAAGCAATGTTCCATCACTGTGGGAGTGACTTACGTCACATATAAAGAAGTTCCCCACAGATGAGTAGTAGGAGACCCTAGAATGGTTGCAAAGGAAACTATAAGCACTTTTCCAGAACCTTAAGGAAAGAATATGGGCATCTGATTCTTATGAATTTGCTCACGCATCACATACTTCCTGAATATCTCCAGAGCACAAGGCACAGGCAAGGCTTCTGGCGCACATATACGAAAACTGAGTAAAATTCTGTCCTCCATAGGGGCACCTGAGTGGCTCAATCAGTTAAGTGTCTGACTCTTGATCTCAACTCAGGTCTTGATCTGAGTTGTGGGTCCAAACCCCACATTGAGTGTAGAGGTTACTAAAAGAAATAAAAGAGATCTGTCTTCCATAAAAAGAAGGAAGCTATGATATACAATTATGAAAATAAATCCACATGTAGCTAGCTCGAATTTTAACTTTGGAAGTGCTAAGTCAACATAGTCATCATTTGCAGACATTTATCTCTCCCAACAGAATAAAATGTTGCAAGTATTTTAAAATAAGTATGTATTTAGGAAGTAAAGATGTAGCATGATTCAAAACATTAGTGACTCAGGCCTGTGAGATATGAAGTGCTGCTCTAAGAGTCAGGACAACAAACTGATTAGATCTGGAAATACATATTTAGTCTTTTTCATGAGACCATCGATTTCTTTTAACTGACTCCTAATTAGGGAATATATAGTAATTAATACAAATTAGCTTAGAGTTACAGTTACTTTTAAGTTACAGCTTACCAGTTACAGTAGAGTTACTGCCTACTTTCCTATAAATTATGTATAGGAAAATTCATATACTGACTTACAAACATAAGAATTTGAGATTAAAATGCTCTGTGATATGCAGTGTTTCATAACAAAGCTAGTTTATTTAATACATTCTTTTGGAAACTTTTTAACATCTTGTTGAAATTACACATTACATAAACATAAATCATTTGGATAAGTCAATTAATGTAGAATATAAAGCAAACAAGACTCCTAAACTCCTGTTTATGGGCATGCTTTTCTGTGTTTATGACTATAATTCACAAAGTACAAATCTGAATAGCCATCCCTTTGGGAATCTGGAAATGTTCTAGCATCTGCTATAAAGAATGTAGTATCCATGTTTACTGCAAAGGTGTGAGCGGAGTTCTAACATGGAAAGCAACCCTGACAATCTAGTCTCATTCAACATATACCTCAATGGCTGCCAGTGGGGACACCATTGCTATTCTCCTTCCTCTTTTCCCCTTGAGCACTCAGGCTTCTGTTGATGACCAGGAGGCACAGAGTGATTTATTGAGTAACATTAAGGTCCTCAATCTGTGGCTAACAAATAGCTGTAGAGGTCAGGGTTCGTGGAAGGATAGGGTAGACGAGGTGGGCAAAAGAGGAGGGGAATTATGTGGCAGGCATGATTCTAAGGTGATTTGATGCTTTGTTTAATTATCACAATAAGCCAGAGAAATAGGTGATAATATCTTTAAGTCATATGCACGCAGCCAGATTTAGGTGAATCTCTATGGTGTTATTTTTTTAAAGATTTTTTTTTTTAATTTATTTGACACAGAGAGAGAGAACACAAGTAAGGGGAGAAGGCAGAGGTAGAAGCAGGCTTCCTGCTGAGCAGGGAGTTTGATGCGGGCCTGGATGGGCCCAATCCCGGGACACAGCAGGGCCAAAGGCAGACGCTTAATGAGCCACCCAGGCACCCCCTCTATGGTGTTATTTAAAGGATGTCTGCAAGTACCAGGAAGACCTGCTCCTTACTGCCCCTCTAAGTCTTTTCATCTGCTTTTCTTAAATTCCTGAGACTCTGATCACCTCCATCAGGTTCAGGCAGTATTCTGTAGTGTTACCCACTTAGGAGAAGGCATATATATTAGTGTGACCTAAGGTGCTTGGTAAAGATACAATTAACTGTGCCCCACTTGTGTTTGCCAATTGCTAGGACTGAGAATGTGGGAGTGAGAAATTGCTTTCCCTTAATCATAAATGATCTGTATTTTTGGTAACATTTTATTCATGTGCTTTTAAATAATAATGAGTGACAATAATAGGAATATATTAAGAATCATTTTTCTGTCATACGGTTATCCTAAAAATTTCAGTGGTTTTCTGTGAAAAAAGATCAATAAATGCATGGTTATTTTTCTTTATTAATATATTGTTACAAGATTATATATTTCAATAGCATGCAGAAATATTCTGTACTTGGTATAAACTTTGGGAAAGGAAACATTAAAATGTGGGAATATTAATATGAAATGAATATATGAGAATCATTAAAAATAGATAATACCACAAATATTAAATATTTTTAAATTGCTTTAAAATGAAATTTTAAAACATACAAAGCATTCATTGCCATGATAGTCTTTTTTGTTGTTTTTCCTTGACAGATATTCTGGATGTAGAAAATGTTCTTTCATTTTCGTGGAATTGTTAAGAAAGCATGCAAAGGCTTCTTCAATTTGGGCACATTAGGGTATATATGCTTTATATAAGCTATTTTCTGTTCTTCCTCTTTTTTTTAAGATTTTATTTATTTATTTTACAGAGAGAGTACAAGTAGAGTGGCAGGCAGAGGGAGAGGGAGAAGCAGACTCCCTACTGAGCAGGGAGACTGATGCGGGACTCTATCCCGGGGCCCTGGGGTCAGGACCTGAGCAGAAGGCAGATGCTTAACCGACTGAGTCACCCATATGAAACTATTTTCTTCTTATACCAGGAAAATACTTTGTCTGCTCGAACTGATTGTATTTGTTTGTTTCTGGTTGAAATTTGTATTAATTCCATTAATCTGTATTCACTTGTAACATATATTCAAATACAAGAAAATGCTAGGGAATATTATTGAGTAGTATTCAAATGACAAAATATCTGGATCTCCCAAGCAAGATTTATAGGAGTACAGTGAATTATGTATCAGAAAGGACTAATTTTGTTTCTAAAACTTATTTCTTGAGATACCCTTCATAAAAGTATATTATACATAAACATTAATAGTTATATTAATTGCAAGAATGACTCACTGTTAACAGCAGACAGGACCATGAATGCACATTCTAAATATGACAATAGGTCTAAGCAATACTGGCTGATGGGATTCTAACTACTAGCTGGTTCCCTCCTACTTTCTCCAGTCTTGGTTTTTGTGGGAAACAAAGGCAGAAGAAAAATTATTAAATTTCCTTACTACCAACAGCCCATTGACAAATCCTTGAAACAGGTAGGGTGACATTCCTCTAGGAATTCAGCTGCCTCGATGTTAATATTTTGCTAAGGGCAAAAGGAAACCTTAGCCCAACCTCCAGGATCCTTAAGTCTACTTTAACATATAAAAATTCCTTTGGAAATTTCCTTTATCTCTACCCTGCCTCTCCTTGCCCCAAGATAGATGTAGGCAATCATCTTCCAAGCATATGACCCACCAAAGAGTCTCATAACTGAGTTTTTAATAAACAGTAATAAATGACTTATTCCTACCAATAGTTAACCCCCTCAGAATCTGGGAAACCTTGTTTCCAAAATACCTGGGAGGTTTACGCTATCCCTAACTTCCTCCCAACCTGAAAGTATATAATGAGCCACTCCTCATGACCCTGGTGCACCTCTTTCTGCCCACAGGTCCTGTCCCTGTGCTTTAATAAAACCACCTTTTTGCACCAAAGATGGTCTCAAGAATTCTTACTTGGTCATCTACTTCGAACCCTAATATCTTTCCTACATCACTGGTTCCTAAAATTGTTGACCTTGGCTTTCTGCTCTGAATGTCAGTGTTTTCTGCTTTTGCTTGAGTCAGTCAATTTCTTTAAACCAGGATAGACTCTACATCTATTGTTAAGCTTTAAGTCTTGCAAAAGAATTATAATACCTTTTTGTGTATTCCTGATTTTCTTAAAATAATTTTTCTCTGAATTGGGAAAAACACTTACATTTCCTGAGAAACACCAGGAAGGAATTCTCACATGGAAACACTATGCCTCACATCAGAGATTTCAACAGATTGAGGCAAGACCTGCGAGTCCTCATTTTTTTAAAGATTTTATTTATTTATTCATGAGAGACACACAGAGGCAGAGACATAGGCAGAGGGAGAAACAGGCTCCCTGTGGGTAGCCTGATATGGGACTGAATCCTAGGACCCCAGGATCATGCCTTGAGCCAAGGCAGATGCTCAACCACTGAGCCACCCAGGCACCTTGAGAGTCCTCATTTTTAACAAAATTCCCAATCACCAAAGTTTATAAACTACTAGATTGCCTTTTACAGGTGTTTTTCATTAAAGTATAAATATCTCCAGGCGGGGTAGTAAAATAAATCATTATAAATCACTACCACCTTAATGAGAATATGTTGCCTCATAGCTCTACTTTAAGGCAGAAAGCTGAAAGATTCTGAAGGAAGTGGGTTTCTAACAGAGGTTTTGGAGAAGAAAGGGTAATTATGAGACCAGGTGTAGGTGAGCATTTCTTTGGAGCATTCTGACCACCTATGGAGAGAAGAAAGCGAAGTAAATAAAAGCGAAGAAGTAGAGAGGAAGCTTATCTGAAACAGTAATTTTAGAAGATTAATTTAAGCTACCTCATCATTTAGCCCAGGCGTTTTCTACTAAAACCGAGAGCTTAGGAAAGGAAGGAAGTATGGGATTGTGATCGCCTCCTGGCAGGTGGGGACATCAGGGAGTTCCAGTGGGAATAGAGCTCTAGCAGTCTGAGTTATCAGACAAATGGTTTGGTGGGAGGAGTATAACGTGATGTGGTCATCAGCCTCAAAGTGAGGATTCTAAGTTAGGGGTCTGTATTGGACCGGTAGCTACTTAAAGGAAAGCAAGGTAGGCTTTTTAGTGAAAAGATAACAGAGAGGTGCGCCTGGGTGGCTCAGTTGGTTGTGTCTGCCTTTGGCTCGTGTCATGATCCCAGGGTTCTGGGATGGAGCCCTGCATCAGACTCCCCGCTCAGAGGAGTCTCCTTCTCCTTCTTCCCCTCTCCCTGCTCACTTTTGTGTGCTCTCTCATTCTATCTCTCAAATAAATAAATAAAATCTTAAAAAAAAGAAGAAGAAAAGAAAAGAAAAGGCACTGGAAAATCCAGAGAAAGCTGCTGTTGTGTTAGGCACATTGAGTCAGAACAGCATGATGCTTTGAATCCGGAAGATCCTGTTAGAAGGTGTTTCAAATTCTTTTTTGCTGCAAATGCATCTGTGCACAGGTATTCCCAATAATACCAGGAAATTACTTATTCTGAACAAGGGCTAACAATGACAAAATGGGTTGTATTCTGTAGGATTTGGTAATTTAGCCCTGACACCAAAGTGTAGCCCATGGATCAGCAGCATCAGCATCACCTGGGAGCTTGTTACATAGCTTGTTCATAGTAAGTCCTATCCCAGGCCCGTTGTATCAAAATCTGCATTTTAACTGAATATCCAGGTGATTGCATGTCATTAACGTTTGAGAAGCCCTGGAGTAGGACAAGAAGTCTCAACCGCAACATGTTTCAGAATTAGCTGGAAGGTGAATTCAAGCAGAGAGTGTTTGATCCCATCTCTAGGGTTTCTGATCCAATTAATATAGGATAAAGCCCAAGAATTTGCATTTCTAACAGGCCTTCTAGAAGTTGATGCTAATGTTGCTGGTTCAGGTGTGAAATTTTAGGAACCACTACTTTAAGTAATATCAACTCTGTTATATAGCCTCTAGTTTCCATATTTGTCTTAATTTTTTTTTTCTTAAGAAAAAAAATAGCTTGTTCAGTTGCCTGGTTCTCCTATTTTATTTCATGCTGTATAATATGTCGGCTGTAACGGTCACTAACTGTTGGTAATGTTTCTTTCAGTTTATAGCTGCGATTTTGTTATAACATTAAAACAAGCCTCAGGATGGATGCGTCATCTACAGACACTTCTTATATGGAAATCTCATCAATCCTAGGTGATTCTTTAACCACTGAGTTCTATGCCTGATTTTATATGACTCTCTTAGCTGTAGCTGATTGGACTAGGGTAGGTCTGGAGGTTCATGGACAGTCAAGCTATATTTTGGAAAGCAGCTACTGGAAGCATATTGTAAAGAAATCTCTGTCCAAATAATAAAGATGGTGAATAATTGTACTTATTTTTTCCACTTGGAAATTTAAATTGGCTGTATAAGGAGAGAATTTTACAGGTTTCAGAAGGACAAGTCAAAAGATACATTGAGAATTCACTGTTTGCAGGGCCAAAGAGGCAATAAGTGTTCTTCTAAGAGCAGAATTTATGAGGAAAGGACCAGGCAAGGGCTAGGCTAGGTATAGAGTTTTGGAGACTTGGTTCATATTTACAAACCTCAAGTACTGAGATATAGAGGTGAATGTCAATGATACTTACCTAAATATGTACACAAATATGAACTCTATTCTCTGTTTAGGATTGAATTTGAGAATTGCTCTGTCTGTCCTGATCTTTTATTGATGATTTGGCAAATCTCACTATAGTAGGGACAGATTCTTAACATTATATAATTACTCAGCTAATAAATATAGCTGGGGCTTTGATGAAGATAACATTCTTGTGGTTATTAGTGGTCTTAGTCAAATATTTACAAAGCCCTCTACTTTCTGGCTCCCTCTTAAGTGTGCAGTAGATTAGTCAGGATTCTAGGAGGAAAAAGATGACACAAACAATAATTGAGAAATGTTTAATAAAAATATTACTGTTAGAGTTTACAGAAAGCAATAAATGACAAGACAGAAGGCTAGAGCTAACAACGGGAGAGATCTGTTATCCCCAGGGCTGGAGGGACAAGGGGAGGGAATGGTTACCTGGTTTCAGAATCTGAAGAGGGTAGCTGAATGGAGAGGGCTACCTCCCTGGAAATTGGGAACTCAGTGGGTGAACACAGTTTATCCACAGTGACCCCAGAGGGAGGGACATACGGGAACAAATAATGCAACTCATTCTCTTGCCTTCCAGTTACTTGCTGGCACCTTCCAGTGTTTGAACCCATTTGGAAGTCCTAGGACAAGAAAGCAGCCTTCTGCATGTATAGAAGTGTACAGAATACATCTAGAGAAATGAGATACTTAGCAAAGATGTAGTAGAGTAGATAGTTCTCCACAATGACTCCTGAGAAAAAGTAATATATATCACTTCTGGGACAGAGCATTTAACTATTGGTGCAAGACCCTTCAGAGCTCAAGAGTTATTTCAGACTGTGACTCCTTTGTCAGTCTGAGTTGTTGGGTAATGACACCCAGAACAGAGCTTCCAGTTAACTCTTGATGGGCATACACTATGAATGGGCATAAAATATGATGGGCATATAATATGAATAAAAAATGAACCATCTAAAGTCACTAGGATTGTGGGATTATCTGTTATCACAGCATAACCTATATTACTAATACAGATGTTGTTACCAGTAACTGGTGTATTGTTATAACCAAATAACTACAAAGTCTGTCATTACTTAGGAGACATAATGTAAAATAAGGGAACTACTATTTGAAGCTGGAAGGATGGTAATTCATATTATTTAGTGGTTAAATATATGGTAAAACCATAATCTACATTCATCTGCCAGGCAGATAATATACCAAATGAAGTTGTAACTTTAGGGAATAAAGTTGTAACAGAAAAGTGAATGGATATGTGGGGTTATAGTAATATTTGATATTTGACAGAGAAGGATGACAAGAAAGAGGGAGAAAAGAGAGAAATCAGGTAAAGAGAGATACTGAGAAAAATGAGAAAGAAGAAAAGAAGTAACCAACTTGCAAGAAGTAATTAAAGAAAATAGTTAAGAATTGTAGCCACAGAGTCTTGTAAGAGGCAGCTAATTCTCATCTAAAACTGGTGAAAAGTAAAACTGAGACAACTTTGACAAATAAAGGCCAATTAGAATTCATTCTGTGGCAAGTTTCAAACTTAAAATATGGCTGCCACCCTCATTGTAAAGTCTCTGAATGGATTAAAAAAAATCTTACAGCAATGGTCCAAATTAGGCTATAGTATCCAGGAGGCATAGTCATTTGAACAAAATGACTGAGAGAAAAGAGATTAAGCATGTGATTCTCCCAAAATCTGAAAGGATCAAGTATCTTGTAATTAAGGCAGGAGAAAAAAGAGGGTTGGAGGGATAAAATATCAAAGAAAGAATAAATCTAAGAAAGGATGACTTAAAAATGATGGTACATATGGAGCTGACTTAAATAGGGAAAAAGTCTACGAAGTTTTAAAAGAGTTATATTGCTAAATAAGCCATAAGCTTTGACTAAAAATTCTGTGACAATTGTGCGACTGTTGTTATCTTGTCCTTGTATCACCATTGGATATTGGGTTGATGTTTGTAGATAACTTTTGAGTTCATTGATCTTCAGATCAAGAGGAGCTAGACACACTTGATGTAAAAGAGATGCTGATTTTGCATTTGATGCCAAGCCTGGATGGGTTGTGGAATTGATTCCCTGCAGGGAGAGGATAAATATTTCTTTTCTGAAGGAGGGAGAGGAGTTGAGTATTTGGTAAGTATGTTTGACTGTAGTATTCATTAGTGCTATTTGGCAAAAGTTTTTTTGTTTCTTTTCCTTCTAGGAATTCATTAACTTCTCAGAACTGGTCATCCTGACCGTGTAACTGGATGCAGCCAGGTGAATAGTTTTGGCCAGTGAGCTGTGAGGAGGAGATGAGGCATGAAAATTTCTGGCTGACACAAAATTCTCCAAAGCTCTTTACCTATGTCACTGGGACCAGCAATTTTCCAGAGAAATGGGCCCTGCAATTTGGATCCAGAGTAAGAACAATTCAGAACAAAGAACCACCTTGATTCACAATAGACAGGTAATATGAATGAGAAATTTTCTTATAGTATTTTAAGCCTCTTTGATTTGGGAAACAATCTGGCACAGCAGCATAACATTTTTCCTGACTGATATAAAAATAGTTGATTCTTGTGGGGAAGTAAGATTGAAGTAGAATATCCTTTCTGAAAAGAACTTTTTCTCACCATATATTTAAGGTTGAACAAGGAATTTACAGATTATGACTCTTTGTAGATTATATAAATCTTGTTTCAGATAATAACACGATAGAGTTAAAATTAGTTGTTTTCATTCCTAGGTGAGTGTGGGATGGAGATGGTTATATAATTTTGTGAACAAAGTTGTTTATAAAATTGACCTTATAAAGCTGCTTACAGCTGACAATAGCTCTTATATTTCATGTTTATATTGTAAGTCAGTATATCACTAGGTGAAATACTGTTTATTTGCATCTGAAATTTCTTTTAAAGATGCTTCCTATATCAAGGTATAGTACGATCAACATGGACACTTACCTGAGCATCCACACTGAGTGAATATGATCTGGGCTGTTTGCGGAATTCTTTCACAGTAGCTCTATCCAGGAGATGTTCATCCACAGAAAGACAAAATAAAAGGGTGTCTCAAGGTTAGAACATTCATCCTCCTTAGCTAGAGTACAGATAAAGTAGATTTCTCTCCTATATGAGTGCTCTCTGAAAGCATTACTATTGCTTCATCTCTATTCATGAGAACTTTAAAAGACAAATTCTAGAAAGAAGTTGTCTTTCTTTACATTGGCTTCTTTAAGGCTCAAAGACTTGGAATTCAGGACAGAATGAAAAGCATTTCAAATACCGTATCTACTGGCATTGGAGGAAAAAAAGGTTTTATTCCCCCATGAATTGTCATAGAAGGAAATGAAACTTGCTAAAAACATATCTGCTATAAAACTATAACAGAAAAGAAAAAAGAGTACTATTTTTCTGAACTTTATCATTGTAATCTTTCTATGAATTCTATTAAACTGAGATCCCTGCAGAAATGACATAATTGGCCAATATATTTGTGGTGTAGGTTGCATAAATTTATAGAAATTATTATGGTTAGTGCTGTGAAATGATTTAGTTGTTGCCTTTCACTTACTTTCTTCTTTCAATGTAACTAAGCACACAACAAACTTTTAAAACCTGTGCAACAAGGGGAAATGAGTATAATATGACTGGGAATTTTGAAATAAAACTTTGTAAGAGATCAGCACTGGTTTATCCAAACATTTATCCTATTAGTGCTTTCTGGTGTAACAATTAGAGGTATTAAAAGTTCTAATATTACTTGATAGACATTTGCATGTTTGGAATAGTAAATATGGTAAAATGTTGCAAGTTACTGCCTCATATTCATTAGTATTAAATATTTGTGAGGGGTAATTATCTTGAATTTCTAATAGAGAACAATAAGTACAAGTATTTTTATTCTAACACACATTTTACAGCATTGGGCACTTATGGTTTCATAGTTTCAGTAGGTTAAAATAATACTAATTTAAAACAAAATAGGTAGAAGTATTAAATACATCTATATATACTGAACTAAAGGAAGATCTATAATCTTAGGAAAAATTTAAAATAAAAGTTCAAATTAATGGACATAGTATGATCTGATTCTCATAAAAGTAATGTAATCTATATATATCACGTATCATACATTATATGTATATGTTATATATTATATACAAATCTGTATAGCTATAGGTGATACATGTTCGTACATATAGGGACCAAAGTAGTGGTTATCCAAGTGTGTCTGCAGATTCTTAACCTTTTTTTTTAACATCCCC
The DNA here is from genome assembly GCF_048164855.1 of Canis lupus baileyi. NCBI lineage: Eukaryota > Metazoa > Chordata > Mammalia > Carnivora > Canidae > Canis > Canis lupus. Next base: position 15,325,418 of record NC_132865.1, on the reverse strand, counting down.
CTATAGTTTTACTTGTCACTGAAAGCATGTAATACTTTGTAATTCAAAAAAGTAATAAAGAAAATATAAACAATTATAAAACAGAGAACAAGTGAAAGGATCAAGTATGCCTTGGTATGTTTGTGTTTGATAAGGTATGCCTGCTTTTTTCCCTTTTATTCGTACTAAGTATAATTAAAATCATTACCTGTGATATCAACCCAAATATAATTCTCTGAATTACAGTTTTAATTCATTATTATTCAAAACAAATTTACTAAAGTTCCATGCCTATTTTGGCAGTTTAAATAATTTAATGTTTAAAATAAGTTTAAAAATGCCCAGTTATACAGAGAATATATTATCTTTACCCCATTAAACTTTGCTAAAATTTTTTAAATTTAACTTAGCCTTTCTGTAAACCATGAACAATTTTCATTTTTGCCCTTTAGAAGAACAATTTGTGTTATGAATATTTTGGAAAGTGGTTCAGCTGTTTAGATAACAATAATAGATTTTCCTCAGTAATTTTGCTTTTTGGAGTTTAATCATGCTCTAAAGCACACTTAATTTGTGGATTAGAGCTTTTTGAACAACACAATTACCAATACAATTACAGAGTCCTGTGGAAATTATTTGCAAGGCAAAGAACAAGGGGGTCAGTACAAATGTTCCAGGCAGTATCAGTGAAGCAGATGCGATGGATATATGATCAGTAGCCAAAAGCCTATTCTTAAATAGAACTTGTTCGTGTATTTTTTAAAAAGATTTTATTTTTTTATTCATGAGAGACATAGAGAGAGAAAGGCAGAGACTTAAACAGAGAGAGAAGCAGGCTCCATGCAGGGAGCCCAACGTGGGACTCGATCCTGGGACTCCAGGATCATGCCCTGAGCTGAAGGCAGACGCTCAACCACTGAGCCACCCAGGTGTCCATGTTTGTGTATTTTTGTATTCATTTATTTGCAAAATCTTTGTTGAACACCTACTGTGTTTCATGCACTGACTATATGCTAGACCATAGCTTTATAATGATAAACCAATGCAAACATACCCCTGCCTCACAGAACTTTTAAGAATAAATCAAATGTAGGAGCTTTTTCACCTGACTCCTATTTAACTGACACCCCTCATTCCCTGATGCTTTACATTACTCTATAAAACTTAATGACTGAGGTGCCAGACATGTAAACAGTAGCAAGGAGTGTGCTGCACATTAATATGCTCACTTTTTGTTCCCACCCATTCAATTGTGTCCTTATGCCATCAGATGAGTTTGTTCCTAAACAAGTTCCTTAAACAAGTTTTGTTACTTTAATTATGTAATTCAATAATGATAGCATGAAGAAACATAATATGAATGCAAATAGAAAATCGTTGCTTTGAAATTTAAGTAGGTTGTTTTAGAAAGAATTGGTAAAGGGTTATTACTTAGTATAATGGTAGTTTCTAGTTTTGGAGACCAGAAAACATCCTTGAGCAAATGACAGTTGAGTCATGGTGTGTCAGACAATGGGCCAACTCAGTGTAGGTAATTTTGGGGACATAGGTGGGAATGGCATGTGATACACTTCTATGTAGGAAAGGTTCTATGACATCTTTGAAAGTCTAGTGAAGTAAAGAGAGTTCAGAGAAGAGGGATATAAAGTAATTAATTTGAATAGGAAGGATCTAGATTATGTAGTACCTGAAGGGCCACAGCAAAAACTAGGGTTTCTGTTCTAAGGGCATTAGGAAGCCTTTAAAGGGTATGATGTGAAGAAAGAAAGAAGAAAAAAAAAGAAAGAAAGAGAAAGAAAGAAGAAAGAAAGAAAGAAAGAAAGAAAGAAAGAAAGAAAGAAAGAAAGAAAGAAAGAAAGAAAGGAAGGAAGGAAGGAAGAAAGAAAGAAAAAGGAAGGAAGGAAGGAAGGAAGGAAGGAAGGAAGGAAGGAAGGAAGGAAGGAAGGAAGGAAGGAAGGAAGGAAGGAGGAAGGAAGGAAGGGTATGATGTGATACGATTCGACTTGTGTGTAGAAAAGTGTGCTCTGGCTGTAGACTGCAGAAAAGACTACAGAAAGAATGCCTCTAGAACAACCAGTTAGTAATTTGTTAGAAAAGTCCAGGTAAGAGGTGAAAGACTAGTTGGTGAGATCAAAAGTGGACATATTCAAGAGGCTTAGGAGGATGAGGATTTAGTTTCCTTACACATTCATGGCCTCTGCATGTACTAATATACCACATTTATAAAACAGCAATTTATATTTTCACTATTATATGCAAATGTTTTCATCATAATTAAGCCATGTAGTATACTAGAGCTCCTTTCTTATCCCATTTTTTGTTTCCATGGTGTTAATAATTACTTTTTCGGGCTATTTGCTGAATTAGTCTAATAACTAAAACTAATTCGTTGTCAAAATCTCTGCCAGAACTATGTAAACTTCCTCAATCACTTCTATACATATCAGCTGATTTATCAGTTTCACTATCTTCTTTTGAAGATATCCCTATTGGCCCCTTCCAGTGCCCAGTATTTAATTATTAGGCTTGCAACATTACTGTCAAATTCATATTTCCCTTTAACCTCATTTTGGAAATTCCTTTTGCCTCCTTTCTGTGTTACTGTATCTATATCTTCTTCTTTCTTGGTTAAATTTTTGTTTCGAAGCACTCTATTGTCCAGTAGCCCCTTGAGAAATGGTATACAGTAACAATTTTTTAAAAAACCTTCCATGTCTTTTGATGTCTTTATTCTAACCTCATGATTGATATTTTGTCTGGATGTAGAATTAGAACTTGGGAATAGTTTAATGTATTGGATGTAAAATCATAGCTGTTAAATTTAGAAGACATTGGTCCTTGTTCTAGCTTCTAGTACTGCAGATGAGAAGTCTGATTTCTGGTACTCTAATTTTTTTTCTGGAACTTGTATCGTAAAATTTCAAAAATAATTTTCCTTCAAGTGGATATTTTTAATCTTGCATTTAAAGTATTTCATAGGCCTGTTGAGTCTGAAAACACGTCTTTAAGTTCTAGAAGTTTATTTTATGTCCTTTATACATTTTTCCTTTGGATTTCTTGGTTTCATTGTTTGGGACTTCTATTCATCATAAAAGTTGTGCCTCCTATTTTGATTCACTTATTTTCTCATATTTTATCTTCATTGTTTTTCTTTTTAGTCTATTTGCTGGGAGATTTACTCTATTTTATCTTCCATACGTTTTATTATATTTTATATTTTTATATTATATTTTTAATTCCTCCTTTTGCCTAAATTTATATATTTTAAGTCAAGTACGCATATTTTTCATGTTTTTGGATATATTATCTTTATTTCTTGAGAATGCTAAAATTAGGTTTCTTTTTTGTTTGTTTAGGTTTCTTTCTTTCTTTCTTTGAGAGGTTTTTTGCCCCCTTCATTAGCATTATCTCTGCTTCATTTTTTTTTTTTCAAATTAGAGACCTTATGGTGTATGATGATTCTTTTTGTCCTACTTATGATTAAGATGAAAGCTTTTATGAGTTAGAAGCTATCTATTTTGCAGAAGTAGGATTTGTGGGCCTGTGGGCATTATAGTATGGCTATAGCTTGGCAAAATGGCTTTTTCATTGGATAATTGTAGATTTTTTTTCTTTAGAGGCTGTCAGTTCTCTCAAAAATAATCCTGCCTTCTTTACCCTGGCATAGGGATTGATTAAGCCTGTTTGTGACCACTCATTACTAGTAGAGAAAGGACCAGGAGCTCGACATTTTAGTGACCAGATTTTCCCTTTATTAGCATCATAAGCCCATTGGTCTTCTTCACTTCTTCTGTAAGTGAAATGCCTGAATCTCCAACTCTCTGTTTCAAACTTCTCTACAAATAAAATGAACTTTCCTTTTTCATAGTGGAAGAGGGGCTGTCATTCACAGGACTGCATTATGACAGTCTTTTGCCCTTATGAACACCTTCCTCCATAAAAAATAAAATAAAAATTATACTTTATGACTGTGTTTATATAAAGACAGATATAACTCAGGCTGGATGAAACTCACTTTTTAGCTCAGAATGTAAAAGAAATAAAAATATTTCCGTAAGTCCCCAAAAGTATCACAGACTTGTGCCTGCAGTGCCTAATGTATAAGTTGGCTCAAGTCACCCACTTTTTTAAAGTGGTGAGGGAAATCTAGGTATGTAATTCTTGGATTTTTATCAGAGCTCGCAACCAATTTTATTTTCAGCCCAACTCCCTATTGTATTCTGTAACATTTCCTACTGGGTTACAGGGTAACAATTCTGAAACCACTGCACATAGAATTGAATAAGCAAATACATGGATTTGCATTGGGCACATCAATATGAGGTCATGTTTAGATTAATATAGATACAAATGTATGTATATGTAGAGAGACATGTTTATAGATACGTATATATACATGGGTTAATTTAAACACATACATTTTCTCCATCAGCTGAAAGGTCTTAAGAGCAATGATACCCCAGTAGCAAAGGGTACACTTGGTACCTAGATCTTAGGTTACTAGTACCATTCTTCAGTAAAGAGAACCTGAGAAATGCTGGAGAAATGCTGATGGAGAAATACTGATTTTAGAAATATTACAAAAAATATACAAGATCATCCTGGAGTATTTTGCAGTGCCAGAAATTGTGGAAGTGTTCAAAAAGCCTCCACAAGATGAAGATATGTCAAAGGGACATAGATCCAACTGTAAAAGCTCTTACTGTCTAAAGCTGGAAATATTTGAGCAACAAAATAAGGTAGTATTGAATTATCATCTAAAATATAAAATAAATATCCACAAGAACATACTGATGTAAATAAATGGAGGAGGAGAGACAAATCTTCCGAGCAGTAGAATTCCAAAGAATTTATATAGGTATTCCACCCTCAAGGAGGAAGAGCATATCTTGCCATTCCTTAAGTGTAGACTGTGCATAATGACTTTCTTCCACACAGTATAGCATAAAAGCAGCAACGAGAAGAGAGTAACATTACAGTGGAGAAATCTGACAAAGACTACCTTTGTGAAGTGATCAAAGCAGTGTCAACAGTGATAAGTCATGTTGATAGTATGCACTTTGGCATGATGTTACGAAAATGGCATTTTACCCCTTGATCTTCCTCTCTCAAATCCTAAACCCTAATCTAATCCTTAGAAAATTAGTCAGACAAATTTCAATTGAAGGACATTTTTCAACTATGGACCCAAAACTGTTAAAAGTTGTAAAAAGGAAGAAAAGTCTAACAAACTATCATAGCTTAAGGAGACAGGACAACTAAATGTAATTTGGTATTCTGGATGGAATCCAAGGACAGTAAAAGTACATAGGCAAAAACTAATGAAATTGGTATAAAATGTGGACTTTAGTTGATAATGCATCAACATCAGTTCAGTATTGTGACAAAAACACATTCCTAATGAAAGATGTTCATAATAAGAAAACTGGCTATGGGGAGTATGGGAACTCTCTATACTATCTTCACAATCTTTCTGTAAATTTAAATCTACTATAAAATAAAAAGTTTAGGGGATCCCTGGGTGGCGCAGCGGTTTGGCACCTGCCTTTGGCCCAGGGTGTGATCCTGGAGACCTGGGATCAAATCCCACGTCGGGCTCCTGGTGCATGGAGCCTATTTCTCCCTTTGCCTGTGTCTCTGCCTCTCTCTCTCTCTCTCCCTGTGTGACTATCATAAATAAGTAAAAATTAAAATAAAAATAAAAAGTTTACTTAAAAACCAAAAAGAAGTTAATATGAATAATTTATGGTGATAGTTATTAGGGCATTTATAACATTATCCTCTACTCCTATGTTTAAGTGTAAGCAATTCATGGTTAAGTTATTGGCATGAAAGAAGGTGGGAAGATTTGGAAAATAACCTCTAAAAGAGGTTCAGGGTGGGGGGACCAGAGAGAGCACTGTTAAACATCTTACCCTATAAGTTTTAGACTGAATTGACATAAATACATAGATAGATACTTAATTACATTATATGTACATATGTTATACATGTTTTCTGTCCATCCATTCTAAATGCTACTTCAAGTAAGATAAAATGGACAAGATTACATGTTGTTACCAATTATGATTTGTCAGTCTCAGTATAGTACAAATTAGGTGATTCATTAATTCAAGGAACTTTTTATTAATAATCTCCCATATACCAAGAATAGGGGTTGTTGGTTATTGTATTAGTGAATGGCAAAATTCAAGGGCTGAGATTAGCCCTGAATCTAATGGCCCACCCTCTTTCAGGGTTTTCTTTTGTTTCATTTTTTGATAATCAGGGAAAGGTGAAAATTTAGTGTAGGATAAACCTAGGGCAGTCTCTCCATTCTACTTTCTGCTACTGTGAGTTTAGGAGTTGTGTTTGTCTTTGACGTATTTTCTCTTCCTTGGGTAGCATTTCAGCCAACAGCAGTATCTTTTTCATGGCTCTAGCTCCTGCTGGACAAGTCATTGATTCTGATTTATATTATGTGACTCTTGTTTCTGGGTTTAGACTAAACCACATCCTTTAGTGCAGGAGGGGCAGTGGTTTCCTTCTATGACTTATTTCTGGGTTAATGATCCCATAGATTCTTCCATTATCTATGCATCTATTTTTTTCTGTAGTAAAATTTCTCTTTTAAGTACTTACATTGATTTGTTTTTATTAGTCTTTGATGAATACACAGATTGATCACAAATGCCATCTGAATTAATGCATATTGCCTAACTTCATCCTCTGCTGTCTACGGTTGCTCTATTTTCAGATTATATTACTATGTTATTAATTATTACAATAATAATATTACTTTATTTATTGAATTGATAACAGTGAAAACAGAGGTGAAGCAGCATGCATACCAGTGCTCCAAATTGAGAGTTTCATTCAATCTACAGATCAATTGGAACACTAGGTACTGGAAATTAAAAGAGAAAGATATTAATTGGTTATCTAGGCACCTCTTGCTTCTTGTAAAATCTGGACAAGGCATTTAAGGTATATAACCTGTCTTTCAATCTTCAAAAGGTATTCTCTAAAGAGGTAACTATTCTTTTTAGACTTCAGAAGCTGTTGTAGAAATGACTAGTGGGCGAGGAAAATAAGTAGATGTGAAGAATTAGAATGTATTGTGTATGGTTAGAACTGTACTAAAGATGAACATTCTTAATATGGTGGAAGTAGGGAGAGTAATAGGATAGTAGCATGCAATCAAGGCAACTTGACTTCAGCTGTCACAAATACTCCAACATGATCAGTGAGCAAGAGGACACAGCCAGGCCATATTTCAGTTTTCTCCTTTTTCACTCCCTGTGGTATAACTATACCAGAAACATGGCTCTGAAGATTAAAGGCATATTAGAAGTACTAAAAAGTACCATAATGCTAGTCTACCCACATCTCTTTTAATTATGTTCTCATGACTAAATATGATAAATAGATTTAATTTAACATTATGGAAAAGCAGTTTCAGCTTAAAATGTTTTTTATTTTGAAGCTGTATGTGCTCATTAAATGCACAGAAATAGGAAGAAGAAAAATCATTCCTAGCACCACGAACAGCTATTATTAGTATTTTAGTGTCTCATCTACAGATAGTGCTGCTAGTCTTTTAAAACATGTGACCCAGATGTCCTTGACTTTAGCAACAAATGAGGTTACATTTTTTCTCTTTCTTTAAACTATTCAGAGAAAAGTGAAAATAGTATACAGATCAGTGAATTTTCACAAATTGAATGCAACCATAACCAGTAATCATCAAAAAACAGGATGTTAGTAGAACCCCGCAAGCTCTGTTTATCTGTAGTATCTACAACCCTCTTCCCCTGCAAGGAGAAGCACTGTTGTGATTTCTATATCCTAGATTGTTTTTGCCTTTTCTTATACTTTATGTACATGGAATCACATAGTATGTGTTCTTGTACTTGACATCTCTCAGTTTGTTTGGTTTATTTATACTTTTGCAAGAATTGTGGATTTTTCATTCTTGTTGCTACAATCAGTTGTGTGAATATACAATAATTACTTATCTATCCTATTGTTAATGGGGATTTGGGTATTTTTAGATTTGGGCTATTTTGTACAATGCTTTTATCAACATTCCAGTACACATCTTTTGGTGAATACACGTACACATTTAGGTACTGCCAAGCATTTGTCCACAGTAGTATACAATTTAAACCCCCACCAGAAGCATATGAGAGTTTTGGTTTTGACATCCTGTCAACATTTGGTTTTTTCTGTTTTGTTTTATTTTGTTTTGTTTCCTTTTAGTCATTCTGGTGGGTGTGTATTGGCATCACATCCTGGTGTAATTTGCACTTCTTTGATGACTAACAGAGAAAATCATGATTTTTCATGATTTATGCTGGCCACTTGAATATCCTCCTTTGGTAATAGTCTATTCAAACCTTTTGCACATTTTTTGTTATCTTTTCATATTAATTCATGGTGTTCCCTATATGTTTTAGAAATGGGAATACCAAGAGGAACCCAATATGCCTTAGAGCTCCAGATAAGGTCCTTGCTCCTAGTATTTAGCAGAATTCTAGCTCTGTGAAAATCAGAGCCAATTATAAGAGCTCCTTTCTTTGACTGCTTGTTTTCAGGCATGAAAACTTGAGAATGACCAAACGGTAGTCACAGCTTTAGTTTAGCAGAACACTTACTGTGTCCATGATGGAAGCATTAGCCACCATTCTCACCTCCCACCCACTTCCAGTGTTTCAGATCTCCATCCCCACAAAGACTAAAGTTGCAGGAATAGAAAGCAGAAATTTCCCACATGAGTCCTTGAGAGTCATGGTGAGAGGATAAACCTATATATTTTAGTTCTTGATTATACAGAAGTATATAAAGACCATTGGTTTAAGATATATACCACATCATGGAAGGCAGTGACTATAACTTGCAGGATGCTCTCCCCAAACTGAAACCATAGCTGAACCCTTAAGAGTCATTTATAATGCTCTATCAGGCTGACTATATGAATTATGAGTTTGGTAGAATCAGTGAATCCTCTGATCTGTACCTATGTTTGCACCTATTTAGGTATAAGATGGGATCCTTAGTATGATGCACTCATATTATTTAGTCATCTCATGTTGATCAGTTGAGCACTTAAGATAAACCCTGAGATAGCAGTGCTAGCACAAACCCATATACCCATATCTAAGATCTCAATCTCTCTCTCTCTCTCTTTCATCCTCTTTCCATGTTTTTGGCCCTTGTATGACTTCCATCTCAAGATACAATATATCTGAAAACAACAGCTGACTGAAACATCTTTTCTATCTAGTTGTTCATTGTCTCTAAATTAGTGGGTGATGACTGGTAGGCATTGATATGACACAATGTTCTGCACATTTTGTGCCCACTCTCATGTCTACATTCACAGACATTTTCCCCAGTAGTCATGTCTCTGATCGTCCAATATTGTTCTTTTGATCCCTTCCCAATGAACAGTATCTGGAGTGGGTAGACCTGTTATATAAAGAACCAGATAAGTCTGCAGGACATAATAATTCCTCCTACAACTACTCAGCTTTTACCACTGTAGCCCAAAAGCAGTTATAGGCAATATGTAAGTAAATGAGTGTGATTGTGTTCCAATAAAACTTTATTTATAAAACAGATATCAGACTAGATTTGGCCCACAGGCTATGCTTTGCAGACCCCAGAACTACACCTAGAGTCCTAACTTTGACTCTTGTTGAGGCATCTCAGACATGCCATGAATTGTTCTTATCTACCATGGATACTTTCAATAGTATTGGATCTGCTGGCCAAGAAGCAGGGCAATTTGTACCACATCCTGAGTATCCTCTGTACTCCATTCAAACTTGGCATCCTGGAGTCACTTATATTTAAGACAAAGAAATCTTTCTAAGACAGTTTGAACCATCTCAGGAATTCAAGGAGTCCTTCTAGATGCTATTCTTCCTTTTTAGTGTTAGATGCCACAACATGCCAGATACAACATATTTTATCTTGGAAAGGATATTCTGGATTTCCTTGATTACTGGACTCCTAAAAATTTTGTTGCCATGATAGGCTTCAGAAACTTTGTGGGATTTATATTCCACTCCCTGCGCATGTGTATTTCAGTGGTATATCCAGAGTATTTGCTACTTCTTGATCATCTGACATAATTAGTACAACATCAGCAATGTAGAGGACCAGCATGATGTTTCATGGAATATCAAGACAATGAAGGTCTCTTCAGACTGCATTGTAATGGAAAGCATGTGTTAATATTCCAGGTGAATATGAACTGTTTGCATTTCTTTAATGATGAAAATTGAAAAGAACACAAGTATCAGATCAACTGCTACATGCAAAGTGCAAGAGACGGTGTTTACCTATTTAAGTAAAGATAACACATCAGCACAACAGCTCCAACAAGAGCTACCTCTCAGCCTGTTGTCATTTGCCAGGATTTCTTTTAACTTTATTTTTCCTACCTAACTGTTGCTATTCTATAACGATGCCATGTTTTTCTAAAGTTATTATTAATATAGCCACTTTACATAAATGTACTGGATTTTCAGTTAATTCCTTTGAATTTTTAAATATTTCATCATTTTTTTATCCTTTACAGATAATAATTTATCTCTTCCTTTCGTGTATGTATGTGCATGTGCCTATCCTGTTTTATGTTTCATAGTATTTGAAGAATGCATATGTCCTTGTATCATTCTTAACTTTAAAGGAAGTAATGTCTCATCAGTAAGTATATAGGCTCTTGATCTGAAATAGACGCTCTATTTCAGATTGATACAATATAATCTTATGGATAATTATGAGAACGTTCAGTAGAAGATAATTAATTTGGAATTTAATGCCTTTTAGAGAAATTTTTGTTATTTATTAATTTTCTTATGGTAATAGTATATCATAGGAAAAGATTTCCCACTATTTGAGCCAACTTCTTCTTCTTGAGATAAATTGTACTATGCCAATGGTGCATTATTCTTTCAAAACTGCTATTAAATTAAACTATATTCATTAATATTATGTTTAATTTATTTCAATAGCATATGTATAGTTGACCTTTTTTGCTTTTTTGTTCTTGGTGCAGAGTATGTTTGACTCTGTTCTCAAAACATTTATATAGCATGTGCATTACCTACACTTTGAAATAATTTATTAATAAAACCATTAGGATTTAGGATGTTTGAGAACTTATCAGAGTATATCTTATGTATATTTCTATTCTAATACAGTAAATGCTGTTAATTTCAATAAAATTACACTTCTAGACCTTAAAACGTATTCATAGTTCTTAGAATTTTTAAAAAATTCTTAGAATTTGTTAAACTTAAAAAAAATCAGAGAATATGGTGGTCAGATGTTCTGATTTTATTTGTAGTTTCACTTCTTCCTTGACAATATTTTCTAGAGATTTTAGTTTTGCTGTTTTCTTTGAAGAACCGTCTCTTGGGGCACCTGGGTGGCTCAGTGGTTGAGCATCTACCTTTGGCTCAGGTCGTGATCCTGGAGTCCTGGAATAGAGTCAGGCTCTATCACAGGGAGCCTACTTCTCTCTTTGCCTATGTCTCTGCCTCTCTCTCTGTGTCTCTCATGAGTAAATAAATAAAATATTTTTTAAAAGAACCATCTCTTAAACTTACCAATTTCATTTATTTTTCTTGAATTCTTGTGTTTATTTCATTGTTTTTTTTCTAATTGTTTTTATTTGAGTATAGTTGACATACAATGTTACACTAGTTCCAGCTGTATAGCATAGTGATTCAACATCTCTACACATTATGCTGTGCTTACCACAGTGTAACTACCATCTATTACCATACACCACTATTACAATACCATTGACTGTATTTGCCATGCTGTGCCTTTTAATCCTGTGACTTATTCATTTTATAATTGGAAGCTTATACGTCCTACTCCCCTTCACCCATCTTTCCCATCCCCGAACCCCTTCCCCTCTAGCATCATCAGTTTTTTTTTTCTGTATTAATAGGTCTGATTCTGCTTTTTGTTTGTGTGTTTGTTCCGTTTTTTAGATTCTACAAGTGAGTGAAATCATATGGTATTTGTCTTTCCCAGGCTGAATTATTTTATGTAGTATAATACTCTCTTCTTCCAACCATGTTGTCACAAAATGGCAAGATTTTATCCTTCTGTATGGCCGCAGAATATTTCTGTGTGTACATGTGAGTCTCTGTGTGTTTGTGTACACACATCTTTATGTATTCACTTACCAATGGATAGTTAAGTTGCTTCCATATTTTGGCTGTTGTAAATAATGTTGTAATAAGTATAAGGATGCATATATCTTTTCAAATTAGTGTTTTTGTTTTCTTTCTACCTAGTAGTGGAATTATCATATCTTATGGTTTTCATGAAACTTTTTAGTTACTCCTCTTATAAACTCTAGATTACATACTTTCCTCTGTTTACGTACTGAACATATATAAAGTTATACTCTTTCTCCTAATTTCCTATATGCAATATATAGATAACTCAAATGCATGAACTTCCACACTGAACTCATTTACTTTTTTGCCCCCAAGTGAATGGAACAACTGAATTGCATTCTGTTGTCTTTACAACCACTGCACAAATAAGTATAACTGTCCTTTTTTATATGTGGGAAAACTGGGACTGAAAAAGGTTAAATAACTTATGTGCAGTCATTCAGCTAGTACACTAGAATGTACAGCATGCATGTGTCTACCTACATATCTGCCTCAAGAAATAAATCTTTCCCTTCCTTAGTTTCAGTATCTATTATAAATGTATTCTATTACCTGATATTAAATATTTTTGTACCCCTATTACTGATTTATCAGTTATATGTGAATTCTATATTTAATAATTTGCTAAGCTCTAACAATTTTAAGCAATTAAAAAGGCATAAATAAGTGGGATGGAAAAAATTAGATCTGAGTCTTCAAATAAGGGAGAAACCATTGCCTGAAGATTAATAGCTGGGGGCCTTGGGGAGAATTAATTGCTTTTGAGAAATTCAACTTCTCTTTTTTGGAACTACCAATATGAAGAAAACCATTAAGGAAACTTCAGGTAAGTAATTTTTAAAACAAAACTCAAAGACTAACAGTGCAAAGGACTTGATCATTATATTATTATCCTAATATCAAATATACTTCTATTTGGCTGATCGGAAGTACATGCTTTCACAAATTCAACATGAAACGTGGTATCAGCAAGTTTTTAAAAATGAAAAGTGTCTACTTGTATGATTATTTATTAGTGTATATTATCCAATAGAGTATAGAAATGTTTGCATGAGATAATATAATCATTTTGACTTGAAATATGATAAATCTAAAAGTGAATGGTGAAATCTTAAATAATGATAAAATAAATGGTGAAAGTCAACATATTTGACATGATTTCACCTTGTTTAATAATATATATTAAGGATGTTACCTAAAGCAACTATCAAAACTTCACTTTCATGTTAGATTAAGGATGTATTTAATTGTGTGAATTACTCCTGAGTTCCTCACCCCCCCAGCTCTACTATTTCCTCTTTGCCCCGGCAATATCATAGAGGCCACAAGACTTCTTCTTTTCCAGAAATATTCTAGCTAAGAGAGAACAGGAAAGAATTAAAAAGTGATGTTGCTGTCAAGAGAGGAGCCTCCTGCATACTTTTTTTTTTGCAGGAGGAATGAAGAAAGCAGAGAGAAAATCTTTAATCTCTCTAATTGCCAATGAATAAAACCTTTTCTCTTTTACAAGAGATCATGTGTTTTGAGCTCTTCTTATTTGGAATTGCCACAGTACATTTTAATTCCATTTGATCTGTTGAGGTGGCTTGAATAGCAACCAAAAACATTTGCCGGACACTGTGCCTGTTCCCCAGAGAGATTTCATGGTCTTGAGAATGCTCACCAGCTGCAGCCTAGAAGTGTCAATCTGCTGAATGACTGGTGGAGATCTTCAGAAGCTCCCTAAACTTCTACTTAAAGCAAGCAGGGTGTGCTCCACTGATAGAAACATAGGACCTATTGGTACCTATGTATCTGCCACGAGAAATAAATCCTTCTCAGCCAAGAGAATTTTGTGTGAATATGCAGTCTTTACCCTGCCTGGTGCCAGGAAAAAATCGGCCAGAGGGAAGAACCCATAGGGCTGAATTAGAAACACACCCTCATCCTCTGTTATGCTCTCCATGATTAGTTCTTTGGAAAATAGTCATGGAAATATGAAAGTCACAACAAACATTTCCCAATCTGTACTCTTCTCCCTTTCCCTTAAGCTTTTGTCCATCAGAGAGAGAAATGTTTCTTGATTTTGTAGAAATTATGTTTTTCTCTCTGCAGAAGGCAAATGCCAGGAGGCATAAGATGTACCCCTTTTTGTTCATAGCATCCAACAGAGCTAGAGGTTACCATAATATAAATAATTCAACCCTAAATTCTCGGAAACTGCATTCTGATACCTCCTAGCGATTTACAAATCACTTTTCATGCAGTGAGGAGATAAATAGTAATAAAGAGAGTATTAATCTGAATGTCAGACCTGGATTTTACTCTAACCCTACCACATATGTGTGTTATGGCTTAGCTTTTCTAAGCCTCAGTTTTCTGAGTAGAAATGAAGTTTATAACTGTTACTGTGAGAATGAAGTAAGATTTTATATAAACTTTATTAGATCCTGCATTCAACATTTATGTGTTAATGCCCATGAAGTGCCAAGCATTGGTCTTAGTACGTGGGATGTACCAATGAACAACACAGTCTCAAACTACACTTTCATTATGCTCCCTATCTAGCACAGTTTGGGAAGTCAATTAGGCCTATATTAGTCAAAACTGCTTCAATTGTAGGTGATATACAGCCATCATTAACTAACTCATGTGAAAATTGGGGGAATTATTAGATTATTATGAAGAGATAAACAGGATTGTCCAGTTTATGATCCTGTAATCTCAGGTTGCCTAGCCAAAAACAGGTGGAACTGTGCTCAAATTTGACTTACCGTTGGGTGGTGGGGGGACTGGATTCTTTCTTCTACAGACTAAATCCAAACTTCCTATAAAGTTGCTAGATGTTAGCAGCTGGCTTTCTCAGATCATAGAAAGCTGACCTTAGGCTCTGAGTGCTAGGCACCTGAGCCTTTAATATTTATTCTCTATATAAGACTATTTACTTCTATGCTTACAAGAATTCAGCATTCTTCTGGGATGCCTGGGTGGCTCAGTCAGTTAAATATCTGACTCTTGATTTCACCTCAGGTCATGATCTTGGGGTCAGGAGATCGAGCCCCACCTCAGGCTCTGTACTCATTGCAGGGCCTGCTTGAAACCCTCTCCCTTCACTCCCCCTGCTCACTTGCTCTCTCTCTATCTCAGATAAATAAATAAATAACATCTTTTTTAAAAAGTCAGCATTCTTCTGGAGAAGAGATCTTCAGTGTCCAGTGCCAACATATACATATTTCCACTGGATGATAAGAGAATAAGGGGTCACATGCCTCTTCTTGTAAACTACTTTCTAGTTTTCCCAGTTAAACATCTTCTCCCAAAGCACTTGAAGATGTAGTATTAACATTCACCCAATTTACCACACCTACATAACACACGCACAGAAAGGGCAGGTGTAGAGTCACCCTCTTTCATGGCTAGATGGAAGGCCACTTTTTTTTTCTCATGATTACATTATTTTCTCATATTACTTCTGTCTCTTAGTTTCAGCTTCTAAGGCCCTGGTTGCCTACAGTCTGAAACCATGGCTTTAAGCAACACCAAGCTTTTATCACTAGAACTCTATATCAAAAAGACAGCATCCTTTCCAATCATTCTGATTATAATGAAAAGCTGTGAAGAGACACTTGGGCCAGATTTGGGTTATGTGCTCATACCTGGACCTATATTTCTTTAGGTCTTCATTCAACAACTGGTAAGTGCCTATCATATCTAGATGTTGTATTGGGGCCAGGACATATAAATACAATTAATTAAGATTGCTATTTTCAAGTAACCTACTACCTAGTTGGAAAAGAAATGGTGCCATTATTTGGCACAGTATGCTGGGCCGTCTTGTGTATTATGACTGACCTTAAAAGAATTCTTGGGATAACTTTATTATCACTTTTTTTATAGAAGAGCAAAAGTAAGGCTCTGAGTGCATCCATCATTAGTAGATACTTATTGAGTACTTATTATGTGCTAGGTAAGGCTCTTAACTGTGGGGACCAGAGGTAAACAGAGAGATTAAATAACTTACTTCAGTTATAGTTAGTTCTTTTTTCACTTGACCCTTCCTAATACCATAGTTTTTATTATTATTTAGAACTGACATAATTAACCATGCCTCCAACATTAAAATGCAGTTGCTGTGGAAACACTAGAGCAAATGGCAGGGCCATCACTTGAACCCTGATTTGTTTGGTTCGGCCACATTGTGAATCCTTCTATTACCATCTGTCCTCTAGAAGGGCACTAATAAAAGTCATTCATACTGTTTATATGACTGATAATTCTCTGCTAACATCTTTTTGGAATACACCTTTAGGTCAGTCATGAAAAAAAAGGTGTTTTGAGTGAAGATCTCAGGCAAGCTTTTTTCATTATGAATATCAGTTCAAAGTAGCCATTCTTATTACAGTATATTATCTCTTTTGTTTTAACTTATTCAAGGTCACTTTGAGGCTGAGATAGAAATTCAGCTCCCTAGGATTTCACTTCTAAATCATGACAACCCCCCTACCCCTCAACTCTACCCCCTGCCCAGCTCTATGTATAGGACTTTGTGCTTAAATATATAACAGTGGGAAGAGTTCTAAGTGAAACAGTAGGGAGGTTTCTGTCCTCTTTGACAAGGGAAGAGCAGTAGAAACATGAAAGACTTAATTAAAAAGATTACAAAGAGATTTTATTAAAGTGGGTTTTATCACAGGATATGGCATTGGGATAAGAGTAAAGAAGCAATATAGCTATGACCTAACAAAGAAAATCCATTTAAGCGCCGGTTCAGCACAAAGATACCTTTTCAGAGGATGTGATTATAAGTAGAAACATGTATATATAAATGTATGTATTTGTCCAGTTGTCTGATATCAACTTCAAGCTGTCTAAATCATTTTTTGGAACACAGGGTGGGTATAAATAAAGGAATCAAATATGACATAAGGATTAAGCAAGGGTTCTTTGGCAGGTTTATGAAAACATTTAGGTGCCATTTTCTTTTCATCCCCTCTTCAATTCAAAAACAGCACAGAATTGCACATGCTAATATGTCATGCTGTGTGCTCTTATATTGGCATTGAGTCTTTCGATACCTTTAGAAAACAAAAATCCCAGAACTCTGCTGTTGCCATGGCAACTGCATTTTAAGAAGGTGAAGTTTCCAGTTTGATAGAGCTGAAAGGCTATTAACATCAGGTCTCGATGATACTGAAGCCATAGTGTAGGGAGGAGTCAATATAACAGAGAGGCTTAGCTTGACCCCACCCAGCATTTATTTTGCTGCTGGAATAAGATTTTAAAAACCAATAAAATAAATGTTTAAAATGGTAGTTATTCTATAACCTAATATCATGTAACACTAACACTGAAAATATATAGATTGAAATTCTACTCCAATGCCAACCTTGGGGAAATATTAGAATCAGAACCAAAATCCTTTTCCTAAGGAATTTCATTGCATCAGATCTCACAGTGGTTTTATAAAAAAGCATAATATGCACGATTAGTGCTTCCTTCTCTTATATACACCAAGCTCCAGAAAGACGTGTAGATAAAGCTTGAATACAGAAAGAAAAGAAAGCAGAAATATTCTCTAAGAGACAAATGTTCTCTGATCCAGAAAAAAAAAAAGAAGACATTTCAGTTGAACACAGTGTATTAGTTTGCTAGGACTGCTATAATGAGCATGATAAACTGGGGAGCTTAAACAACAGAAATTTATTGCCACACAGTTCTGGAGGCTGGGGAAGTCCAAGATCAAAGTGTCAGCAGGGTTGGTTCCTTCTGAGGGCTGTGACAGAGAATCTGTTTCATGTCTCTCTTGTAGCTTCTGGTGGTTTGCTGACAACCTTTGGCATTCCTTGACTTGTAGACATATCACTCTGATCTTTGTCTTTTGTTCTCATGGTATTCTGTGTGTGTGTGTGTGTGTGTGTGTGTGTACTTGGTTGTGAATACATGTACCTGTGCCCAAAAGTCTACCTTTTAAAAGGACACTAGTCACATAGGATCAGAAACCCACCTCTAATTCTGGAGTAAAAGTTTTAACACTTCTGTCTGGTGCATGTTGGTATAGGAGTAGCCAAGAAAAATGTAACCCTGTCAAGTACTGGATGGAATAAGGCTTTACTCTTCACAGAAAAAAGACAGAGCAAGATGAGTTTCAGTAGTGGGTTTGGGTCCCCTGTGGCCAGCAGTTTCCTCCCACCACCCCCATATGTGTAATTGTACTGTACACTAGCTCTTGTTCTATCACAGAAGGACCCCATCACCTCCTTGCTGGGATAGATGTTGTACTGTGGTTGGTTAGGTGCCATGTGACACACATGCTTAAGCAGAACAAGGAAATACACATTGAGTCTGAAATAGGGAAAGATAGTTTCCCACAAGATGATAAACCCAGCACAGTCTATGTGGGCTCTTTTTCCCCCTATTTAAAATGTGACCATTTAAAAACATAAACTGTTCGTAGCTCACTGGCTATCTTGAAAAAAATAAAAACAAAACACAGGTAGTTTCAGACCTCTGATTTATAATATAGCAGGTCATACTTACAAAATCTAATGTAATTCTCTCAGTTAAACTGACCTATTACAATGGATTATCAAGCATTGTATTATAAGGGAATTTACAGTGGGCCTAAGACTGAACCGTAGATCAGAGTTGGATCCCAGAAGTCCAAGCAGAAGACAGAAGGCACAGCTTGAGCTATGGCACAAGAAGCTTTCCATTGGAGCTGAGACCCAGGACAACTTGCTCTTGGGAGATTCAGAGGCATCAGGCCATGGAAGCACTTGCAGGAGGTAGAGCCTTCTTGATGGGATTAGTGACTTTATAAGAGAACCTACTTGCTTTCTCACTACTCTCTGCCATGTAAGGATACAAAGAGAAGATAGCCATCTGAAAACCAAGGAGAGAGTCCTCAGCAGAGACTGCATATGTTGGCACCTTGATCTTGGATTTGCAATCTCTGGAAGTGTGAGAAATCAATGTTTGTTGTTCAAGCCACCCAGTCTATGATCATTTATTGTAGCAGCCTGAGCTGACAACTCATCATAGTGAAACATCTCACTATCCACCATCAAAGTAGCTGTCATCCTCAGCCATGCTTCAGTAAAGCCAGTTTGTTGCATTTAAAGTCTAGAGATTGGGGGCAGCCCCGGTGGTCCAGTGGTTTAGCGCCGCCTTCGGCCTGAGGTGTGATTCTGGAGACCGGGGATTGAGTCCCACATCGGGCTCCTTGCATGGAGCCTGCTTCTCTCTCTGCCTGTGTCTCTGCCTCTCTCTGTCTGTCATGAATGAATAAAATCTTAAAAAAAAAAAAAAAGTCTAGAGATTGAAAGATGTTTTCCTGTGGGTGATTAACTACTAAGTGAACTGAGAATAATTGAAGGTCATATTTCAAAAGCACTCCAAAGCCTCAGAAAACAGCGCCCATGCCTCCACTTGATAGCTTTATTTATGAAAGGAAACATAAAAACCTGAAGTAAAGAGATTTCAGTCATTATTATATAATTTTTTTTTAAGAATTTTTGCTGCACGAGGGTGTACACAGTCAGCCTTGCAGATACAGGTATCCAGTAGCAGACAACTGCAGCCTGGTGCCTGCGCTGACATAGTGCACTATTCCGGCCCTCCATTGCAACTAGATCCTGTCTGGTGGCTACGTGGTATGTGGGGACAAGGAGAGAAGGAGGCAAAGAGGCAGCATTGGTCGCAGAACTTTGTACCTAGTGGACTATCAATATATCTTTCTTTATGATGATAAAGATCATCAACAGCATTTGTAACTCATCGAATGGCACTATTTCCCAAAGCGAGTGATAGAGAACATACTCTCTGTACTTCTCCGTTACTTCTGTTACAAAAATAAGTAAGTTTTTGAAACTTTCTTGTCATTAGATTTTTTTTTCCATCAAGAGTTATCAGGGCACCTGGGTGGCCCAGCGGTTGAGTGTCTGCCTTCAGTTCAGGTTGTGATCCTGGGGTCCAGGATCAAGTCCCACATCGGGCTACCCACAGAGAGCCTGCTTCTCTCTCTGCCTATGTCTCTGCCTCTCTCTCTGTGTCTCTCATGAATAAATAAATAAAATATTTAAAAAAGAGTTAACAAAATCATACAGAACCATACGTGTAAGGAAACATTGGATAACAAAAAAACCATAGCTCGTCAATTGCCAAAGCTTCTACTTTGTTTTTGTTTCTATATTTTTTTAGATGATAAGTGACTGTAGCTTCATGAAGGTAAATGGCTCAAGAATTTCAGCAGGACAGTTATAAATCTAAGGGCAAGAAACTAGGTGCTTTCTTGCTAAAATGAGGAACCTGGCAAGAATATTCACTCTCAGTTGTCCTATTTAACATTGTACTGAAGTCTTAGCTAATGCAATTGTTTTCTTATACACTAGTAATGAGAAATTGGAATTTAAAATTAAAAACACAATCCCATTTACATTAGTAGCAGAAAATTAAATGTTTAGGTATAAGCTTACCAAAATATGTAAAATATCTATCTGAGGAAAATTATAGAACTGATCAAATAAATTAATATTTAAATAAATGGAGATATATCCCATGGGCATGGGTAGGAAGACCCAGTATCATCAAGATATCAGTACTTCCCTACCTGATCCATAGACTCAGTGTCATCCCAATCAAAATCCCAGCTTGTAACTTTTTGGATATCAACAAGCTGATTCTAGCATTTATACAGAACAGCAAAAGAACCAAAATAGCCAATGTAATAGTGAAGGAGAAAAACTAAGTTGGATACTGACACTCCATGACTTCAAGACTTATTATAAAGTTACATAACCCAGACAGTGTGGTATTGGTGAAAGGATAGGCAAATCAATCAACGGACAGAATAGAGAGCTCACATGTAGGCACAAGTGCAGTCAAATGATCTTTAACAAGAGGGCAAAGGCAATTCCATAGAAAGAAAAGATAGTCTTTTTATCTATTTATTAATTTATTTTTTAAAAAGATTTTATTTATTTATTCATGAAAGGCACAGAGAGAAAAAGGCAGGGACATAGGCAGAGAGAGAAGCAGGCTCCAGGCAGGGAGCCTGATGTGGGACTCGATCCTGAGACCCCACAGATCATGCCCTGAGGCAGGGGCAGGTGCTCAACTGCTGAGCTACCCAGGTGTCCCGAAAAGATAGTCTTTTAAATGAATGTTCTGGGACAACTGGATATGCACATGCAAATATATATATATACATAGGCACAGACCTCACACCTTTCATAAAAAGTAACTCAAAATGGATAATATACTGAAATAAAGGGAAAAGCTACAGAACTCCTCCCAGATAACATAGGGAAAAAAAATAGGTGACATTGCGTTTGGTGATAACTTTTTAGATCTAACGCCAAAAACATAATCCATGAAAGAAACATTAAGAAGTTAGACTTCCTTAAAATTAAGAACTGCTCTGCAAAAGTGAATAAAAAGACAAGCCACAAACCAGGAGTAAATGTTTGAAAAGCACTTATCTAGTAATGGACAGTTATCTAAAATATACAAAGAACTCTTAAGATTTGACAATAAGAAAATAACC
The DNA here is from genome assembly GCF_048164855.1 of Canis lupus baileyi. Classification (NCBI taxonomy): domain Eukaryota; kingdom Metazoa; phylum Chordata; class Mammalia; order Carnivora; family Canidae; genus Canis; species Canis lupus. Next base: position 15,303,728 of record NC_132865.1, on the reverse strand, counting down.
CAATTAAAAAATAGAATAAACGTTCTGAACAGGCATCTCACCAAAAAAGATCTACAGATGACAAATAAGGGTATGAAAAGATGCTCAAGATCATATGTCATGAGGAAATTGCAAATTGAAACAATAAGATCCCATTACACACCTATGGGAATGAACAAAATTCAAAAGACTAATAACACTAAATACTGGTCAGAATGTGGAACAACAGGAACCCTTGCATTCATTTCTGGTGGGAATGTAACAACCACTTTGGAAGACAGTTTGGCTGTTTCTTACAAAACTAAACATACCCTTACCATGTGATTCGGCAACCATGCTCTTTTGGTATTTAATCAGAGGAGTTGAAAATTATGTCTACACAAAAACCTTCTTATGGATATTTAGCAAATTTACTCATAATTGCCAAACTTTGGAAGCAACCAAGGTTTTCTTCAGTAGAGGAATGGACAAATAAATCATGATACATTCAGAAATTGGAATATTATTCAGCACTAAAAAGAAATGAGCTATCAAGCTATCAAAAGACAAAGAAGAACCTTAAATGCGTATTACTGAGTGAAAGAAGCCAGTCTGAAGAGCCTGTGTATGGTTTGATTTCAACCGTCTGATATTCTGGACATGGCAAAACTATGGAGACAGTGAAAAGATCAGCAGTTGCCAGTTTGGCAAGGGATAGGTTAAGGGGAGGATGGGCTGGTGACAGAGGATGAATAACTGGAACACAGAGCAGTGGAACTACAGTGGGGGGTGCATATAATTACAAATTTGTCAAGATCCATAAAATGTGAAACACAAAGACTGAACTGTAAACTTTGAACTTTAGTTAATGATAATGTATCAATATTGGCTTAACAATTGTAACAAATGTACCAGACCAATGCAGGATGTTAATAGGGAAAATTAGGGGGTGGGAGGAGAGTACGCAGGTATATGGGAACTCTCTTTACTTTTGGTCAGGGTTTCAGCAAATCTAGAACTACCAAAGAAATTAAGTCTATTCTCATTTTTTTTTTTTTATCTAAAGGCAAAAAACACATTGGCCAGTAGATAAAATCTGTTTGCAGAGAAAGAAACCAACTTTCCCCTAGCCCACAGTATAGGGTAATTCTTTGCAACATTATAAAAGGAACCTTGAAGAACAAAGGGCAGTGGAAGGGGAAGTGGGTGGGGGGTTGGGGTGACTAGGTGATGGGCAATGAGGGGGGCACTTGGTGGGATGAGCACAGGGTGTTATGCTCTATGTTGGCAAATTGAACTCCAATAAATTTTTTTTTAAAAAGACTGATTTAAAATATAAAGCTCTCATTCTTCAAGAAGAAGAGCTTGTTATTCATATTCTCAAAACATGTTGAATTCTGAAGAGGACACACTCTAATGAAATCAACCAAAAGAAAATAATATTCATGATCAAATCATTTCCAGGGGAAAAAGCGTGAAAAGAAAAAAAGAATTTCAAATACAAAATTGGTACTTGTATCTTAACCCTCGCTTTGGTGGGGAAAAATATGCACAAGCTGCAGCAATCACGCAGGGAGCTTCAGTACTCGTTTGGTTGCCACTCTTTAACTTTGCACAAACGTTAGTGTAAAATGCATCAAAGTTGGTTTAAAGTGAGTGGAAATTTTCTGTCTTTAAAACAGTGTATTTCCTATCAAATGCTCATAATGACACCAAAGGTTCTTAAGGGAGGTATTACACTGATTTACAAACCTGTATGACATGGCCTAGTAGACAAATAAATCAAAGGTAATTGAAATGTAACGCTGAAGAGATCATCCACCTAATGGCTCAATCAGGTCCTGCTCCTTTTAGGATTCCTTTGAAATCTTCCTCACAGTGCCAGCCATCTTGCTTTAGGAAGCTTGAAAAGACTGTATTAATTTAAGAAGCTGGAAACTATGGCAACTCCATGCACTGTGTTTTATCTTAAAATCATCCGTGTACACACACACATACACACACACACAGAAAAAAATATATGGAGCAGAACAAAAACTGGGTAGGTAGAGGTAGAAGAAAAGGAACAATAAGCAGTTGATCAGAACCACCTATTAAACTTAAAGGAATCATTTCATATGCTACATTAGATGCTTATTTATTAAATTCTCTGACCCTCATTTCTATTTTGAATAAAGTAGGCAATTCGTGGACTGAAAATAGGATATAGTCTTCTGATATACACACAAGCTCCTTTTACTTGCACAACAATATATATTGGCTTTTTTTTCCTTTCTAGAAGCTCAACCAGTGAGCCACCTAGGTGACCCTGGAAAGCACTTCTTTATTATTTTTTAAACATTTTTAAAAATTTTTTAATATTTTATTTATTTATTTATTCATAAGAGACACACAGAAAGAGAGGCAGAGGGAGAAGCAGGCTCCATGCAGGAAGCCCGATGTGGGTCTCGACCCTGGGTCTCCAGGATCACACCCTGGGCTGAAGGCAGACGCCTAACCGCTGAGCCACCTGGGCATCCCAACTTCTTTAAAAGCTCAGAATGCAAGCATTCTAAAGAGAACCAGAGGCTGTGAACTATATAAGAAGGCAGCTACTTAGCTTACCATCACTGACGTAATGGTGCACAGAGGAATCCCATGACTAAATTCTAAGTATGATTCTCACCTCCTGTCTTCTACTCCTCTGAGTGCTTCACAGTTCAATGTACCGGGGACTCTGGGCCAAAAAGCCTTTGTTTCTATACCGTAGTTTCATTTTTCCTATTTGGATGATCTAAAAACTTGATAGGATATTTTCTGTCTGTATCAGTGTATCTTTAGCAAACAAAGTGATAACAAAGCAAATGTAGCTTTTAATCAACCTTTCTTTTCCAAATTACTGCCTGATAAAGCAGTGGATTGAAAATTGAGGCACCAGCTTGCATGTATAAAAATATGACTTCATTTAAATCTCCAGACTTGAATTTAACTTAGGTTGGCAGCTTTCACTTCACTAAAAGTCCAAGGTCTCGATAATTTGGAGAATCTTTTTCACTTCTGCTTTAAGTATGAGCAATTGGGGATTTAAATTTGGGCAATTCAAGATTACCTCCACCCTCTCAACCCTTCTTCTGTCACCTTCTCCTTGAAGTAAGGAAAGGGTATGGACATTGAGTCCGTATGCTATAGTCTGAGGTTGTGGCTGCATCCTACTGGTCTTGAATGTTGCACATTTGCCTCCACTGACCTATGGGTTGTCTGAACTTTGAGCATCATGCTCTGACATCTGCTGCTGGTGATCATGATGGATGTCATGACTTCTGTGACAGGCATTCCATTGGGTCGCCAATATCTGGTTCTCCTTGACTTCTGAGTTCCTGCATGATCACATTTCCTCACCCTTAGAGAAGTACTGACTTGTGAAGCTAATGAAACTTAAGCTTGGGGCCTGTATTAGCTTACAGCTGCATAAGCTTAGTGGCTTAAAACAAATATGTATTATCTCCCAGTTTCATGGGTTGGGAATCCAACATATTTTAGCTGGGTTCTCTCACAGGGTTTCCCAAGGCTAAAATCAAGGTATCAGCTGGGTGAATTCTCAGTAGAGCCTGCTAGGAAGGGATCTACTCCACTTTTCCTCCGGTTGTTGGCAGAACTTACTTCCTTGCGGTTCCGTAACTGAGCATCTTGTTCCTTGCTGTTGTCTGCAGAGACCTCTGTCAGGTCCATAAGGCCAAGCTCAGATCCTTGACAAAGGCTTCCCTCCACAAGGCCCTCTCCTGCTTTGAATAGTTAATCTCCCTTTAGTTTAACTCAAAGTTAACTGGTTTGTAAACTCATCATGGGAGAGAGAATCCATCATATTTGCATTTCTTTGAAATTGGTTATAAAGGATGTGTGCACGAGGAGGCAGTAATCTTGGACTTCTGTCTGCAACAGGGCCCTTCATTGTAAAGCCTCCTCCCAAGACAAAAAGACCCTAGCAGTATGCTCACATGGTCATATTTTTAAATAAAATCTGAAAAATTAAGATACTTTATCCATAATTGATTAGAACTGCTATCTCATTCCACTAGACTCCTTCTCTGTCATACTTCCCCTCATGCCAAATGGCATTATAATATTGAACAAACTCGATACAAATTTTCCTATATTTGACAACAGAAAAATAATATTTTTTCAAATGAGTACCAGGCTGTCAACCTGAGTGAAGTTATTCTAAGCTATCAATAACAAATTTTAATTAGTCATGTGAGAAGACTAAATTGTCTATTTTCTTTATAGAAAATGCTAAATTGTTTTCAAATAAACATATGTGCAGCCCATAAATGAAAGGGGAAGATCATTATAAAGGTGTACAAAGTAAGTAATTAATTAAAATATTTTGTCTGCTTTTTGTTTTAAAGAGAGTGTTTCCCCTAACCTGATATTATGATCTATCTGTCCTTGCCATGGTAGATTATATATCTATTTTTAGATATTCCAGTTTTTCTCTTTGACCATATTTCATAATTTTTTCCTTCTTCCTCAAATTCAGATAAATAAAAGGAAAAATGGCATGTGTTCCTTCTGTCTGCAAACATTTGATGTTTAGCATTCATTATTCATGTTCCTTTCCTTGACTCAGAAATCATAAATGCATGTGTTGAGAAAGGATCATAATACCTTGGAGCCAATGTCATTCTGGTTCTCTAAATAACTATGATGAACAGATTCCCTGCTCTCACCCCTTCTCCAGACTGCAATGGACATAAGAATTAAATCTTAGTTTTTTAAGCTGCAGAGTTTTTGGGGGGATTGTTTGTTCCTCAGCAGACCTAACTGACATAGCTTTGATTATGAGGTCTAGCAACAGGCTGCTTTGGGTTCTAGCACATGATCCTGGCCATATCAGTATTCTCAGTGGACAACGACAAAATGCTGGATGCTGTTCTGCACTAATCTGGGGGGGTAGGACATCGAAGCTTCTCTTTGGCAGACTTCTACCACTCAAGCACCATGATGAATAAGAACTTTCTTTAAGAGGCTTTTAGGGATCCCTGGGTGGCGCAGCGGTTTGGCGCCTGCCTTTGGCCCAGGGCGCGATCCTGGAGACCCGGGATCGAATCCCACATCGGGCTCCCGGTGCTTGGAGCCTGCTTCTCCCTCTGCCTATGTCTCTGCCTCTCTCTCTCTCTCTCTGTGACTATCATAAATAATAAATAAAAAAAAAAAGAGGCTTTTAGTCTGACTGGACTACTCTCTAAAAAGTAAGATAGAAGTATCTGTAGTTCTTGGCTTCTGTCTTAAACCTACTTGGAGTTTTTCACCTAGTTTCTTTGGTCTTGGTACCTATCAGCATTTAAAATCTAATTATATCTTTTGCGATTTTTCTAGTACCATGTAATTATGCCAAAGCTGTGAAAACTCATGTGATAGCATGCCTTATGTTTTTCCTTACCCTATAAGTTATATTACAAATCTAATGCTCTAAAATTTGTATTGATTTTTTAAAAGATTTTATTTATTCATGAGAGACAGAGAGAGGCAGAGACATAGGCAGAATGAGAAGCAGGCTCCCTGGGAGGAGCCCAATGTGGAACTTGATCCCAGGACCCCGGGATCATGACCTGAGCCAAAGGCAGATGCTCAACTACTGAGCTACCCAGGCACTCACATGTTGATTAACTACATAACAAACAAGCACAAAACATCAGTGACAACAAAACAAAACACATTTATTCTTTTATTAAGGGTCTCTTATGGGTTCTGTCAATCAGGGCTTGGCTTAGCTGATCTTTTTGCAGCTTTGGTTTAGCCAAATTTAACTGGGCTTGTTCATGCATATGTGACCTGCTAGTGGATCAGTGGAGGCTAGTTGTCTGTGATGACTTTACCCTGCTCTATGTAATCTCTTTTTGGAGGCTGACCTGGCTTGTCATGGAAGAAGCAGGAGTCTGAGAGAGACAGATGCTCATGCCTCTTGAGGCATAGGCTTAGAATTCATACATTTCCACTTTCGCTACATTCCCTTGATCATAGTGGGTCACAAGTCTGGCCTCTTGATGGGAGAACCTGCAAAGTGTCAGAGCAGGAAAAATAAATCAGGGCTATTTTTTATTTAATCTAACCACAAAATCCTCTAGGTTCTAGTCTTTGGGAATAAATAAATTTTTTCTGTTCTTTTTTCTTTTGTTTTTTTTTCTTTCTTTTGCCTTTTGTTCTTTCTTTTTTTATTTCTGAAAACTTTGCTTTATTGTTTCTACTATAAGTTTTAAAAATGTATTCAGGATGTTAACTCCTTGCATTTTTTCTGGGGTGCATTTGCTCTCCTCTGAGGTTAATCTATATAAAGTTATTGATTAGAATGAATAGTAGGGATGGGTAATTGGCAACAAGGAAACTTTTTTAGGAAGCACCTTTTTAATGCCTTAAGATACTATTCTTTTACATGTATGGATAATATGCAAATTAAAAATATATAAATGAGCATAAAAAAAGGTAAAATCACTCTTAATACTATTATCACAATTAAAATTTAGATTAAGTCCTGTCAGGTGTGTGTGTGTGTGTGTGTGTGTGTGTGTACCTGTGTGTAGTTAGCGAGAAGTAGACTGCGGTTTTCATTACATAAAAATTGAATGATAATATGTTGACTAGTAACTTGATTTTTTATTTTATTTCATGAATATCTTTGCATAATATTTTGCATATTCTCCTATTACACTATTTTATTAGCTGTAGATTAGATACATGATAAGGTATTTGATCCACTTTTAGTCTACTTAAAATGTTCCCCATACTATAAGGGCATTTTTGTTATTAAAACTTAATTAAATACTAAGGATAAATTACTAAGTGTGAAAATTCCTTACAGCATATATATAAAATTTTAAATTTTTTATTTAAAATTGCAAATTTCCCTCCAAAAGTTTTTTACAAATTTGCATATGCACCATTGGTAGAAGTTCTGGCTATTTGAACACACCTTGCTGTGTAACATAATTAAGTGGTAAAAAGTAAAAAGTCATATGGATCTCAGTTCAAATAGTTATCCATACTTTCTTTGACTTCTGTGTATTTGTATACCTGCAGATTGAATGTTTTCTCATCTATCTTATGGATGGTTTTATATTTTCTGTAAATTGCCTCTTCATAGCTTTGCCTATTTTCATTGGTATGTTTATCATTTTGCTTCTTAACTTTGAGTCAATTTACAGATCAAGGATAATATTTATTTACATTATATATGTGTGTATATTTTTCCAGGATTTAGTGAGATTTTTTTCTTGGGTTTAAATAAAAGTTTAAGTAGACTAAAATGTTTTTGGTTGTCTTTGGGATAGACACAAATCATTTAGTTTTGCCTCCATAAGACTATTTTGTCTTTTTAGCTAAAAGAAAAATATCTGTATCTGATTAAAACATTCTGATTATTGACAGAGACTTAGACTATTAAAAGTGAACTTACTGTGGGTGTACCCTGGGTACTTGTTTTAATTCAGTGCATTTGTATGAAATATAAAAAATTGAGTGAGACATCTTCAGGACTGCCAAGTTTAACTATGCTTTTTGAAGGGACCCATTTCCTATAATTTAAACAGCTGTTCATATTTATTCTTCATTTTTATGGTCAGACTTATGAAATAGATGCTAGGTACTATGAAAAGATTAAAAAGGAAAATAAAACAGGTGATATTTGTACTTTACAATAAAAAGGCATACAAATTCTAAAAGACAGCAAAAACAAATAGTTAATAATTAGTTAAGTTTATCAAGTGGTGAATTTATACATATGTCAAGATAAATATCTTGGCTGATTCCAATGCAGAAGAATAAGTAGCAAATTTTCACAACTATCTCCCATTTTTTATATATTGTAAACTTTTTAATCCTATGTATAATGATTAAAAAATCATATACTCTTCATTTATATTGGGATAAAGCCTTTACTAAACATATAATTAGGCCTTGAAAGTGGAACTGTAAACAGAATGAAAAAAAGGAATAAAATTGCTCATTTTTTCTGTAAGAATATAAAATAAAATTTCATTTGGAACCATGTAAAAGAAACCAACAGTTTTTAATGAAAAAAAATATTATGATTAGGTATCACTGTTGTGACTAGGTTATCTATAGTAATCCATGATAATGCATGTTAAAGTAGCAAAAAATATTTACGTTTTTGAAGCTATCTGCAAAGTTTATGTTTCACAGCTAAGAGAGTGAATAATCTCTACTTATCAAATGGTGAAAGTATGATACTGAATACAGTTAAAAGTACCATGAATTCAGTTAAGACTACCATGTCTAGTCATCTGATCAAGGTAATAAACACTGTGATTTATAACATTACTCATTCTACTAAGCATTTGCTGTGTGATCAGTTGTGCTCCAGGGCAAAGACCCATCTGTCCAAAGGTGGAGTTTAATTTGAGAGAAAGAAACTCTGCTTAGAAATTAAAATGAAAATATCAAAAAAAAAAAAAAAAAAAAGAAAATATCTATCTCCTGGAAAATGACATGATTGAGCATTAGATAAATTTGTTTCACCTTCTAAATACTTCTTTAAGCAATGATTTATGGTGGAACTTGGAATTAATACAATATCTTTCCTTTGCCTTGTTGGATAATTACAGTAACCAATTCTCTTAACTATAGAAGGATGAATTATTTTATCTTAAAGTCAAATAGCCAGATCCTCAAATCTAGGTCCTATTCTAGAAACTATATAAGAAAAACCCACAATGTGAGAGCATGGGCTCACATCGCACTCTAGGGAAAAAAGCAATATGCAGAAAAATGATAGTGTACCTAATTTAAATAAAAACTAAATACTTTTAAAAAGCTAATTCAGTAAAAATTATTACCCTAGGAATAGTACTACCATCGTGACAGATCACTAAATTACATATAAATGGTTTTGGAACAAGTGCTCGTAATGAAGAAATTGAAAACTGTATAATTTAATCTAATCTTAATGTAATGGGAAATTTTTAGGCACAATAAATGGAAAAAGATAAAAATTTAGGTTAAATCATGATTTTTTTATTTAGATAGTTGATATACCTAACATTATATTAGTTTCAGATATACAACATCATGATTTGCATACACTGGGAAATGATCACCACAATTTGTCTAGTTACCTAATATCACCATACAAAGTTACAAAATTTTTTCTTGTCATGAGAACTTTTAAGATTTACTCTGTTGGTAGCGTTCAAGTATGTACTATAATCTGATTGGCTACAGTCACCATGCTGTATATTACATAACAATGACTATTTTATAATTGAAAGTACTTTTTTACTTCCTTTTCCCATTTCACAACCATCATTCTGTTCTCGTATCATGAATTTTGTTTTGGTTTGTTTGTTTTGCTTTTTTTTTAGATTCCACATATAAGTTATACCATATGGTATTTGTCTTTCTTTGTCTGATTTATTTCACTTAATGCATTACCCTTAAGGCCCACCCATGTTGGATGGCAAAGTCAAGAATTCATTCTTTTTTATGGCTAGTAGTATTTTATTGTGTGTATATACTACATGTCCTTTATCCATTTATCCATTGATGGACATTTAGGTTGTTTCCACATCTTGGCTATTGTAAACAATGCTGCAGTGAACACTGAAGTGCACATACCTTTTCAAATTAGTGTTTTCATTTTCTTTGGATAAATACCTAGTAGTGAAATTACTGGATCATATGGTATTATATTTTTAATTTTTTGAGGAATTATATTGTTTTCCATAGTGAATGCAATTTAGATTTCCACCAGCAATGCATGAAGGTCCTTTTTTTTCCATATCTTTAACCACACTTGTTATTTCTCGTTTTTGATATTAGGCATTCTGACACGTGGCAGGTGATGGTTTATTGTAGTTTTGATTTGTATTTCTCTGATGATTAGAGATAGTGGACATCTTTCCATGGACCTGTTGGTCATCCGTATTTTTTCTTTGGAAAAATGTCTATTCAGGTTTTCTGCCCATTTTGATTAGATCATTTTGTTTTTTAATGTTGAATTATAGAAGTTCTTTATGAATTATCCTCTCCCATTGTATTATTTTCTCCCATTCTCTTACGTTTTTGTTTCATTGATGACTTTCTTCACCATGCAAGAGCTTTTTAGTTTAATGTAGTACCAATTACTTATTTTTGCTTTTGTTCCTTTTGCTTTAGTGTCAAATAAAAAAAATCATCACCAAGACCTATGTCAACAAGGCCTGTGTTTTGTTCTAAAAATTTTATGGTTTCAGGTCTTATATTCAAGTCCTTAATCCATTCTGAGTTAATTTTTGTGTATGGTGTAACAGTGATCTAGTTCCTACTTTTGTATGTGGCTCTCCAATTTTCCCAAAACCATTTATTGAAGAGACTGTCTTTGTCCCATTGTATATTCTCGTCTCCTTTGTCGTAAATTAATTGCCCGAATATACATGTGTTTATGTTTGGGATCTCTATTCTGTTTACATTGATTTCTGTATCCGTTTTTTATACAATACCATACTGTTTTGATTATTATACTTTACAAAATAATTTGAAATCAGGGAGTGTAATGCCTCCAGCTTTTTCTTTCTCAAGATTTTTTTTTGTCTATTTGTGGGATTTTATGGTTCCAAACACATTTTAGAATTGTTCTATTTCTGTGAAAAATATAGAGATTGCATTAATTCTGTAGATTGTTGTCAGTGTCTTATAGTTTTCAATATGCAAGTTTTTCACCTACTTGGTTAAATTTATTCCTAAGTATTTTATTCCTTTTAATGCAGTTATAAATGGGATTGTTTTCTTAATTGGTAGTTTCTGGTAGTGTGTTATTTTTTTTTTAAGATTTTATTTATTTATTCATGAGAGACAGAGAGAGAGAGAGAGGCAGAGGCACAGGCAGAGGGAGAAGCAGGCCCATGCAGGGAGCCCCACGTGGGACTCGATCCCGGGTCTGGATCTGGGGTCTCTAGGATCAGGCCCTGGACTGAAGGTGGTGCTAAACCGCTGAGCCACCCAGGCTGCCCTGGTAGTATGTTATTATTGTGTAGAAATGCAACTGATTTTTGTATATTGATTTCACATTCTGCAGCTTTGTTGAATTTGTTTATTCCAACAGTTTTTGGGTAGAGTCTTTAGGATATTCTATATACAAAATCATGTCATCTGCAGAGAGTGACAGTTTTACTTTTTTTCAGTATGGATATATTTTATTCTTCTTGCCTAATTGCTCTGTCCAGGACTTCCAATACTGCATTGAAGAAAAGTGGTGAGAGTGGGCATCCTTCTCTTGTTCCCATGATCTTAGGGGAAAAACTTTCAGTTTTACTCTGTTGAATATGATGTTAGCTATGGGGTTGTCATCAATAGCCTTTATTATGTTGAAGTACATTCCTTCTATAACACTTTGTTGGGAGTTTTTATCATAAATCGATGTTGAATTTTATGAAGTGCCTTTTCTTCATTGATTGAAATGGTCATAGGATTTTTGTCCTTTATTTTGTTAATGTGGTGTATCACATTGATTGATTTGTGGATGTTGAACCATACTTGTATCCCTGAAATAAATTGCACTTGATCATGATGTATGATTTTTAAAATGCATTGTTGAATCCAGCTTGCTAATATTTTGCTAAAGATTTTTGCATCAATGTTAATCAAAGATATTGTCCTATAATTTCCTTTTTTTGTATGATGTCTTTGTCTTGTTTTGGTATCAGGGTAATGCTGGGCTCATAAAATGAGTTTGCAAGCATTCCTTCTTCTTCAGTTTTTTGGAAGAGTTTGAGAAGGATAGGTATTAAATCTTTGAATATTTGGTAGAATTCACCAGTGAAGACTTCTGGTCCTGAGCCTTTGTTTGTTGGGAGATTTTTGCTTACTTGTTAATCTTTTTAGTAGTAATCAGCCTGTTCAGATTTATTATTTCTTCCTGATTCATATGGGAAGATTACATGTTTCTTTCTTTTTTTTTTAAGAGGAAGCCTAGTAAGACAAACTATTTATTTATTTATTTATTTATTTATTTATTTATTTATTTATTTAATTTTTAGAGAGAGAGAGAGAGAGTGCATGTATGTGGGCAGAGGGCAGAGGGAAGGAATCTCAAGCAGACTCCCACTGAGTGTGGAGCCAGATGCAGGGCTAGATTCCAAGACTCTAACATCATGACCTGAGCTGAAATCAAGAATTGAATGCTCAGGTGATTAAGCCACTCAGGCACCTCTGATTGGATGATTCTGAACTTCTTTATTTCTTCTAGGTTGTCCAACTTGTTAGTGTATAATTGTTCATTTAGCCTTTTATGGTTCTTTCTATTCCTTTGGTATCTGTTGTGGCTTCTTTCTCATTCTGATTTTATTTATTTGAATTCTCTCTCTTTTTCTTGGTGAGTTGAGCTAAAGATTTGTCACTTTTGTTTATCTTTTCAAAGAACCAGTTCTTAATTTTAATGATATTTTCTATTGTCTCTTTAGTCTCTTTATCATTTATTTTTACTCTGATTTTAGTTATTTCCTTCCTTCTACTAATTGTGGGTTTCATTTTTCTTCTTTTTCTGGTTCTTTTAAGTCTAAATTTAGATTACCTGGGCTTTTTACTTGTTTCTGGGGGTAGGCCTGTATTGCTGTGATCTTCCCTCTTACAACAGCTTTTACTGAATTCCATAGATCCTGGCACGTTGTATTTCCATTTTCATTTATCTCAATGTATCTTTTAATTTCTCCTTTGATTTCCTGATTGATCCATTGGTTGTTCAGTAGCATGTTGTTTAATCTCTACATATTTGTATAAATCATGAGGTCTTGATGCAAGTTATTTGTGCAGGAAAAGGAGAGAGAAAAAATGTAGGCTTTTTGGCAGGTTACTCTTTCTCAGAAGAGACCACATTAGCACACCCACTCCAAAATTACATTAAGAGATCTCTTTATTCACTCAAATATGCTGAAAATTATTGGACAGAATGGGGTTTCTCAGAGTGAAATGAGAAGTGGCCTATAATAGTCAATTTCCTTTGCCTGCAGAATTCATGACAGGGATCACACAACAGAGAGAATACAGTCAATGGAAGTAACATATTGCCACATATGAAAATACCAATTTTTTTTTTACTGCACCACAATCTCTTTAAAGTCATTATTAAGGAAGAACTTAAATAATCTATATCTTATTGAAAATATCACAGAAATTGAACAGAGTCTGTATTTTGTCTAAGCCAAACAGCATTAACTACATTATGACTTATTCCTTGGAAATAAGACTCAGTGCCCAGATTACCCCACTAAAATCTCTACATCAGCCATCCAGTTCCTAGGAAGCCTGCTTCTCTGCAGTGAATCACAATTATCAAACTTAATACCTCTTTATCTAGGTGTCCTGAGACTGAGTTTGTTAAGGACCATGATCAAAGACCTCACTGACCCTTGATGGTGGTCCTACATCTAGACTCTACATATTACACACAGTTATAATTTTGGTAATCCAGTAAAAAATTGGGCCTAGTTAGTATATATGTCTTTTTTGTCACACATTTTATATAATTGATCCCTATAAAGTATAATTTAATATTTATCACGATTCATTCACCAAGCTTGTTTCCCTTGATCATAATTATAATTCTTTTTGTTCAGAATGTAGACAATTGAAGTCTTAAAATTGGCTCTTTTATCACTATGCTCATAAAGCTTTGCTTTCTCCCAAGAATATTCTAGATCCACCTTTTTTTTTATTTCACAAACTTAAGTTGTGTTAACCTCCAAAGAATAGATTTAGACACCAAAATATGAATGCCTAGAGTAAACATTATTTAGTTCCTTATAATCACCAGGAAAAAGCAGGTGACAGAAGAGTCTAGTCACTTTAGTGAGAAAGTAGAACATTTTCCTTTTTTAAGTAGGCGTGAGTTTATGTTGAGGTTTTTAACTTTACCTCTGTTTTTAAAATATTTTTATAACATAAATTCCAAAGGCTAATACTGAATACCAAAATTTATAACTAAATTATTATCAAGAATTATTTCAGAATTATGCCCAATACTACATTTTGAAAAGCTAAACACTGATAAATTTCATTAAAAATTTTCCCTATGTTCACTTAATGTTCAAAATGTTGACTCACAGGAAAAACTCATGAATGGCAAACATACAAGTAAATTATAGGATAGCTTATTTGCAATGTCATATTCAATTCCAACATTCAATACTTATCCAGTTAATGGTATACTTAGGGGTTTTCTTATAAAGCAAGTACAGAGGGGCACCCGTGTGGCTCAGTGGTTGAGCGTCTGCCTTTGGCTCAGGTCGTGATCCCGGAGTCCTGGGATCAAGTTCCTTATTTGGCTCCCCACAGGGACCCTGCTTCTCCCTCTGCCTGTGTCTCTGCCTCTTTCTCTCTCATGAATAAATAAATAAAATCTTAAAAAAAAAAAAAAGCAAGTACAATATCAGAGAGGGAGACAGAACATGAGAGACTCCTAACTCTGGGAAACGAACAAGGGGTGGTAGCAAGGGGTGGTAGAAAGGGAGGTGGGCCTGGGGTGGGGGTGACTGGGTGACGGGCACTGAGGGGGGTACTTGATGGGATGAGCACTGGGTGTTATGCTATATGTTGGAAAATTGAACTCCAATAAAAAAATAAAAGGAGATAAAAAAAAGCAAGTACAGGAATTTCATACAGTTATACCCATAGAAAACTTTAGTGCAAAACTTCAAATCTTTATATAAATTATGACATATATATTCATAATCTGAACTTTTTATTTTAATCACCAAAGACATAATAATTTGTATATCCTTCTTTGGCTTTAATGACTTGGTGGGTAGGTTTTAATCAACCATGTGATGTAGAATTTCCCTAAAATTTAACAAGGCATTGGGCTTCTAACATGGGTAGATCCTTGTGCTATCTATCATACCATATATCACCATCCCAGGTGTTAAGAGAAGGCTATCCATTTTAGACACTTGAGTCACCTCAAACTACTCTTCATTTTGATTTTTAAGTACCTTGACTGGTATGGTTAAGAGAGTACATACAAGGAATTATGCTTTGAGCCACCTTGCTCTCAACTCAGTCTCCATTCATTAGATCTGACCAGTTAGAGATCAGGACCAGTAGACATATTCTGCAGATAAAGCTTCACAACAAAAGTTCCCCGAACAACCTAGAGATATCCCATAGGCTATCTTCTCTCCACACTAGCATTCAAAAATCACTATTTCCTCCTTCAGCTTCCTTCACTATCTCTCGACAGCAAACTATGATGATGGAGCATGAGAGAATCTTCTTGCTAACTTCACTTCTGTTACCAATAGTATCATTTGGGGTGAGTTATTTATTGGTAGCAGAGATTCATGTGTCCATGCACACATGTGTGTGTACACATACACACACACACACAGAGATTCACACAACAGCAATGGAAGAGTTTCTATTTAAATAACAATTTCCAATACATCTTATCAAAAATGAAGCATTCACACATCATAGGAGTAGATATCATATTATATATCAACTTACCTACACTTGTCCTTTGAGTTCCTGACGTCAAGATGCTACTGGGATATTGGTATCTGCACAGGAAAAAGAACTACCGAATCAGAGAAGCTTTAGTTTCATTGTGCCCTAGTCCTTTTATATTCAAAGCTTTGATCTCATTCAGGGAGATTTAAACAAATAGTTTATACTCTTATAGAAGAAAGTATTTGCCTGGTCTTGATTCAAACTCAGCAAAATCATATTCTATTCCAGGGGAGAAAGCAAAATTCCTCAGTGCCTAGTTGTCAACTGAATAGTATCTCTGCCTCCAGCCTTTCAGTGTCCTAGAAAGCTCATTTCCCAGTAGAATTAATTTGGTTAAAGGCCTGCCAGATGAAAGATTCATACAATTCTTCCCAGAAGCTATTTTTAAAGTGTTTCAGGAGTAAGACTTGGTAGTGCTGTGGAACTTTAACTATATAAACACCTCTTGCAAATCTAGTTTTGGTGAAAGAATGCCTGATAAATTATAATTCTTTCTTACTGGTAGGCTTTTATTCACCAAAGAGTAGAGGGAATGAAAGGGGATTTGTTTCTTTGAATTCAATTCTAAATATGAGAAGGAACTTGAGGATGGTGTGGATGCGATAGAAACCTTGGGGGAGACATAGCCGGTCACGTTAGCTTCTAAATAGCTGAGAATGAGAATAATAGGCACATTTAGACACATGTCTTATACTTTGGTTCCGGGCATATAATTTAAAAGTTAAGAAGAATGAGAGCTATGCACTCTGGCAAGTAAGTTTTAAAAAGCACCCTATTCTAAAAGAACAGTGAGTCTGAAAATGAAATTATAAGGACATATGAGATGGAATAAGTAAATAAGCCAATACACCTACACAGAGAGTTGTTTTATGATCTTTTATTTCAAGACTATGAGGTAATGATCACATAGGGTAAAAGTGAAATTTTAAAAAAAAAGTATATTATGAACCCTAAAGAACAGGTCGACAAGGCTAAAGCTTGGGCTTAAGAAAAACTATAAAGAAAAATTAAAAATGCTATTTTAGCCATGTTGTAGCAAGAAACATACAAGAAAGGGATAAAACACTGTTCAGATAGTTGCAAATGGGAGAAGGAAACAATGTTGAAAGAATATCTCTTACATATCCAATACTCAGCTTAGAAACTGTATGTGACAGTGAGAGTAATACACCCTGCAGGGACATTTTTATCAGTCCCATTTTGTGCAGAGAGAATCAAAGATCAGAGAAGTTAGGCAATTTGCAGAGGTTATATGACCAGTAAATGAGTTTTTGGAATCAGGTCTTCCTGACTCCAAATATAACAAGGAAAAGTAAACTATCAGTACCTATTTCACTTTCATTTTCACTACCAAGGAAAATGGTCTTCAAACTAAAATGAGCAAAAAAATGTAACCGAAAGGAAATTAAAATTTAAAATATATAAGATGATGAAAACCCCCTTTCTTTGGAATAATTAATGACTCAAATGGAATGACATCTGAGCTATTGAAAGAACTTCGTATTCTGTGGATATAGTTTATTATAAAATTTATCACATTTTATTTCATTTTAGGAGAGAAATTTATCATCCACAGTAGATTGTGAATTCATTGTCATAGCCAACGACAAACCCAGTGCTGGTACATTCATATGGTTCTCAATACATGTTTCCTAGTTAATGTGTGCTTTGAAATCAAGAACTGGAGATGTACTAGAAGTTCTAAAACATGAAATGTCCTGATTTTCAAAAATTGAGAGGAACTATTACTTGAGTACCTACTGTATGTCAGTATCAGTGTAGTCCTTGGTGCTTGACCTGTATTGTCTCATATAAGCCTTGCAATTATTTGGGTGGAAGATTCTACACCACCTTCAGAAGGAAACCAAAGTTTAAAAGATTTTAAAATTGTTAGACACTTTAAAATTGTTAGTCACACAAAAAGCTAAGATCTTCTATAGGGGCTGGTTTCAAATCCATGGCTGTAGCTGAGAGCATATATTGATGTACTTACTTGCCAAATGATGTTGGAACAAGTTACTTAATTGCTCTAAGCTTCCCTTTTGTCTTTTGCAAAATAAGGATAATGACAGAATCCAACTCATAGAAATGTGGCAATTATCTATGTTAAGAATACCCAAATTTGCATGGCACTTAGCAAGTGCTCAATTATATAAATAGTATCAACAATTCATAATAATGAGAAAAATTACTTTTTTAGGTGGAGTGCTAACATGTACCACCAAGCCATTAATAATGTGGTACTTTTGCATTTGGCTGTTGGTTTTTCCCTGTGTACAGAGAGAGGACTTATGCCACCCTCATCCTAAACCTTCATCATATGGGGGCCCAGTGAAGGTCAAGTAAGTATTACAGCCTCATGTGCTAAAGCACTTACTTTTTTTTTTTTTTCCCAAAAGTAAACAATGTTTTATTGAAAAAAGTCAGGCCCCAACTGGCCAGTTCCATTCAGCTTGGCTTGGTGGGGGTCCCTGCCCACAGCAGCCTGAGCCAGGTCTTCCAGTAGGTGGGTTGGGCCAGACTCCCTCCCTGGTCACCCTCCCCTTCCTCTCTGATGGTGACATCCGAACAATAAATATGCAATAAATAGCGTTCCTGGGCAGGCTGCCTTCAAATCTCACATCAGCCCTCCCCCAGTCTTCTCCAGCCAGGACAGGCCTCCTGGGATGCTGGGTGGGGGAAGTCCCCACACCTCTCAGGGTCCTGCAGAAGCTTGGATCCATCTCTGTTACCAGTCCAGGCCGGGTCTCCAAGGAGACCTAGCAAAGCTGGGTCCAGGACAGGTCCAGGCGAAGCAGGGCTGTCAGCTTGGTGTTGGGAGGGGGCTGTTACCCTGGACACCTCCCCTCTAAGCTGTAAGTATATATCCAGCTCAAGAGCAGATGGTGATCACTTCACGACCACCTCCAGACACCAATAGCACACACTCGAGGCCCTCGGTCAGCACCTCCAGCAACTCCATGTAGTTCTCATCACCTTCGCTGTTCTTGGGGGGGCCAGGCATGTTCAGTAGAACCAGGCAGGCATCGTGGGAGCGTGTGACGATGACTTCATTGAGCTTTACAGCCATGTAAACATGACATTGGGCTGGTCCAGCTTAATATGCACCAGCTCCCGAAAATTGTCAGAGGCATGGCTGGGGTCCCAGGGCTCAGCCGCCGTGTACTTGTCCCGTGTCCACATCATCTGGATTTTGTCATACATATATATCTGTACATGCTGGCATTAGAAGTTACAGGTTGCTGCAGCTGAATTTAGCAGGAAGTAATCTATGTAGTCTGATGGCACACCTGAGAAGAACCTAAAGCAGGAATCTGGTGTTAGGTGGGGCCAGAGATTCCTCTCCTTGAGAAAGAGGCTTTCTTGACAATTTACTCTGAAGAGAAACTGTCACTTCACATGGGCAGCTTTTCATAGAGGACAAAGCTTTGCCAAGCAAACTCTACTAAGTACTCTCTACTCCTCAAGCACAACTGCAGGTCAACAGATAGAGAACACTCTCACAGACCTCGAGTATGAGAGATTTTGGGCATTCTGAGTGATGATAGAAAAAAACATCTACTGAATTTCTACTTCTTATTTCCCTTTATCCTTTGACTACATGGGCTAAGGGACGCATAGCCACGGTCTCTCTACAAACAGAAAACAGCTTTTTGCTACTGTCCTCATAGTATAAAATAACCAAATGCAGGTCATTTGAAATGCAGGTGAAAAGCGTGTCTGTGAGGGTCTTTGAGAGCACAGGCTTGGAGAATGTAGCATCGTAATACATTAAGGAAAACCACAATACATCAAGATGTACATAATATATCGAGTTACTGTAAAGTTTTTAGAGACCGACTCAACAGCAAAATTGAATTCCTTTTAAAAATTATGGAAATACAAATTATATACAGTGAAATGTAAAAATCTTAAGTTAAATGAATTTTCACATACATATATATTCGCATAAACACCACCCTGATCAAGATATAGAATGTTACTATATTTCATTTTATAAACAGAAAGTTTCCCTTTGTTCTTCAGTCTATGCCAATACCTCCATACAGGCAATTACTATTCTGATTTATATCATCATAAGTTAGTTCTGTGTATGCTTATTATTCATATACTTAGGATTATACAATATATAGTATTTTGTGTCTAGCGTGTTTTGGCTCAGCATTATATTTTTGACTTCCACTTCTGTTATTGCATATATCAGTAGCTAATTATTGTTAATACTATTTTGATCTGTATTATTCCTTTATATGAATATATCACAATTTTAAAAAATCTCTTCTCCAGTTTGTTTCCAGTTTAGAGTTTTATGAATAAAGCTACTATGAATATGAATACTATGAATACATAATGAGAATATGAACATGTAAGGAATACTATGAATATTTTTGTATTTTTCTTTTTATTGTCATGAGTATGACATATGAGTGGAAGTGAAGTGTTGGGGTACAGAATAGGTATATATATATATATATATATATATATAAATATAAATATTATTGGAAACTTTAAGTGAAAGAGTGACATAAGCTGATATCTTAAAATGGTTATTCTAGTTATTGAACTGAAAATAGAATATGAGTGTGACAGTGGAAATACAAGACTAATTAGGAGCTGACTGCAGGAATCCAGGAGACAATGATGGTAGTAGTAGTAGTAGTAGTGAGAAGTAATCAGATTCTGGACATATTTTGAAGGTAGATACAGTAGGACTTCCAAATTATTTGAATGTGGGCTACGAGAGAAAAGAGAACTTATGGATGAACCCAAGGATCTTGCCTAAACAATTAGAAGGATATAATTCTTATCAACTTAAATCAAAAGATGGTAGAAGGAGCTGAGCTTTTTTGCGGGGGAGGTTGGGAGATGGAGGGAAGGGATGGTGTAGGGATTTGGACAAGCTCAATTTTAGATGTGAACTAGACATCCCAGTGGTGCCATTGAGTAGGCAGTTGAGGATATAAATCTGAGTATCAGGAGAGAGGTCTTAGCAAGAAACATAAATTTGTAATTTGTTAGCAAAAAAAATGGTAAATAAAGTCAAAAGACTGAGATTTTCAAGGGAGTATATGTATAAAGGGGAGAGACTGTAACCAAGAACTGAACACTGGACACTCAAAATTAAGAGGTTGAACAGAGAAGTAAGCAGCATAAGAACCTGTGAAGGAGTGGACAGGAGGAAAACCAAGGAAAATGAAAGTATTTCAGGAAGAAGTGATGAGCTGTGTCAAGGGCTCCTGATATTGAAAATCAGGAGAGCTCTGGGGATTAATCCCTGGGTTGTCACACTGAAGAGTCATTTGTGATCTTCACTAAAACAGTAGGAATGTGGGAATCCTGACTCTCTTTAGGAAATGCTGCCACTATAGAGAAGTTTTACAAGTTTCATAATAGTTTGAACTTTGACATGTGATACACTTTTATATCAACTTTCAAGTTGCAAAAGGTGCTACACACCTTCCAGTGAAGTGCTGCCTGGCTATATCTGTTCACAAGTCTATGCAGACTATTAGGATAAATTCATCTGGCTGTGACTGAGACATCAAATAGGGGAAGAAGAGAATGATAAGTTTATGTTTATTTGTCCCTTATTTTCTAAGAAGAGGGGGAATTTAATTTCTAGATTCTAATTTCCTTCTGGGAACTTTCTTATGGGGAGGAAAATTTCAAGGAACATCAGTCAACTAGTAGGCATATTTTTAAAATCAAACTCTTAGGCAATTCACACTCAGTTGTGTCAGGTACTATGATATTATCTGTAGCTTACAAATAATAAAGCTGAGTCATAGATATGATAGGTTATTTGTCTCAATTTACACTGCTAGAGGTTGCAGCTAGCTGGCTCCAAGGTTCATGCTCTAAAGCGTGGTGCTCCAATTTAACACAGGTCAAATTTGAATATTTGACTGGACACCAAAATACAAAAGACAATGAAATTCCAAAATGAGATTCCTAGAAGACCAAGATGTAGATTTTCAAAGGGTATAACAGAGAAATGGTTTCACTATACTAAAATAACTTATCACAAGAATATAAAGGATCAAAAAAGCACTGGGTGTTATACTATATGTTGACAAATCGAACTCCAATAAAATATATATATATATAATATATATACTTATATATATATATTATATATATATTGTATATATGAATTACAGAAAAGAGAGAAGTTTTCTAGGGAAGATTTCTTTTTTTAAAAAGATTTTATTATTTATTTATTTATTTATTTATTTATTTATTTATTTATTTATTTAAAGTGTGAGGGGAATAGGGGCAAAGGGAGAGGGAGAAACAGACTCTCAAGCAGACTCCACATTGAGCATGGAGCCTGACAGGGGGCTTGGGATCTCACAACCCTAAGATCACTACCTGAGCCCAAATGAAGAGTCGGGTGCTTAACCAACTAAACCACCCAGGCACCCCAGATTTCTTTTTTTAATTTTAAATTCTCATTTAAAACTGTATAAAAATGGTATATATCTAAGATATACCAAACAATGATATGATATACAAAAACATGTAGAAATGATTACTACAGTCATTGCATTTAACATATCTCACATAGTTACCATTTTTTCTTTGTGTGAGAATACCTGAAATCTACTCTTCTATCATATTTCCAATATTCAATGCAGTATTATTAACTATAGTCATCCTGCTATACATTAGATCTCTAGACCTGTTCATCCTACATAGCTACAACTTTGTTCCCTATGATCTGCATCTCCCCTTTCCCCAACCTTGCCACCCCTAGTAACCACCATTCTACTCTCTTTTTCTATGTATTCAACTTTTTTTTAGATTACACATATAAGTGAAACATGCTGGTTTTTTTTTCTTTATGTCTTTCTTATTTCACTTAGCATAAATCCTTCCAGGTTTTTCCATGTTGCAAATGATAGGATCTTTTTAAAGGTTGTTTGATATTCCATTGTACGTACACACCACAATTTCTTTTTTTTTCTTTTTTTTTCACACCACAATTTCTTTACCCATTTATACATTGATGAATACTTAGGTTGTTTCTGTAGCTTATGTATTGTGAATAATGCCACAATGAATATGGAAGTGCAAATAATCTCTTGGAGGTACTGATTTCATTTTGTTTGGGTACATACTCAAGAGAGGGATTGCTGGGTCATATGGTAGTTCTATTTTAAATTTTTGGAGGCATCTTCATACTGTTTTTCCACAGTGGCTATACCAATTTATGTTCCTATCAACAGGGCACAAGCATTCCATTTTCTCTACATCCTCACCAACACTGGTTACCTTTCTGATAATAGCCATTGGACATTATACTTAAACTATTAAACTCCTAGAAAAAAATATAGGGGATTGGCCTTAGCCTTGGCAATGATTTTTTTTTATACTATGATACCAAAAGCTCAGGCAAGAAAAGTAAAAATAAACAAGTGAGACTACATCAAACTAAAAAGTTTCTGTACAGCAAAGGAAACAGTCAACATAATGAAAAGGGAATCTATGGATTGGGTGAAAATATTTGCAAAAAAATATATCTGATAAGGAGTTAATATCTGAAATATATTAAGAACTCCTACAACTCAACACCAAACATACAGATAAACAACTTGATATAAAAAATAGGCAAAGAAAAACAAAAGGGCAAAGGACCTGTATAAACATCAACCAAAAAAGACATACAAATGGCCAACAGGTACATGAAAATGTACTCAACTTCATTAATCATTAGGGAAATACATATCAAAACTACAATGAGATATCACCTCACACCTATTAAAGGTGAAGTTCTTTGGAGAAAATCTAATGTTTAATTCTTAACCCTAAATGTGTGGAGAGTAGTCCCCCTTAACGTCAAACCTAGTGAGTGAAGCTTGTGTTCCCTTTATATTCACAGAAACCAGTCCTTTATACACACAGAGAAAACAAAGCAAACTGTGGTGTCAAGATTGAGATTGCATCTTGGCAATGATCTCTCACATCCCACAGCCAGCCAATGGTGAGGAACCCCAGTGGGACTGATAGGTTCAGGGTGTTTCAAAACAAAGTGATACTTCCCAAGAGACTGCGAAATCAAAGCAAGAGGATGTCAAAATTTAGATGTTCTGGAGAATACTCTAGATGCAGAGCTAGAAAAGTGCTGAAGCTGCCCCCAGAGCTAGACAACACCACTCACAAGTGTGAATTAATGCCCCACATGAAAACTTTGCCCAACCGAAAACAGAAGTGAGGCAGGAACCAGCAAATAAATTCCTTTCCTTCTGCACGTAACTCACTTTTAAGAATTATCAGTGGTTCAAGGAAGTCTGTCAGGAAGGTGACCTGTGTGTAAAAATCAGGATTTCATGCAAAGCTTGGACCAGATTAGTAGTAATGCACCCACCACCTTCTACTTGCTTTCCTTCTTCTTCCCTCCCCCTCATCACTTCCTCTTTTCCCCTCACTCTTGCTGTCCTGGTATAGAATCTACCAGTAAAGACTGGGAAATGAACAAGGGGTAGTGGAAGGGGAAGCGGGCGAGGGGATGAGGTAACTGGGTGACGGGCACTGAGGAGGGCACTTGACAGGATGAGCACTGGATGTTACACTATATGTTGGCAAAATGAACTTCAATTAAAAAAAAATTGTATGTCAGCCTGTTTTCTATCAAAGGTAGGCCATCCCAGCATTGCTTTGTGCTTTTCCAAGTATGGCATTGGTTGAGACCGGAGGTGTACAATAGGCATGGACTCTTTAGAACTTCATTTGCCTACAGTTCTAAAGCTACAGCCTCAGGTTGCTTTAACATTAATAAAGATGAAATTTTTATCTTCCTTTGTCTATATTCTGTTTCTTACTCAACTGGTTCAAAATTAGTGGGAAAGGCATATTATTGATCTTTTCGAACCCCAATAACATAGGCTGTTTCTCTCCTTGTTCTTTTTTTTCTCCTTGTTCTTAACCTGTTTTTCCCTTTTAAATAATTTATTTTTAAAATTTTATTATTTTTTCATTTAAATTCAATTAACTAACATATCTTGTATTATTAGTTTCAGGGGTAGATAGAGTTCATCGATCTGTCAGTTGCATATCACACCCACTGTTCATTATATCATATGACCTCCTTAATCATCTCCTCCCTGCAGCACCCCTCAGTTTGTTTTCTATAGTTAAGGGTCTCTTATGGCTTGTCTCCCTCCCTGACTTCGTCTTATTTTATTTTTCTCTCCCTTTCCCTATGATCCTCTGTTTTGTTTCTTAAATTTCACATATACATGAAATCATATAATTGTCTTTCTCTGATTGACTTATTTCACTTAGCATAATACCCTCTAGTTCCATCCACATCACTGCAAATGGTAAGCTTTTTTTTTTTTTTTGGTGACCAAATAATATCCTATTGTGTGTGTGTGTGTGTGTATATGTATACACATGCATATATATGAATACACACACACACACCATCTTCTTTATCCATTCATCTATTGATAGACATCTGGGCCCTTTCCATAGCTTGGCTATTAAAGACGTTGCTGATATAAACATTGTAGACATTGGCCTCCAACTCATGGTTGTCCTGACCAGCACAAGGACAGCCTCCCTCCTGGAAGATTTCCATATGCATAATGATGACACTTAGCTTCCTTAACTCTATAAAACTTACCTTTTACTGTACATAATTTCCTGACTAGTAAAGTTATACCTAAACTTTAATATCATCCAAATATTTCTTCATGTGTGGAATTTAAAGTTCTTATACTCCACACACTGCTCTCAACTTCCTGTGCTTCTCAAACTCAGGGAGATTTTTCCAGTCTTAGTCCCCCTCCACCCCCCGCTGGCATATAATCTCCATTTTAAACTCTTGTAAACTCTTAGATAGGCATGGTCCAGCACTTAAATGTTTTATCCTGAACCTCAACACTTTGGTCCTTTCTTGCTCTGTAAAGCTTCTGAAATCTTTCATCCAACTACTAAATACAGTTTGAGAAGATTACAAAATCCTGTGAGTTTATGCCATTTCAGTCTGTGACTTCCCATTTAAGCTGGCCCTTCTCATTGGTTAATTCCTTTTCTTGTCCATGGTCAGCTCCTTTTCCCTTTGTTAATCTCTTTTTGCCGGTGACTTATTGCCTCCTTAAACACGCTCTCTCTCTCAATCTCTCTCTCTCTCCCTCTTTTTTTTTTTTTTTTTTTTCGTTTTTTACCATTGTTAACACTACATTTTCCCAGTGTTAATTCTACCTCCATGGTCACACTTACTCAATTCCTAGAGAAAATGAGTTTCTCAGGGTTCAGTCCTAGTGCTCTTTTTACCTAATTCTACAACCATCTTTCTTACCATCTTTCTGAATGATCTGTCACTATTATCCATATGCAGTAACTTTCAAATATATATTCTAATCTTGATTTCTCCCCAAATATTCTAGAACAAAATATAAAATTGCCAAGGGAGAATTTTACTGGGAAGTCTCCCAGTAAAATTCATACAAAACCAAAGTTAAACTCTTCCTTCCACATCTATTCTTCTTCCAGGTTTTTCCTTTCTTTTCTTTTTTTTTTTGTGTGTGTATATATATATATATATATTTTAAGATTTTATTTATTTATTCATGAGAGACACAGAGAGAGAGAGAGGCAGAGACACAGGCAGAGGGAGAAGCAGGCTCCATGCAGGGAGCCTGACGTGGGATTCGATCCCGGGTCTCCAGGATCACGCCCTGGGCTGAAGGCGGCGCTAAACTGCTGAGCCACTGGGGCTGCCCTGTATATATATATATTTTATTGGAGTTCAATTTGCCAACATTTTGCCTAACACCCAGTGCTCATCCTGTCAAGTGCCCCGCTCAGTGCCTGTCACCAGTCACTTTTCGGTTAGAGACACATGATCTGTGCTGTCACCTAAGCTAAAATCTAGAAATCATGTCTGATCCTTCTTTCTCCATTATCTCGCTCAGGTCTAAGTGCTTTTACCTTTTACACTTCTCTCTGATATGTCTTCTTATCCATAACTATTGCCTCTGCCCTAGCTCCTTAGTACCTCCTGCTTGGGTAGGAAAGAGCAGTGATTATGAACAAAGACCTTAGAGTTTAAAAGATCTGGGCTTTGAATCCTGGATCCATTAAATGTTCTTTGTGTGATTGTGACCAAGTTAGTAAGTCTTGATTTTATTTGTAAAGTAGTGATAATAATAATATCGATGGTGGTGATAATGATGCTATCTATTTCATAAGGTTACGTAAACCAAACTTAAGTCTGTCTGACACTAAATCTCTTCACATTTTGCTTTATCATCTGCTACCTGAGAGTTTTTGTTTTTGTTTTTTTTTCTAAAACAGTACTATCAACCCTAAACAGCCTGAATTTGGATGACGTGGTCTATATCTATCCTGTCTACTGCTAATCTCTAACTCCAACATCTTCCAGTTCATTCTGATTTCTGCAGAAAACAATGGACTCATAGGGTTGTATCTTAAAAAAAATATCAGAAGAAAAAATATTCTCTGAGAGTCTTGCTGATATTCTTGGTACAGGAAAACAAATTAAAAATACTTTGGTTGTAATGCAAAACATTTTTTGAATGCTCTCTATATATTTCCTATTGGGCACTTTAGACACCTAGTAGTGCAATTTCTGGGTTGCAGGGTAGCTCTCTTTTTAACTTTTTGAGGAACCTCTATACTGTTCTCCAGAGTGCCTTTACCAGCTTGCATTCCTACCAGCAGTGTAAGAAGGCTAGCCTTTCTCTACATCTTCACCAACATCTATGGTTTTCTGACTTGTTAATTTAGCCATTCTGACTGGTGTGAGGTGGTATCTCATTGTGGTGTTGATTTTTATTTCCCTGATGTGAGCGATGTTGAGTATTTTTTCAAGTGTCTGTTGGCCATTTGTATGTCTTTTTTGGATAAATGTCTGTTCATGTCTTCTGCCTATTTCTTGACTGCATTATTTAGAGTTTTTTTTTGGGGGGGGGTGTTGAGTTTGATAGGTTCTTTTTTTAAAGATTTTATTTATTTATTCATGAGAGAGAGAGAGAGAGAGGCAGAGACACAGGCAAAGGGAGAAGAAGGCTCCCAGCAAGGAGCCCCATGCAGGACTTGATCCCCGGTCCCAGGATCAAGCCCGGAGCCAAAGGCAGACGACGTTCAACCACTGAGCCACCCAAGCATCCCAGATAGGTTCTTTATAGATGTTCTTTATAGATTTGGGATACTAGTCCTTTATCTGATAAGACACTTGCAAATATTTTCTTCCATTCCATTGGTTGTCTTTGGTTTTGTTGACTGTTTTCTGTGTTGTGCAAAAGTATTGTATCTTCACGAAGTCCCAATAGTTCATTTTTGCTTTTGTTTCCCTTGCTTTTGGAGATGTGTCTAGCAAGAAGTTGCCGTGGCTGAGGTCGAAGAGGTTGCTGCCTGTGTTCTCCTCTAGGATTTTGATAGATTCCTGTCTCACATTTAGGTCTTTCAGCCATTTTGAATTTATTTTTAGACATATTGTAAAAAAGTGGTCCAGTTTCATTCTTTTGCATGTGGTGTCCAGTTTTCCCAACACCATTTGTTGAAGAAACTGTCTTTTTTCCATTGAATATTCTTTCCTGATTTGTCAAAGATTAGTTTACCATAGAGTTGAGGGTCCATATCAGGTTCTCTATTTTGTTGCAATGATCTATGTGTCTATTTTTGTGCCAGTACCATACTGTGTTAATGTTTACAGCTTTGTAATATAGCTTGAATTCCAGAATTGTGATGCCACCAGCTTTGGTTTTCTTTTTCAATATTCCTCTGGCTCTTCAGGGTCTTTTCTTGTTCCATACAAATTTTAGGATTATTTGTTCCAGCTATATGAAAAATCTTTGTGGTATTCTGATAGGGATTGCATTGAATGTCGAAGTAGCATAGACATTTTGACAATATTTGTTTTTCCAGTCGATGAGCATGGAATGTTTTTCCATTTTCTTTTGTGTCTTCCTCAATTTTTTTCCCGTGAGTGTTGTATAGTTTTTAGAGTACAGATCCTTTACATCTTTGGTTAGGTTTATTCCTGAGTATATTATGGTTTTTATTGCAATTGTACATGAGATCAATTCCTTAGTTTCTCTTTCTTCTGTCTCGTTGTTAGTGAATAGAAGTGCAACTGATTTCTGTGCAATGGTTTTATGGCCTGCCACTTTGCTAAATTCCTGTATCAGGTCTAGAATTTTTCAGTGTAGTATTTGGGTTTTCTACATAGAGTCTGCTAAGAGTGAAAGTTTAAATTCTTTTTTGCTGATTTGGATGACTTTTATTTCTTTTTGTTGTCTGATTGCTGAGGCTAGTACTTATAATATTATGTTGAGCAATAGTGGTAATAGTGAACATCTGTATCTTGTTCTTGACCTTTGGGGGAAAGCTCTGTTTTTTCCAAATGAGAATGATATTTGCTGTGGGCTTTTCATAGATGGTTTTTATGATATTGAGGCATATTTCTTCTATCCCTACACTGTGGAGCATTTTAATCAAGAAAAGATTCTGTATTTTATCAAATGTGTTTTCTGCATGTATTGAGAGTATCATATGGTTCCTGTACTTTCTTTCACTAATGTGGTATATCACACTGATTGATTTGTGGATGTTGAACCACCCTTGCAGCCAAGGAATAAATCCCACTTAGTTGTAGTGAATAATCCTTTTAATATACTGTTGGATCCTATTAGCCAGTATCTTCTTAATGAAAGGACTTTAATATTTCATACCCATTTAAGAAGACATGAAACAATGTAGATGAAAAGAATGATGAAAAAAATTAATAATAAACATCCTAAATTGGAAAGAAAGAAAGAAAGAAAGAAAGAAAGAAAAAAGAAAGAGAGAGAGAGAGAGAGAGAGAAAGAAAGAAAGAAAGAAAGAAAGAAAGAAAGAAAGAAAGAAAGAAAGAAAGAAAGAAAGAAAGAAAGAAGAAAATCTCTGAGCTGTAATCTTTAACTGGAAAATTGCAAGTAAATATTAGAAACTAAATTCTCTGAGTTGTGATGTTTAATTAAAAGGCAGAGCTTGTTAAAATAACTACAATTCAAAACACAGTTCCAGTCACTAAATTTTATATTTGCAGTTACTGTTGGTTTTCATCAGATTATAGAGGAAGGTGCAGATTTAGAGGGTATGGAAAGCCACAGAATTTACAACCTGTGGTCATGTAATTGTTCTTTGGCATTAGCTCTTCTTAGAAAAGGGAGTTTTGAGAAATACACTACATGCTATTAGAACAGAGTACAATTGTATAGGATGGATCAAAGTAAATACATCTTACATGATGTGTGTGTGTGTGTCTGAGTGTGTATGTGAGCACATATTTTGTGTTTGTGTCTTAAAGATGAAATGACATTCTTTCTGTTATTCCTCCTCTAGAGTGACTATAGATATCAGATAATGCAGCAGAGAAATAGAAAGTGTCAAAGTTAGGACAGGGTGATTTTATCATTAGGATTCAGTCTAGTAATTTACTTAATAATAGCTACCAACACAACAATAATAGCTACCATTTTTAGAGCCAAAACAATATTCTAGGCATTAGCCTGAGCATATGTGCATATACACATGCATCTACACACGCATACATACACATGCACACTCATGTAAACCTCCAAACAGGTATGTGAAGCAGGCACTATTGTTTTTTCCATCATATAGATTAGGTAACTAAGACACAAATGAGTTAAGAGGCTTGTCCAAGTTTACACAGCTGAGTGTTGTGAGAGCCAGGATTCCATCAGCTACCATAGCTGTAGTGTGTTTCCTATTCATCTTTTGTTTAGAATTGCTCTATAATAATTTTCTTTTATCCTTAGAAACATGCTTCAGTGAATATTTTCAAGAAAAAAGTGCTATTAGATTTGTCATTAAATATAAAGTAATTTAAACTTAGCGAATCTTGGAAACTTTGAGCCTTTTACATGGCAGGTTCAATTTCTATTGTTAAGTCGAGACCTCCTCCTACAATTACCAACACGTATATGCCATTTGACCCAGCAAACCTACTTGTAGGAATACATCCCAAGAAAAATACTTCCTATCTTTTTGTGATGCTATTCAAAACATTGTTTACAATAGCAAATAATTATAAAAATCCATATTTGCCTAGAGCAGTAAGAAGTTGGCTAATAGTTTCAGTTATAGTCCTGCCATAGAATATGAGGCAGCCATTACAAATACCTTGTATACTTAATGAAATGTGAAATTTTATACAATATATTGCAAGGTGAGAAAATTACAAAATAGCATTCTAGTACTTCACTCTTTTGTTGGATATGAAACTGTATTTATGTGTGTACATGTACAACAGACACAGAAAATCCTTAAATGCATGTATGCTAAAATGTTTTACATTGTTTATCTTTTGATGGACACATATGAGTCATTTAAATTTTCTTCTCAGAACCATTCAGTATTTCTTAAATTTTTAATAATGCATATGCATTATCTTTGAAATAAGAAAAACATGAATTAAAAGTAAAAAGAACAATTTATACTTATCTATATCTATAGATGTAAATATACATATGTAGTTTTGAATGAAATATTAAATTGCAACAGTTGGTATAAGCTAGTTTTTATGCCCTGACTATAATTTATCACAGTAAATGATTTTTAAAAATATCTAAAATCAGGAAACCTTTTAGTATTCCCTGCTTCACATTCAGTTCACATCTCCTCACTTAGCCATAATGGAGGGAATTCTTAAACATAGGTGACTCATATTCTTATTACATGAGTATCTCCCCTGTGGTACAGTAAGCTTTTATAATGCTCTCTAAGACAAACTACATTTGAAATGAATAGTCCAAAAGGTCAATGGAGGTCACTGTTATGTTGTTGCTGTAATATCTGTAGCAGTGAGTTGATTTAGTCATATTTCTCACCTGATAGTGAATCATCACCTGTTTTTAATTTTTTCCCAAATCCAACTATTGTTTCTCCTCTCTTCTATTAATCACCACTTTGAATGTTACATCTGTATCCCCAAATATGTGTTTACCTTTTTAAAATATGTGGTATATTTTGTGTGATTGTGTTTTTTAATTTATAGAAATGGTACATTGTAGATTTTGTTCTGTTTCATATGTGTTTTTTGTGAGCACCATATTTCTGAGACCTACTCATATTCTACAATTACTGCGTCATATCCCTTAATGCCTGACTCCACCACATTTTACTTCTTCATTTCCTTAGTGATGGACACCTAGATTGCCTTCCCTTCATTCCTCTCCTAAGAAACACCTGGATAAACAACTCTGTGTATGTTTACTGAGAGTCCTGAGCCAGACTTTCTCTGGCATGTTAACCTAAGAGTGCGGCTGCTGGGTCCTAGGTCAAACACAATTTTTTCAAAAACATTGGCCGATTTCCTTCCAGAATGACTCTGCCAGTTTATAATCTAAACAAAAAAGAGTTGCTAATTAAAAAAACAAACAATTTGCAACTGTTTTCTCACTCATGTGGGACCAAAGAATTCATTTTTCAGGAAGATTTTGTTTGAGAAAATATTTTAATGGGTCCTTTGGGCTTATTTAATGAGTACATAACTAGTCTAGAATGGACAGAGTCAAAGGAAAGCTAAATTGCTTTGCCTGCTAATAGAAAAGGCCTTCCATTTAGGCAAAGGAACTCTTTCTGCATGATTATGTTTTTAGAAAATGTATTTTTTCCCCAATATAGACAAAGACTATGGTATCTTAGAAAATCATTATTTGCTCTTGGAAGGGGTGTGTGTGTGTGTGTGTGTGTGTGTGTGTGTGTGTGTATAATTACGTACTCAAAAAGAAAGGAATAGAGACAAGAGGATTAGAGGAAGAATGAGGAAACTCATGTTTTTCTTCCATAAATGAGTCGTAAAACCCACTGGGCTTGAAATGCCAAGACCCACTAGAGAAATTCTGCTGAATCTGTAAGTCAATTACTTGAATCCTATACTGTCTATGGAAATGAGCCTCCATACTCTTATATTAACTATTTTGCCCAAGAATTGTCTTGTCGTGAGCAGAAGTAGATCCCAGAATAGAATAAATTTGTTACCTACGCTGCCCCTTCTTTGAAACAAGGTTATAAATAACAGAGACCTAACCCAAGTGGGATTAAGTAATAAGGTTTTATATAGATTAGTTCATACATTAGAAAAGTCAAGGAGCTGAATTCATAACTCAGCCAATGTTCCTATCTATATTTCAGCCCATCAGCAATATTGGGCTATGTGTGGTAGCAAATGTCAGTGGAGGCTTTAGTACTTATATTTGCCTGGATTTTATATCCACTAGAAAATAATGAGGTTCTATTTATGCAAAATTTTGGCAAAGTCTCATTTTATCTCTTTGGATCTAATTGGGCCACAGGCTCATTCTTGAATCAATTGTGTAACCAGGAGCTTGTGCCTCTCTTCCTTAGAAGACAATCAGAGCCTATGCCAGTCTCATAGGCAAAGAGTCAAATTCATCTGAAACATAGGTTGATAATGGGGGAGGAGTCCTTACCTGAAACTGAAATCAAATCCTGAGATTTTATGCACAACCACCAAGTAGCAAAAACAACAAAGTTCTTCCACAATATCATTCTTTTAGTAAAATCTTGCCAGTTCTCATTTCCTTCATCACATGTGAAGAAATAAAACAGATGCTCCGAGAATACTTTAAGGTACTTGAAGACATGGTACTTGAAGACATGCCAGAGAATGTTCATCCCTTAATATGCTGGTCTTTTTCTTCATCTCTGTCCTTATCTTAAGTTGGAAGATCCTCAATAAACAAAGATTGATTAAATGTGAATAACTAAATGAAACCACAATCCTATTTCACATGTTCTTCCAAGAAAGTACCTAATAATTTAAGAAAACAGATGAATATGAGGGAAAAAAGAGGTAAACCATAAAGTTGACTCTTAAGTATAGAGAACAAACTGAGGGTTGCTAGAGGGGAGGTGGGCAGGAGGATGGGTGAAATGGGTGATGGGGCTTAAGGAGTTTTGTTATGATGAGCGCTAGATGTTGTCTGTAAGTGATGAATCACTAAATTCTACGTGTGAGACGAATATTGCACTGTATGTTAGCTAGCTGGAATTTAAATAAAAACTTGGGAAAAAAAGAAGTACCTTATTGCCTATCTAGGTCATGAAAAAGATAATATACATGCTAATATTTCTATTTATATTAGGAATAACTGAAAGAAAAAAGTGCCATTCTTCACACAAATGTATAGCCGAGAGTCATAATTGATCACCAGAAATATTTTACATGTAAGTTAAAATTATACTTTCTGGTTAGAATAAAGGAAGGTTTTGCCTAAGGCAAAAGAGAAACACAGTCTCTTGTTTCTCCAAATAGTCCGCACATAAAAAATATATTGCTTATTTAGTACTTTTATAATCTGAACTGGGAAGGAAATCAAATGTGATATATATTTTATATCTTCTAAAGGATATGTATTATTATTATAAAGGAAGGATAGTTAGAAAAAGTAACCCAAAACATTAAAATTCAAGGCTCTGATTAGCAAGCAGTTGTTTGGTAATTATTTTTTTGAAGTTTTTCTTAGAGGATCATTGAATAGAATCAAAGTTTACATATGCTCTTTGAAAACTGTTGCGACTACAGAATAGTAGATAGCAAACTCTACACTATGTCTTCTTGAGGCCTGATGTAACTAATCACTATTCGTAAATGTCTGTATAACATGGCCCCTTATTATACAATATAGTTAGCATATCGGATCATTCTTAATGTTGAGTTTGTGAGCAAGTTTTTAAGAAAAGAATCAGTGATTGAATGTTTTTTAAGTGGCAGGTATGGTGGCAGGCACTTGGCATTTCCTGTCTCATCATAAACATAATTAATCCCTATTTGTAAGTGAGGAAACTGAAATTCAGACATAATATCAAAGCAGAGTTAAATGCTTATCATTGTGTATAAATTGATTAAATGTGTGAATTAATCAGTCAGTAGCACAAAGTGTCTAAATATGTAGTGGGTAATAGGGGAAAGAGGCAGAAAATTAAAATGTATTTCGTTCATAATGATGATATGTCAGACATTGTGCAAGATGATTTACAAATCAGACCTCTCTAAATATCAAACTGTGTGGCATATGTCAAATAAGGTAATGGAGGCAATAAATCAGGAAAACAACTGGCACATAATAAGCTTTCAATAAATTCAACGATTGTAGAATGTATATCCTTTTCAAGTGCAAGGGGAAATTCACCAAGACAGACTATATGTGAGGCCAATAAACAAGTACTTATTAAATTCAAAAGGATCAAAGTCATACAAAGCACATAATTTGACTACAATGGAATGAAATAGAAATCCATAACAATAAAATTATTTGGGAAAATCTAAATTATCTGGAAATTTTAAAACACATTTCTAAATAATGAATCAACGATCACATCATAGAGGAAATTTGAAAATATTTCAAGCTAAAGACATTAAAAATAATACATATCAGAAATCTGTTGGATAAGTTAAATCAGTGCTAACAAGGAAACATAGCTTTTTTTTTTTTTTTAATTCAATTTGCCAACATATAGTATAACACTCAGTGCATCTCATCATAAGTCCATCAGAGAAAGACAATTATATGGTTTCACTCATATGTGAAATATAAGAAATAGTGAAAGGGAAAGAAGGGAAGCTTTTTTTTTTAAAAGATTTATTTATTAAAAAGAGAGAGAGAGAAAGAGAGAGAGAGAGAGAGAGAGAGAGAGGAGACCATGAGTGGGAAGGGCAGAGGGAGAGGAAGAAAGAAAAACCTCAAGCTGAGATCTCAAGTTCCATACTGAGTAGGAGCCTGACACAGGGTTGGATTCCACAATCCATGAGATCATGATGTGAGCCAAAACCAAGAGTTGGATGCTTAACTGACCACCACCCAGGCACCCCTAGAAACATATAGCTTTTCAAGTGTTTATATTAGAAAAAAAAAGACCTAAAATCAACTAATGTTCACTCTTAAGATGTTAGAGAAAGAAGATCAATATAAAAAAAGTAAGTAGAAGAGTGAAAAAAATAAAGATAAGAACATAATAAATAAAATATAGAAAATAATAGATAATAGTAATAAAATATAGATAGATAAGAGATAAAATTAATAAAGCCAAAAGCTAGTTTTTCAATGGGTAAAATGGAAAAGAAGAGAAAACACAAGAAAAGGAGAGAAAGAACAAAAATCACCAATACCAGGAGTGAGAATGGTCTTATCATCAAAGATCTTAAAAATGTCAAAAGGATAAGAGAATACTAAGAACAATCTTATAATAAAAAAAAATCAGCAATTTGTATGAAATGGACAGATATCTCGACATGTCATGAAAGAAGAAATAGAAAATCTGAATACCACTGTCTATTAAAAACTTAAATTTATTATCTCAAACCTTCTAATATCATATATAATAGTGAAATGCTGCATTTTTTTTCCTCCTGAAATCATGAATAAATCAAGATGTCCAACTTCATCACTTCTATTCAACATTTGTAGTAGGGGAGTTTCAAGCCATTGCAATCATGCCAAAAAGAGAAATAAAAAGAAATATCAGATAAAGTAAAAATTTTCCTATTTACCAATGATATGATTGTATAGTTAGAATACCCATGAAATCTACAAAACTAATTAATTAGTTTAGCAAGGTTATAAGATACAATGGTTATATGAAAAATCAACTGGATCTTTCAACAATAAGAGCAAAAAATTGAAAACTGAAATTTCAAAATACCCATTTATCATAGCATCAAAATTTTAAAATAACTATGAACAAATGTAGCAAAAAAACATCCAAGACTTCTACTCTGAAATTACAAATATTGGTGATTGAGACTAAAGAAGATTCAAATAAATGAACAGAGATCCATGTTAATGGACTGGGAAACTCAGTATTATTAAGATTATAATTCTCTCCAAACTGACCTAACAGTTTAAATGCAATTCCATTTTTTGTAGCAATTTGACAAGCTCATTTTAAAATGCATATGGAAATGCAAACAAACTAGAATAACCGAAGCAATTAAAAGATAAGAACAAAGGACACCTGGGTGGCTCAGTGGTTGGGCGTCTGCCTTTGGCTCAGGGCTTGATCCCAGGGATCCGGGATTGAGTCCCACATCGGGCTCCCTGCAGGGAGCCTGCTTCTCCCTCTACC
This sequence comes from Canis lupus baileyi, assembly GCF_048164855.1. Classification (NCBI taxonomy): domain Eukaryota; kingdom Metazoa; phylum Chordata; class Mammalia; order Carnivora; family Canidae; genus Canis; species Canis lupus. The sequence goes on along the minus strand of NC_132865.1, from coordinate 15,267,173 downwards.
TGTGTCTCTGCCTGCCTCTCTCTCTGTGTCTCTCATGAATAAATAAATAAAATCTTTAAAAATATATATATATTTATATAAATAAATCTTTTAAAAAAAAGATAAGAACAAAATTGGATTTACAAGAAAGCTACAGTAATCAAGGGAGGTAGTAATGAAAAAACAGGTATATAATCAACAGAACAGGATACTCTAGAAATAGAGTCACACATTTATGTTTAATTGTTATTCCAACAAAGATGCTAAGATAATCCAATGGAAAAAAGAAAACGTTTTCAATATATGATGTTATATCAATAGCATTTCTGTATATGAAAAAAATGAACTTAAGTCTTTACCTTATATCATATACAAATATTAAGTCAAAGTGAATCATATATTTGAAAGTAAAATATAGACTTGTAAAGCTAGAGGAAAACAGAAGTAAATATTTGCAATTTGGGGATGGAAAATTTTTCTAGTTAGAAAATAAAAAAATACACATCATGAAAGAAAAGAAACTGAAGAATTGGTTTTCAGCAAATTAAAATACTTTTGCTCTAGGATAAACACCACAAACTGGAGAAAGTATCTGTAAAGCATATATCAGACAAAATACTTTATCCAGAAATGTAAAGAGCTCTTAAAACTCAAATAAAAAAAAAACAACACAATAAAAAAAGTGGAGAGATTTGAATAGACATTTTACAAAAGAATATATGTAAATGATTGCTGAGCATATGAAAAGATGCTCAACATAATGAGTCTTAAGAATATGCAAATTAAAACTACAATGAGATATGACTATGTAACTGTTAGAATTGTTCAAATAACAATAGAATCCAACAATACTGAGTTTAGCAAAGACGCAGGACAGTTGTTACTCTCACAGATGGAATGCAAAATGGGACAGTCACTCTGGATAACAGTTTAAAAGTTTTCTATAAAGTTAAACATACATTTACCATATGACTCTGTTATTCCACTCCTGGGTGTTTAGCTATGAGAAATGAAAGTATATGTATCAACAAAGACTATACGTAAATGTTCACAGTGACTTTATTTATAATAGCCAAAAACTAGAGTCAAACCAAGTGTCCATTAAGAGGAGAAACAAATTGTGGTATATTTATGAAATGGAACACTACTTAGCAAAAAAAAAGAAACAAGAAACTATTCAGTGTACAGAACAGTGTGGATAAATCATTTTATCAAAATCATTTTAATAAGTGAAAGAAGCCAGGCAAAAGGAATGCAAAATGTATAATGCCATTTATGTAAAAGAAAATTAATCCACAGTAACAGAAACCAGATTAGTGGTTGCCTAAGGATGGAGATGGAGAAAAGAATGGATTAAAAATGTACCCTAGGAAACTTTTGAAGGTGATAATGTTCATTTCTTGATTATGATGATAGTTTATACATATATAAAAACTTACCAAATTGTGCACTTCAATTCTTTAAAGATTTTATTTATTTATTTTATATATAGAGAGACAGAATAAGCCAGGGGAAGGACAGAGGGAAGCAGACTCCCCTCTGAGTAGGGAGCCTGATGCAGGTCTGATCCCAGGACCCTGGGATCATGATCTGAGCCCAACGCAGATGCTTAACCAATTGAGCCACCCAGGCACTCCACAAATTTTGCACTTTAAATATTGGTAGTATATTATACTTATATCTTAATAAAGTTACAAAAAGCAAATAAAGGGAGAAAGGAAAATTACTCCTTTCAGCATAAAATCGTCACACAAAAATATTTATTCCAATGCCTTCCAGAAATCTGCAAAATTCACCGTGACATAACACTTTGAAGCTCTGAACAATTGCAGCTGGTAGGAAGCATTTTCCTTTCTCATAAGCAATGATAGTCAAAAGAATATAAAACACTTCTGTGCCTCACTTTGCCTATGAGCACTCCATAAAATTCTACACCCAGGGATCCTTTATTTTCTTAGTTGAGATCTACAGACATGAACATGCTAAGACTTGCAAACATACTAGCCTCTAAAAATGAAAGCGACTATTGCTTACATGGCAATAACTTCAATCAAAATTATTTGGATCTGTGCTTTACAAATAACAATTTTTTATTACATATTCTATTCAAAATCACCAATATGTATCTTTTTTCTCTAATAGGTAAATGATTTAGTACTATTGTCCCTGTGTCAACAGATTTTCTTCAATTTACTTTTTCTACTTTTCTATAGGTCTTGTAGCATAGTGCTCCCGCTGTTTGTCTCCCTCCACTGAAGTTAGAATAATCTTGAAAACTTGGTGCTGAAAGCCAGTGATTATTATGTGAACTGAGTATCTGGTGTCAACTCAACTCCTTTGTTTTTGAATCTTCACTTAATTAGCACAGATTTACTATGATAGGAATGCTTATCTCGAAACACTATCAAAAACCATACAGAAACTGAATAGATCATTCGTCTATATGACTATCACTTTATAGGAGAAAAAGTTAGTTAATTAGTTAATTATTATGAGATTAAGTTAGTTAATTTGTTAATTGTTTGGTATGAAGGATAAAAGTCACTTCTGCTTTCATTGTATTTACTCTGGTAATAAACAGAAAGTTTCCGTAATTAATGTTTATTCACTCTCTGGCAGCTTTCCTAAGTACCAAAAAATAGTTGCATTTAAAGTGCCAAAGATTTCCTGGCAGTAGAAGTCAAATACTTCCAGTAAAGGTCTTATATAACTTGATTTTTAGGGTAATTACACATCACTGAAGACAGCTCATAATTTTAGAGCTGAAAGTGGCTCCAGAGATTACCTGATGCAGCTGCCTGGTTTCCCAGGTGAGTCAACTGCAGCCCAGGTGGCTAGCAACTTATTCATATTGACAAACTGAGTCATTTATTTTATTCTTTATGCAATTCTATAACTTCTTAGTGAGGCATATGATATAATAACTTATCAAATTCATACCACAGAGAAGTATGATGAATAACTTAATTCAAGAAATGATATTGGTACTTTGACCATCTCAGGGAAAAGAGATGTATATGTCACAGGCTGAAAAATAATCACACTCACCCCAGTCCATTCCCCAAATATACACAATCCACTGCTATAAAGAAATTAACATTTCCACTTTCTCTAATGTTACCAAAATAACTTCAGGATTTTAGTATCTTCATTCTTCTGAATAAATCAAAGTCAGTTTCCACATACATTACAGATTCCCCATTTCCTTGTTTAAGAATCCAATAAACACTAAGTACAATACAAGATCACTTCCTGTTTAAATGTGATAGAATCTTGGGTTTAAAAGCCTTGTAGTTGCTTCTTTGTAGAGGATAAATTGTAATTGTGGCAAGAGCCACATTTAGTGTGTGGTGAAGTAGTATTACTCGTAATAGCCCCAACCTGGAAACAACCCAAATGTCTACCAACTGATAAATAGATTAATAAATGTGTTATATCTATACAATGGAATATTATTGATCAATAAAAAGGAATGCATACTGGTACATCTTATAACATAGATGAACCTTGAAAACACCATGCTAAGAAGCCAATCACAAAAGACTGCATATTATATGATTCGATTCCATTTATATAAACTATCTAGAGTAGTCAGATTGATGGAAAGTAGATTAGTTGAGTGGGTGCCTAACTGGTGGGGGGCAGTGGGGAGTGGGCAAAGGAAAGGAGAGAGAGAGATGGAGAATAAAGAGTGATTGGGTATGAGATTTCTTTTGAAGGTCATAAAACTGTTCTAAAATTGATGGTGGTGATATTTTCACAACTCTGGAGAAATACTAAAAACTATTGAACTGTATACTTTAAAAGGGTGAATAATATGGTATGGATTATATCTTAATACATTGATTATATAAAAAAGGAAAAAAAACTTGCATAATTGCAGAGTGTTCAACTGTGCCGCATATTACTGAAAGTGATAAATTGGCCATTATTTTCAGCAAAAAGCTCAGTCATGAATTTGACAAAGTTGAGTATGAGAGCCTACTTAGATTGAAGAAAAATGTTGAGTAAGTGGAACCAGTGACCCTAGGCAACACTTTAGAGCATTTTACTATGACAAGGTTCAGAAAAATCAAGTTATAGCCGGAAGTGAGAATGTCATTGTTTTTTAAGATATGAGATATTAAATCATGTTTTTATGCACATATGCAGAAGTTAATAGAGGAAAAAAAACATTTAGAATTAAGGAGGGAGTAGTAATTGCAGGGATATCAGAGTGTCTAAAATGGCAATGAATATTGATTGCAATGAAAAAGGGAGGAGCTGGCCTTTAAGAGAAGCAAACATTTCTTCCACTTTAATAGGAGGAAAGACAAAAGTATGGATTCAGACTCAGATTTGCTGATAGATTTACTGCTAGAAAGGTGAGAAATTTTCTGACTGATACTATCTAATAATATTTAACCATACTATTTCTAATATAGTTCAATATTACGCTAAAGGATGAACTGAAAGGATGGAGGAGGGAAAGGGTTTCAGTGTAAGGAAGTTTAAGTCTTTGTTGTGGAGAATGAGAAAATTAAGTAAATGTGGTGTTCTTCATTGCATTTTGGGATCAGGAATTTAAACTGCAATTGTCAGCACAGATGTGAAAATTTCTTCAATAACATTTAATGTGCTATAGTTCAGTTAAGTAGTAAGTAAATAATGGGGTTTCAGCATAGTTTGGGTCTTTTCCCACATGCTTTCACAATGGAGGAAGCAAAAAGCAAGTAAACATATGAACATATGATATTTTGGACCATGGCAGGTAAGTAGGAAAAAGACATGAGATGCATTATAGTGAAAGAGTTATTATAGAGTTGACATCTCAATGAGAAAAAAAAAGAAGTTTTGATGTGGAAGTCTTTCCAAAAGTGAGGTGGAAGTACATTAGGTGGCATATTCAGAGAGTAGCATCAAAATAAAATATAATTTGAAGCATTAATGTTCTCTCCTTCTCCTCCTTCTCTTCTTCTTCTACCTCTGCCTCTTCTTTTGTCAGCCTAATAATTTCTAAGCAGTTTTCTAAGGAAAAATGCAGATACATTTTTTTATGTAAAATAATATCTCTGATATTTCTTTGGCACCTCTACAAAAATAATATTTCTAAGCTGAAGAAAATTATTACATAGAAGTGGGACGCCTGGGTGGCTCAGTGGTTGAGAGTCTGCCTTTGGTTCAGGGCATGATCCCAGGGGTCCTGGGATTGAGTCTTGCATTGGGCATACTGTGGGGAGCCTATTTCTCCCTCTGCCTATGTCTCTGCCTCTCTATATATATCTCTTATGAAGAAATAAATGAAATCTTTTTTTAAAATATTACATAGAAGTATTAAAGCTGTTTTATTAAGATTTTAAATTATTGATACATAGCAGTCTTCAATAGAAAATATATTCTGGTAAGATTTGTTTTACTGTTTCTTGATTGCTTGTAGTTATTCCTTTTTTAAAAAGATTCCAGTTAACATACAATGTTATATTAGTTTCAGGTAAACAATGTAGTGATTCAACACTTCCATACACAACCTTATGCGCATCACAAATGCCCATCCCCCCACACTGCTCCCCTCTGGTAACCATCAGTTTGTTCTCTATAGTTAAGATTGTTTCTTGGTTTGGGCTTATGGCTATCTCTAACTGGCTTGACTTGAAGAAATGTGGATAGTATGCAGAGAATAAGAGTGGGAGTTAAAAATTTTTGTTTGAGTTAAATACAATGTAAGTGATCTCTTTAGACTAATAACCTAAAACTGTTTAAGCATCAAGAGGCAGAAAACAAAAGATTTATAATGAAAATGTAGCTTTGAACCAAAGTAAGCATTTCTGATAGGCAACTAGAAAACTATGAGGAAGTCATTACCCACATTAAGTTATTTGATCCTAATTACAACATCCTCATGGGTTGGCAGCTGAATATTGACTTTCAAAAGAAAAAATACCAGGATTGATTTTTGAGGAAGGAAAACAAGAAAATTTTATAATACTACTCATCTGAAAGACAAATGAAAAGAATTAATCTCTTAATTAAAAGTATTTTTTTTAATTTCCAAATTGTTGAAGAGAGAATTTTTAAAAAGATTTTATTTATTCATGAGAGACAAAGAGAGACAGAGACATAGGCAGAGGGAGAAGCAGGCTCCCTGTGGGGAGCTCGATGAAGGATTTGATCCCAGGGCCCCGAGCCATGACTTGAGTCAAAAGCAGAGGCTCAACCACTGAGCCACCCAGGTGCCCCTGTTGAAGAGAAAATTATCCTCTTTTATGGCATAAGGAGATATTCTGCCCCTAATGCCAAAGAAGTTTAAATAAAACTATTTTTCTTTCCTTTTTTTTTATCTTATGAGTAATTATACCTGTTTGCTCTTGCCTATTCTATTTTACCTACTTTATGAGACTGAGTGTCTTATGATATGTTTACTATAGAAATTGTGATAGAATTATAAGGACATGAGGATTATAATGAATTTTATATTTCTCTTTTATTTTTCAAAATTGTCATTATAACTTTCCACTGTGGTAGATCTTAATAAATACTGTTGACTAGTAACACATTTTAAGTTTTATTAGTTATGAATCTTATCCAAGATCATTGTAATTAAATCAATTAAGTTCAATATATATTGATCACAATCTCCTCTATACCAGTGATCAATACATGAAATCCTGATATACATAAGGTGCTTACATTCTAGTTGGGAGAAAGATAACTAATATGTAAACAAACAAAAAATATAATTTCTGATTGTGATGTATATCAAGAAAGAAACAGAGTAATGAGAAAAATTGATGTAGATGACCAGATGGAAAAGTCAAGAAAAGCTCCTTGGAAGAAGTACTATCCAAGCAGCCATTTGAATGAAGTAGAATTAGACATAAAAATGTCTTGAAGAAGAGTGTTCTGGGTAAGAGAATAGCAAATGCTGAGTTCAGAGCCAGGAGTGAGCTTGGCATATTTGAGAAACAACAAGGTGACTAAATGCCAGACTGATTTGATCAAGAAATGTAATAGTAGAAAATGAGGTCAGGGAATTAGTTAAGGTTTTACTTTACATAAAGCCTTGGGGACAATATTAATGAATTTGAAGTTTGTTCAATTTTTGATATGAAACCATTGCTTATGTTTTGAGCAAGGGAATGGCATGATCTGGTTTCTATTTTAAATAGATCATTCATTCTGCATGGAAAATAGATTTCAGAAAAAAATGGAATCAAGGGGACCAACTGGTAATCTAATGCAGTATTCCAGGCAAGATTAGCTAGCTGGGATTAGCCTGGTAACTGGCACAAGGAATGAAGAGAAGCAGATTCAAGGTAAATATGTAGAAATTAGTGCTGATAGGGTTTTCTTATTTCCTAGAAATGGGATATGAGATAGAGTGAGGGGGCCATGTAATAACATCAGGTGTTTAGCCTGATAAAATAGATGTAAAGGAGATTTTTTTTTAATATTTTTTTTCAACTTTTATTTATTTATGATAGTCACAGAGAGAGAGAGAGAGAGAGAGGCAGAGACACAGGCAGAGGGAGAAGCAGGCTCCATGCACCGGGAGCCCGATGTGGGATTCGATCCAGGGTCCCCAGGATGGCGCCCTGGGCCAAAGGCAGGGGCCAAACCGCTGTGCCACCCAGGGATCCCGTAAAGGAGATTTTTATTAAAAAATAAGAAAACATTTATCTCAAAAGTAGGAATTTATCATTGAAAGAAATTTGGTCAATATCAGCTAGTAGCTGAATTGTTTGGGAAATATAATTTAGTCAGGACACATTTTCGAGCACCTAAAATGTCAGATCAAGTGCTATGTTAAGCACTGACATGACAGAGATATATGAGACACAGCTTACCTTAGGTACCACAGAATTTATAAAGTAGTCCTAGACTGTCATATTTTCTAGAAGATTGAGATCTTTGGCTCTGATTTACATAAAAGATAGAAATAAAATCAATGTTACTTCAATCTTCTAACATAACTTCCCTAAGTCTTAGCTTGCCCCTTATTTTTTGGATTTTGCTTCCAAGAGCAAAGACACAAAGAGTTGATTGACTTTGAATAGAAATCCACCACAAATACATTTATGAACTATTCTCTTTATAGTGTACTGATATGTATAAATTATTGGTTTGTAGACTCTAGTGTCCACCCTCCAATCTGGTAGGAAGGAATGGAAAATAATGAAAATATAGAGTTCTCTATATTTTGTTCCATCTCCCTCTATGACTGCTGTCCATTCAGCATTGGGCTGGAGAAAGTCATTGCATAGCCTGACTTTTAAGGTCAGAGCTGAGAAGCTGATAATATCTTACTTTGCTTTATCTCTTCATCAAAGCAAGAGCACTACTAAAAGGGAAAATTTTTGTCTTCAAAGATGGAAGGTAGTCATATGGAGAAAGGGATAGAAGAAATAGAGTACATAATACTCTGTACAGCATGGAGAAGCAGATAATACAGAACACAGAGAACAATGGTAATCTGGAACAACGTACGCTCAGTAGCAGAACAAAACTGTGTCACTGAAAAAAATCCAAAAAATAGGTTTCAATCTTGTTTTAATTTAAACAAAGGGGTCAAAATGTTAATTCAGACTTAAGGTTGTAAACTTGACACTTTTGGTTAAATCCGACCTAGAGGCATGTTCTGTTCTGCTCTAAGTGTTTTGTTTTGTTTTGTTTTTTTTAGACAATTTTTAATTGGTTGCCAACATTTAACAATCACAAGATTTTATATCTTTCTCTTTAAATTCAAAAAATCTGACAAGACTAGAGATAAGTTCTTTATTCCTGTAAGACAGCTGGCTGGAGCTGATTAAATGCCATGTCTTTAAATTTAGCAGTTTGCCGCATTCCCAGACACTCACTGTTGTTTCCCAATTATTTAGACCAAGTGTCAATTATAAGTTGTTCAAATTGGGGCAGATCCACTCATCTGCTTTTTTTGTTTTTGTTTTTTCTTGGCTGCCACTCTTCTCCCATAATCCATCCTCCACACATCAGCATGAATTTGAGTGATCTTTCAAAGTGGAAATCAGATTATATCTCTCCTCTATCTAAATGTCCCAAGTGAAGTCACATTGTACTTAGAATAAAATCCAAATTAACTTTAAAGCCAAGAATATTCTGTCAATAAATATAATTCATTTGAATGTAGTATTTATTTTTAGTAAATGGTACTTTGTGAACCTAACCAAGAATATTTCTATAATTTACTTCTAATATATAAAAAAATAGAGAATTTTGTACAATGGTTATATGATGTTACTTTTTGTTGGGCATACTTTTTTTGTATATATTTTTATTGGAGTTCGATTTGCCAACATATAGCATAACACTCAGTGCTCATCCCATCAAGTGTTGTTGGGCATATTTTAAATAAATTTGGCAATCTGCTTTAATTGGTACTGTAAGGGAGAATTTTTATTTTATTTTATGTTGTATAATATCAATAGGGTCATTGGAAAAATTTCTAAAGTTATCCAAGAAGATATTTATTTTTAATAGAAATCATATGGGAAATAGTGAATTCTTGAAATGGGAATTATCTAAATCCCAGAAGTAAATTATAATCCATAATTTGTTGTTATAGTTATTTTTAAAATAGTATCAAATTACAACATGATATATTAAGTATTGGCTGAAATTTAAACCATGTAACTTCCATTAAACGCAATTAACTGAATTGACATTTCTCAAAATAGTTCCTTGGAAATTGCCTAGCTTGACTTTTAAGGTCAGAGCTGAGAAGCTGCTAATATCTTACTTCGCTTTATTTCTTCATCAAAACAAGAGCACTACTAAAAGGGAAATTTTCTGTCTTCAAAGATGGAAGGTAATCATATGGAGAAAGGGATAGAAGAAATATAATTATAGCTTCATGATAGCCTTCCTGCTATCAATCTGCCTCTTTCATGTACTTATCCAAATCCAAATAAGCAAACTGCCCATAGGTAAAGTACATGAGAAGAAAGAGAGAAAAAACAAAAAAACAAAAAACAAAAAACAAAAAAAACAGGTTCTGAAGTGGTGGAGTCCTAAGCATTTAATATTTTTCAGTTACTGCCTTTTACATGTGAAAAAGATCTATACTTATGCTGTACATTTAGAGTTTATACATTTCTCTTCTCTTGACATTTTATGAGCCTCACCGTTTTAGCAATAGTCATTTTACCTTTTTGTAACATTCTCCTCATATGTAATCACTCAGTGATAACAACCTTTATACACTTTTAAAGTGGGAACAAATAACTATCACAAATAACTATCATGTAGGATTGTTGTGAGGGTCAAATGAAATGATGCAGATGATAAAGGCATTTTGTAAACTGCCTCGACTTAGGAAAATACTGTTACCCTATGTCATTACCAAATACCAATTGTTCAAAGATGCTTTGGAATAATAATCAAGCCAGTATAAACATTGCTTGTCTAATGATTATTTTACTAATTTGGATTATTTCACTTATTTTGATTATTTCCCCCAAAAGTCCAGTTGAATTATTCCTTAAAATGTGATTATCCAAAAAGCAAAAGAAAAATGTATTTTGACCACTACATTCCAAAGCAAGCACCTCTAATGATAGAGGTATGTAATAAATACTTTCATGATAATTGTCCTTGGCTGCTATGTATCTAGAATTGCTGTCAAGATGCCTGAAATTCTTCTCCACATAATACGTAGTTGATAGAAATATCTTTCTTTTACTTATTCTTCATTTTTATGCATTCCCATGAGAGCCAGTTTTGTAATTCTGCAATATCAAGCATGAAAATGTGAAGTAAAGTGTTAGACTCTTATGACTTTTCTTTGTAATTTGGGATGTGTGTGTTTGTGTGTAGATACACATGCGTATATAATTTTTAGGACATATACTTGAGATACGTTGTGGTAGTGTATATGTAGGCATATAATTTTTCTAGCTCTTTTTAGTATTTCTCTAAACTCTGTGGTATCATATGTACATATATATTTTATATATAATATAGAAATAATATATATAGATGTTATAAATATAAAATTATTTTGTGACTCCTGATAGATTTGGAGCAAAGCTGTAGAGAAATTATGCAAGTGGAGTGCATCTAAGACCAAGTCTTCAGTAGATAATATATTGAAATTGTACCAGTAATTCCAGTTTTACATCATTTTCCATCAAAACTCCCCAATACAAATAGAGCCCCATATGGTGGAAAAGCAAAAGGTGTGGTCATCAAAGGATTTAGAATCTTGTCATAGCTCCGCCGCTAACATGCTATGTGCCTGGGAGTAAATCACTTAAAAACTCTAGCCTTTTCTTGTATTGAGAATGAAAGGATTGGATATGAATATAATCTCTAAACTTTAACATTTGATAATCTCCGATTAGATCCAAATTGCTCTGTGGTTTTTAGTTGAGGTATTTGTAATCTACTTAAGGTCCAAGATATTCAGGAATAGTTTACTTGTCGTGCAATTTGGCTTCCAATTACTATGTAACTTTAAGACTTCCTGAAGCCCACAGACTTAGTCTGTAGTCCATGGGTGGGCTTTAAGGTCTATAAATTCCCTGAAACTGTATTTGAAATGTTTTACATATGTGCTTTCTTTTAGAGAGTATGCTTTAGAGATTTCATTAGGTTTTCATTGCTTTCTTTTAGAGAGTATGCTTTAGAGATTTCATTAGGTTTTCCTTGGTATGTGCAGGTAAAGAGGTTTAGATTTTAAGTATCTAAATAACCCAAACGTGGTAGTTTAATGCTGATGGTTGTGTCTATAAGATAGACATGCATAGGATATATATTTTTTTAATCAAGCATATTTGGCACTATTCTTGGTTCCAGATGACAAGATTGCTGATGTGAGGTCATATCACACTAGGCATGTTTTTGCAAAATTCTACACAATAATATTTATTGTTTCAACTGGTGGTTATTGGCTATTGTGTAGTTACTAAACATTCTTCTAGATTATGAGGAGTCGATTTGAGGAAGATAAATACCAGTAAGTTGGCTGACAAATAGTGAGTGAGGGCAAGACTGACAAATGATGAGATCAAAGTGAGGCAATTAATGGTCAAATTATGTAGGATAAGGTAAGCAACTTGGATTTTATTCCATTGGCAGTGAAAGCCACTAAAGGATTTTCAGAAGGGGGATTTTTAGATTTGACTAATATTTAAGACATAATTCTGCCTACTATGGATAATATATTTTATATGAACAAATGTCTGAACAAAAGAAATATTTAGGAAGCAAACATGATAGCTCAAGATATTGATGCTGTGGCTTGATCTAAGTGACTAGAAGAGTTGCTGAATGACATTATATGGATGTATCAGATCTATTTTTGAAGTAGAGTAAACAGAACTTACTGATTGCTTCAAGATTTGAGCTAAACTGGAATAATAGGGCATTAACAACATTTTTCTTTGCCTTATGTGAAATTCCATAATGATAACAGATTTTAGCTGAAACTAGAAAAGTCAACTTTTTCACCAACTTCTACACAAGGTAGCAAAAACTGAAATTAGATTTGCATTCTTCTAGCAATTATATGAAAGAGAACTTATTTTAATGATTTTATTAATCCCTGAGGGTCCTTGACATTTTTTCAAGGGAATATATAAAGAATAAATTATTTTCATTATAATGCTAAGATATTATTTGCTTTTTTTTAACTGTACTGACATTTGCATTGATGGTACAGAAGCAATGGTGGATAAAATTTCCATTGCCTTAGGTCAAATCAAGGTAGTGGCACCAAAGTGTATCAGTAGTTATTGTATTCTTCACCATAAATACAATAAAAAATGTGTGTTTTGCCTAATAATATCTTTGATGAAGCAGAAAATTAATAACTATATTAGACTTCTGCCTTAAGTGCATACCTTTCTTCGTAGTCTCTATGATAAAATGGGGAGTGTGCAAAAAATCACTTTTGCTGTATAATGAAGTTTGATGGTTGTCTAGATGAAAAGCATTTGTGTAGTTGTTTGAATTGCTAGCTAAACCAAATGCTTTTATCATAGAACACCACTTTTATTTTAAAGATGTGTAACAGACAAACCATGATTATACAGACTTAGGTATTTGGTGCAAAATGTGCCTTTTACTTCAAAGAAAACAACCAACAGTGTTTGTAGTTGGTGATAAAATTTAAGCTTGCCCCTGGAAAATTTCATCTACCACCATCAGTTTGATATCTTCCAAATGACTGAAGATTTTTGTTGAGATTGTTGGAGAAATTAACAAATGTGGTAGTTTTATATTGTATGATAAAATATACCAAAATCTGGAAGATCTTCCTTACTAAGTGGATGAAAGTTTTCAAAATTATTAATGCAAAATCATAGAAGGATAAAAGATCTTTTCAATATGTAATTTAGAACAGTAGTGTTTAATGTAACAGTACAAAATGTACTGATATGCAGTACATTTCAATAAACCATTAAGAAGCTAACACTTGCTGAGTTTTGATGTAGTATAAAACAAAAGTTACAGGTTTCTCAAAAGTCTATGAAAATATTTCTCCTTTTTCTAACTACGCATAATTGTGGAGCTTATATTCAAACAACATATCAAAACAGATTGAGTTCAGAAGCAGATGAAAAATAGCAAGATTATTATATCTATTTTATTTTTTTTAAATTATTTATTTATTTGAGAGAGAGAGTGAGAGACCTTGCAAGTAAGTGCATGCAAATGGGAGGAGAGACAGAGGACAGAGAAAATCTTAAGCAGACCCCATGCTGAGTGCAGAGCCGAACCCAGGGCTCAATTCCATGACCCCAAGGTCATGACTTGAGCCAAAACCGAGTCCCACTCTTAACTGACTTAGCCACCTAGATGCCCCTGTTATATCTATTTTATATCTGTTAAGTCATACATTACAGAGATTTACAAAACTGAAAACAATAACCCTTTTCTCATTAAGTTTTTTACTTTGGAAAATGTAGTTATTTTCATAATTGCAATTTATGGTGACATATAATGGGTCTATTATTAGTATTTTAAATTATTAATACACTTAAATTTTTTTCTCAGTTTTAGTTTCTAATACAGTGCATATTAGAGATGGTATACCTGTAGTTACAACCTACATAGCAAAAGCTCTTTGGATCATTCAGTAATTCCCAAGAAAGTAATAGAATACCAAGACCAAAAATTTTGATAATTGCTATATTGATTAGTACACGTTAAACACCTTAATTCATTGGGCTTCTTATAAGAGATATAAATATAAATATATTATGATATAGGACTCCAAAAAACCTTTAGTCAAGTAGGGTGGAGAGATATAACCACAGCAATTCAATGCAGTATGGCAAAAGATGCTTTGAAATCTGGTTGAATCATCCAACAAATAATTTATTGAACAACTGTCTATAAGATATCTTTAAATAAAATAAAATATTAATTTTAGTTATTGTTTTTCTTCCATTTTCAACAAGGATGCCTATATTTTTTATATTAATTATTACTTAAATGTTGTAAGTTTATTTGATTTACTTAGAATGAAAAGCATAATATCTATAATTGAAAATTTTAAAAGTGAAATAAATAAAAATAATTTGATTATGCAATAATTTTGTTTCAGATACATATTTACTCATCTTTACCCTATTGTTATGGTATTATTTCTTTTTTGTTTGTTATGATATGTTTCTTTTTTGTTGTTCTTTTGAGTTTCTATTTAAATTCCAGTTAGTTAACACATAGTTAATACTAGTTTCAGGAGTAGAATTTAGTGACTCATCACTTACATATAAGACCCAGTGCTCCTCACAATACCCATCACCCATTTAACCCATCTCCTTGTCCACCTCCCCTCTAGCAATCATCAGTTTGTTCTCTATAAATAGTCTTGTTTTCTGGTTTGCCTCTTTTTCCCCCCATATTCATCTGTTTCATTTATTAAATTACGTATATGAGTAAAATCATATTTTATTTGTCTTTAACTTATTTTGCTTAGCATAATATACACTAGCTCCATCCATATCATTGCAAAAGGCAAGATTTCATTCTTTTTGATCACTGAAAATATTCCACTGTCATATACCATCTCTTTATCCATTCTTCAGTTAACACACGTTTGTTGATAATGCTGCTATAAACATTGGGGTTAGTGTATCCTTCAAATCAGTATTTTTGTATCCTATGGGTAAATACCTAGTAGTACAATTGCTGGGTTGTAGGGTAGTTCTATTTTTAATTTTTTGAGGAAGTTCCATACTGTTTTCCACAGTTGGCTATACCAGTTTGCATTCCCACCAGGAGTGTAAGAGAGTTCCCCTTTCTTTGCATCTCTGTCAGCATATGTTGTTTCCTGTGTTGTTAATTTTAGCCATTCTGACAGGGTGTGAGGTGGTATCTCATTGTAGTTTTGATTTGTATTTCCCTGTTGATGAGTAATGTTGAACAACTTTTCATGTGTCCGTTAGCCATCCATATGTCTTCTTTGGAAAAATGTCTGTTTGTGTCCTCCCCATATTTTAACAGGATGATTTATTTTTTGAGTGTTGAGTTTTATAAGTTTTTTATATATTTTGGATACAAATATTTTATCAGATATGTCATTTGCAAATATATTCACCTATTCCATCAGTTGTCTCTTAGTTTTGTTGATTGTTTCCTTTGCTGTGCAGAAACTTTTTATCTTGATGAAGTCCTAATAGTTCATTTTTGCTTTTGTTTCCCTTGCCTCTGGAGACATATCTAGTAAGAGGTTGCTACAACTGATGTCAAAGAGGTTATTATGTTCTCCTCTAGGATTTTGATAGACTCTTGTCTCACATTTAAGTCATTCATCCATTTTGAATTTATTTTGGGGTATGTTGTAAGAAAGTGGTCCAGTTTCATTTTTCTGCATGTGGCTGTCCAGTTTTCCCACCACCATTTGTTGAAGAGACTTTCTCCATTCGATATTCTTTCCTACATTGTTGAAGATTAGTTGACCACATAGTTGTGGGTCCATTTCTGGATTTTCTGTTCTGTTCCATTGATCTATGTGTCTGGTTTTGTGCCAGTACCATTCTGTGTTGATGTTTACAGTTTTGTAATATAGCTTAAAGTCTGGTATTGTGATGCTTACACCTTTGCTTTTCTTTTTCAGGATTCTTTTGGTTCTTTGGGGACTTTTGTGGTTCCATACAAATTTTAAGATTGTTTGTCCTAACTCTGTGAAATATACTGGTGGTAATACAATAGGAATTGCATTAAATATGTAGATTGTTTTGGATAGTATAGATCTTTTAACAATGTTTATTCTTCTAGTTCCATGAGCATGGAATATTTTTCCATTTCTTTCTATCCTCTTCAGTTTCTTTCATAAGTGTCCTATAGTTTTCAGAATACAGACCTTTTACCTCTTTGGTTAGGTTTATTCCCATTTATTTTATGATTTATGGTCCAATTGTAAATGGAATTAATTCCTTGATTTATCTTTCTGCTGCTTCATTATTGGTGTATAAAAATGCAACAAACTTCTATACATTGATTTTATATCCTGCAACTACTAAATTCATGTATCAGTTCTAGTAATTTTTTGGTGGAGTCTTTTGGATTTTCTCCAAAGTATCATGTCATCTGTAAATAGTGAAAGTTTGACTTCTTTTTTTTTTACTGATTTGGATGCTTTTTACTTCTTTTTGTTGTCTGATTGCTGAGACTAGGTCTTCCAGTACTAAGTTAAATATCAACGATGAGAGTGAATATCCCTGTCTTATTCCTGACCATAGAGGAAAAGCTCTCAGTTCTTCCCCATTGCGAATGATATTAGCTGTGGGTCTTTTGTACATATCCTTTATGATATTGAGTTACGTTCCCTCTATCCCTACCTCGTCAAGAGTTTTTATTAAGAATGAATGCTATGCTTTGTCAAGTGCCTTTTCTGCATCGATTGAGAGCATCATGTTTCCTTTCCTTTCTTTTATAAATGTGGTGTATCATGTGATTGATTTGTGAATATTGAACCACCCTTGCAGCTCAGGAATAAATTCTACTTGATCATGTGAATTATTCTTTAAATGTACTGTTACATTATAAGTACATTAAACTTGCTGGCATTTTGTTGAAAATTTTTAGATCCATGTGCATCAGGGATACTGACTTATAATTCTCTTTTTTAGTGGGGTCTTTGTCTGCTTTTGGAATCAAGGTAATACTGGCCTCATAGAATAAGTTTGGAAGTTTTCCTTCCATTTTTATTTTTTGGAAGAGTTTGAGAAGAATAGATATCAAATCTTCTTTAAATGTTTAATAGAATTCCCCTGGGAAGCCATCTGGCCCTAGACTTTTGTTTGTTGGAAAATTTTTGATTACTGATTCAAGTTCTTTGATAGTTATCAGCCTGTTTAAATTTTCTATTTCTACTTGTTTCAGTTTAGGTAGTTTTTATGTTTCTAGGAATTTGTCCAGATTGCCCATTTTGTTAGCATATAATTGTTTTAATAGCATTCTGTTATAATTGTTTGTATTTCTGTGGTTTTGGTTGTGATTTCTCCTGTCTCATTTGTAATTTTATCTATTTGGGTCCTTTCTTTTTTCTTTTTGATAAGTCTGGCTAGGGGGTATCAATTATGTTACTTATCTCAAAGAACAATCTTCTGGCTTCATTGAACTTTAACTATTTGTTGTTTGTTTCTGTATAATTTATTTCTGCTCTAATCTTTATCATTTCCCTTCTGCTGACTTTTGCCTTCATTTGTTGTTCTTTTTCTGGCTCCGTTAGGTGTAAGGTTAGGTTGTATATTTGAAATTTTTCTTGCCTCTTAGGGTAGGCTTGTATTGCTATATACTTCCCTCCCATGACTACTTTTGCTGCCTCTCAAAAGTTTTGGACCATCACGTTTTCATTATTATTTGTTTACATGTATTGTTTTTTTCTTCAATTTCCTGGTTGACCCATTCATTCTTTAGTAGGATGTTCTTTAAGCTCCATGTAACTATGGTCTTTCCAATTCTTTTTCTTGTGGTTGATTTCAAGTGGCATAGCATTGTGATATAAAAATATGCACGGTATGATAGCAATCTCTTTGTATTTGTTGAGGCCTGATTTGTGACCTAGGAGGTGATCTATTCTGGAGAATGTTCCATGTGCACTTGAAAAGAATGTGTATTCTGCTGCTTTAGGATGAAATATTCGGGATATATCTTAAGTCCATCTGGGCCAGTGGGTCATTCAAAGCTGTTGTTTCCTTGTTGACTTCCTGCTTAGATTATCTGTCCATTGCTGTAAGTGGGATGTTCAAGTCCCTTCCTATTATTGTATTATTATCAATGAGTTCCTTTATGTTTGTTATTAATCGTTTCATATATTTGGGTTCTCCCAAGTGTTACAGTATTATTTTTAACATTTAAACATCTTCAGGAAAGTTTCATTCATATGAAAAGCAAAACTTTGAATAGGAATGAAGAAACTAATGACTTCTGTTCACTATTTTTAAGAAGGTAATATATTTCTGTGTTATTTTAACACTGTAATGTGAAATAGAAACCAGACATTTGTCTGACTATTTTTTGTTAATTTGGCATACTAAAAATTGTGAACTTTATTGGAACTTTCAACCTAAATAACTTCAGATGCAATTAGTTAGTGCTAGTCTGTTCAGGTATATAGTAAGTATATATACAGGGAGACTATTCATTTGTATTCTATAACGACTTTGGAGTCAGATAATATGGATCAAGTTTTTCTCATAGGCAAATTTCTCAACCTTTCAAAGCTTTAGTAATCCAATGTGTGAAGTGGTGGTTAATAACACATCACCCTAATAGAACTGGTAGGAAACTAATGTGAAATAATACTGCAATGCATTTATCACAATGTCTGGTACATAAAAAGCACTCCACATGTTAACAACTCTGTGTGTGTGTGTGTGTGTGTGTGTGTGTCTGTGTATCTGTATGTGTGGTGTATATATACATGTCCTAGTATATACATGCATATATGCAGTATATATATACTAGTATATATGCATTTACATATATGATCATACAACCATTTATAGAACTATATATATCCACATATGACCACATAACCACATAAATATATGTATATATAACAGTACATAACAATGATATATGCATCTGCAAAAATGAAATCTTAGTGACTAGAAATATTCACCTTTCCTCTAAATTCCAATTAATCCATTGGAGAAATTTTTTCCTTCTGATTCTTCACTTTTAGCAGAGTCACCTTTAATTTTATCCTTTTTCAAAAGATAGGAAAACAAGACAAACCCGTAATCTCTGCACTGGCAGAATTTACAATCTCATAGAGAAGCCTGAGCATTTTAATCACAGTAATGCAATGGCAGAAATGATAATATGGAACCAACTAGAATGCTCTGAGAGCGCATGGAGAGAGAGGAGCACCTAACGACAGGGGGAATAAGGGATAAAGAATAAATGCTTATTCCAGGGAATAGCATTTATTCTTACTCTCAAAAGATGAGGAGTTGTAATGTGAAGACAGAATGATTTAAGGAGTAGCATTCTAGGCTGAGAAAAGAAAAATGCCGTAACTCAGAAATGTGAATGAGCCAGGTGTGGGCGAGGACCTTGAGTCAGCACACTATAACTAGAACAATGGTTAAGAAACCAGTACCATGGGGATCCCTGGGTGGCGCAGCGGTTTAGCGCCTGCCTTTGGCCTGGGGCGCGATCCTGGAGACCAGGGATCGAATCCCACATCGGGCTCCCGGTGCATGGAGCCTGCTTCTCCCTCTGCCTGTGTCTCTGCCTCTCTCTCTCTCTCTCTCTCTCTCTCTCTCTGTGACTATCATAAATTAATTAATTAATTAATTAAAAAAAAGAAACCAGTACCATGAAATAGTGCAATTTTTAAGAAATTCTTGTACCTAAGCATAATCATATAGATTATGCTTCTGTGGAGAGCGCATGCACACACATATGTGTACATGTATGTATGTTTGTTTAAATTCCACAGTAAATATTGCTGCAGACTCTAGAGGAGGACTTAGTTGAGGGTAAATTTGGGGCAGCTGAGAGCTACAGAAAATGACAGATCACAGACTGTCGCCTCTGTCGTATAATGAATTAGAACTATATCCTGTAGCAGGGAGCCACTGAAAGCTTTTAAGGAGGATGATGGCATTGTCTGAATTTGATTTTAAACATATCACTGTGGTAGTAGAAAGGAAGATGAATTTGAATGAGCTAGACTACTGGCAGAGGGTCCAGTGAAGAGACTATTTCAGTGGACGGACTGGGAGAAAAAGATTAAGATTCACTCTAGAGCAGTGAGAGTGGGGACAGAGGGGAGGGAAAAGTAAAATTGTCAGGAATTGAAGATTGAGTAGATATTAAGTATTTAAAAGCAGAAGAAGTTTAAAAAAGAGCAGAAGTTGTAAGTTAATTCAGATATTCCATTTTTCTGGCAGTGAAATAATGATGCAGCTAACGGTGTTGGGTTCCTGTTTAAGAAGTGTCAAGTAATGAAGTTGGCAGTGTCTGAAACTGGCTTGCAAGAAATAATACATTTTATTTAATAAATTTCCTCTTGCTAACACACTATCAAAAGGGTGACATCTCTGAGGGGAGCTATTATAATGTGATCCAGATATCTCATTTTCTGAAGATCTAGTTTAGAAGGATGGATATATGATATATCCATTGGACTAAAAAAATTAATGTTTGCAGAGACACTTCAACAACTGCTTCATTGCAATCAACTCCTGGCTTGGAAAAGAGATAGTCTCATTTGTCAATTAAAGAAGGATTGATGTGTTTTGCAAGAACCAAAATTGGCCTTCTGTTGTATAAATTAAGGAGACTGACTTGTAAGGGCTACCTTACAAGTCCTCCTAATATAGAATGAAGAGGTGCTAGAAGTCAGGGCCAACTTTTTTTTCTGGAATTCTAAGATGCAGTTTTTACCTCTTTCTGTCTGGATGAATTTTGCTCATGTTTAAGACTGATGTCAGGTGCTATCTTTCTCAGGAAGCCTTACATAATCAGAGTTTGTAGCTTGGATTAAGCACTCCTGATTTGTGCTTCTATAGTACGGAGTGGATGTCACAGCAAATTACTGTGTTCTGTTTGCTTATATAACTGTTGAGGGTAAGGAGTGTCTTCACTAAATAAATATGAGACTTCATATTCCTGCACAAGTAAAATGGAATGGAAATTTTGACCTGAAATGTTTAATAAGGATGTCTGTGCTAAATTTTTAAAAAACCTACTAGAATAAATGTCCACTACAAAAGAAGAACATTTTAATAGATCTCTACTTAAATAAAAGCATCTACAAAAGGCTTTTCTTAAGTCACTAAATGGTAGGCTGTTTATTTGGTAGTGTTCGCCTAGATATTTCTATCACACTTCAGACTGACAACTATTTTACTTTAGAATTCTAGACCTCCTAACATATAATTTCCCATCTACAGCACCCTGATCTCCACTTTTTGAACTATTTCTTCTATTTTCATGAATATAGATCAATTTAAGTAGAAATATTTTGGCCACTTAAAAAAAAAAAACCCCACCTCGTCAATGACAGATAATAGATCCCTGAAATCAGATATTAGACTTTACTGACGCTGTGGACACTCCCTCTCTCACCTGTTCTCTCATCTGTAAATTTATAAAGGCTAATCTCTCTTTTCTAGACCAGCCCCTCTTCCTCACTCACTTTTGCAAGCTTTATTTCTCTGCAAATTTCATAAATATCAGTGTGCTTCAAATTTTATTCTAGTTCCTCTTCTTTCACTCTGAATGTTTTTACAGGGTAGTTTCAGCAATTTCCAAGACCTCACCTATTTCCTATGCTGATGATTCACAGATTTATGTCCATGGTTTATTCAGCTTCCAAGTTGTTCAGGTCTTCTTATATTAGACACAAGAACCACAAGCTTAAGATATCAAAAACTAAGTTTATCTTTACCTATTCTTTCTCATCTGTTCACTGTGTCAGTGAGTGGTATCAAACATCCATATACCTAAGACACATTTCATTACCTTTCTCATCCCCACGCTCAACCAATTGCTAAGGCTTATCAACTCCATCTCCTAAGTAAATAAGCATCCACTTGTTTACATCTCTCCATCCGCAGCATCTAGACACCATTAATCTCATCCTTAGATCATTGTTTATAATTGCCTCTTTCTTCCTATGATTACTCTTCTTTTCCTTCTCACATTTCTTCTTCTCACTAAAACCATGCTGATAATTCTAAAAGGTGAATCTAACAACCTGCTTTCAACCTCCAATTGTCTCCCCACTGCCTTACAATAAAGTCCAGACTCCTTAGGGATATTTAAAGATTCTTTCTAATATAATACCTGATTTCTTCCATTTCAAATTCTACAACTTCCTACTTAATCCTTCATAATCCAATCATACTGAAACTTTAAAGGCATCTGAAAGCATCATGTTTCATCTTCTTTCCAGACCTTTAAACCCATTGGTTAAATTGACATATCTCATCTGAGATGATAAGAAGACGTGTGCTTCTAGTGACATGTAGAAAACAATTTATTGGATTTCTAGTCCAGTCTATTTGAAAAGAAAATCTCAATATGAAATCAACACTTATTCTGTTTAAATAATTTACCTCTCATCTTGTCCCATGCAACTACTCATTCTTTATATCTCAAATTAGGTGTTACTTTATCCTATAATCTATTTGCAGCAAATGAGATATTTTCATGATAGACTCCTGTAGCACCTTTTAATTTATATTTTATTCTTATATTCTTTTAAAAATGCAGGTTCCCTGGACACCCTGAAATCTCAATAAAGAAACGAATGATAATGATCCTCTTTATTGTTGTATCCTCACTACTCATAGTGTCTGGCATGTGTAGAAGCTTAAGGCATTGTTGTTGTTGTTGTTGTTGTTGTTGTTGTTGTTGAAGGCTTGAGAGAGAAGTTAGAGGGAAAACTTTTTTCTATCTTCTTTGGGTTTCTGATGGTATGAATCAAAGTAGCCACTGGTAGCATATACTAAATCAACACACCAACTTTATATTATAATTAGGGAAATTCCTTCAAATCTGGCAATGGTGGTCTCAGAATTATTTTGGGTATTTTGTTTTACCTTTTTCTGTGATTCATGGATAGTTTTAAGGGAAGCTGGAAGAAGATATACCTCAGGGAGAGATTGCTAAGTGTTATTTTAGTCCAGAAGCCTTCAACCCATTGATGTGTGAGCTAGTATTTGGGCATAATTTATTCCTCTCATACTTTAAGTGGAAATGTATTGTCATGTTTGAGCTAACATATTGGAGCCCCTCTGGTTACTTGAAAAGTGCTGGAGAAGACTCCTGACAACTGCATAGAAAATTTACATGTTTGTCATTGTGGGAACAGGATTAGTATTCTTGAAATTCAGGGTCACAGGTTGGAAAAAAATCATAGCAAGAATTAGGGCGAGATAAAATGGAATGAATGAAGATTGTAGCTTGCAAATATTTGATGCCCTACAAGTTAATTGTATCACTAATCTTCTTTCAGTTGATAAAACTGTTTTGGGTAAGATTTTAAAAATACACAAGATTATCTATTTAATGTTCATTAAAAGAAAAGATGTATAGACAGATCATTTAACAAGACTTAATTTGGGGGAAGGGATCAGATATAGTCTCAGTGAGCCCAAGACATGTTAAAATCTAGGTCTTCTATAATTTTTTGTCATCATACAAAAAAAATCTTCTGATACCTTTAAGAATATAATGAAAAGAAAAAAAAAAGAATATAATGAAAAGCATTTCAGCTGGTTCTAGGACCTACGAATTTTTCTCATTGAAAACATAGAGATGTCAATGGTCAGATTTTGTAACTAGTCCCATGTTCTAAATAGTTCCAGATATATAAATCAAGTCTGGGTATCCTGAGGTTTTCATTTGGAAAGTAGACAAAAGAAAAGAAATGTTGTATATCTGTCTTAATCATTCTTTGAGCCAAATTTTTCTTATTTGTTTGTTTTTTAAATGATAAAATGATGATTTTGGAAAGATATAAAGAAGAGAAAAAAAGAACTTTGACCTTCTAATACGAGATGTACTGGAAGTAGGAAAAAGGCATTCTAAATAATGACACGAGAATCTTCTAATGTGCTTCTTTCTACCAAGCCCTCTAGAATACTTTATAATCATCTGATTATTTTTCTTTTTTTTTAAGATTTTATTTATTTATTAATGAAAGACAGAGAGAAAGAGAGAGAGAGAGACAGAGACAGAGACACAGGCAGAGGGAGAAGCAGGCTCCACTCAGGGAGCCTGACATGGGACTCGATCCCTGGTCTCCAGGATCATGCCCCTGGGCGGAAAGCCACCCGGACTGCCCTGATTATTTTTCAAATTAAAGAAATCACATTTATGGCAAACTGATATATAGGACAAGAGCTTTTTATTGAGTTTGAACCATGCACTATTCTGAGTCTTAGAAGTGCAGAAGTGAACTAAATAAGTATAGTCCATATTTTCATGGAGCTTATAGTATAGTAGACAAATAATTATACAAAAAGAAATATATAATTATTTAAATTGTGGTAACTTCTAGGAATTAAAATGCTGAACACTATGAATGTAGATAACTAGAGAATTATTTAATCTGCGAAGGTCCAGTTAGGATCTGAAGGATAACTAGGCATGACACAGTGGCATTCCAGAGGGGAAAGGCTTTGAATTTGTAGGGACCAACCATCATCCATTCAAGAAACTAAATGACAGCCATTGTGGCTGGGGTATAGAGAGAGATGGGAAGAAGGATATGAGACGAAGAGGCAAAGGTTGGCTGGAGCCAGATCATGCAGAGCTTTATGGCCATGTTATGAATTCAAGTCTTTATCCTATTAATAATTGGAAGCCTTGAAGTACTAAAGTAGCACAGCAAGTATACTATAGACACACAGGGTAGAGTGTGTAATATTATTTCCAAAAATATTAAGCAATAATTTTTTAAAAACCTCCATTCTTGAATTGTATTGTTTACTTCTCAAATATTTTAATCCAGGCTAACCCTAGAGAAACTACACAAACATGTGGGAAAAATCCTTCATGTAAACATTTATTGAACAAATATGTTAACAAATATAGATTTAGGACTTTCTAATGATTCCAGGTCCATAAAAAGCACAGGCACTTAGGATCAAAGGGTAAGCAAAACAGACAAAAGCTACTGCTTTCCTGGAGCTCACAGTCTAAAAGGAAAGAAGGGAAAAGTTTTCATGAACTCATGAACTCATAGTAGCAAATGTGTCTGACAAAGCTAACTGACAAGCTGGACAGTCCTATCTGGAGAGAATGGGTAACCTGGATATAGTATCTGTACTTACTTAATGGCACTTTTTTTTTTTTTTCAAAATGATTCAGTTTAACCACAGTGCCCTTTGATTCAGGCATTTGTCAACAATTTGTTGAGGGTTATCAATTTTTAGGCCATGTTGTCTTAGCATGTTGATCAGAAAAATATTGCAACACATCACCTTCATCTTAAAACTCAATGCCAGTATCCTCAGGTATTACTCCAACCTAAGCAGTTCTGTTGTACTTCAGTGCAGGTACTGGAGGTTAAAAAAGAAATATCACTTCATGCTTTTCCCCAACACAATCTGAATTTTGAGCCAATTTTATTTATGCTAAAGCCAAAAAGACAATCTTTGAGAGTATAATGCTTGCTTATGTTGAAACAGTGACAAAACTTTAAGGATATATATACATGAAAGATAATTTTTTAAAAAAAGGAAAAGATAAACATGGATACTCAAGCCTTCATGACTACCGTAGAGTAACTTTACATGTGGGAGTAAAAGGTGTTTTTATTTTGAACATTAATAATTTGGGAGATTCAATCTTATCACAATTGCATAATTGTATGCTTGTGGCTATAGATCACACTGGCTGACTGTTATATTTCATAATACTAGTAGTATTCTACTAATAGAAATAGCATTTATAGTTTATCAAGTGCTTGCTATAGAAACTTTGAATTTTGTTTTTAGTCCTTGTAACAACCTTTTTTTTTTTTAAAAAAGATATATTTGGGATCCCTGGGTGGCGCAGCGGTTTGGCGCCTGCCTTTGGCCCAGGGCGCGATCCTGGAGACCCGGGATCGAATCCCACATCGGGCTCCCGGTGCATGGAGCCTGCTTCTCCCTCTGCCTGTGTCTCTGCCTCATTCTCTCTCTCTCTCTGTGACTATCACAAATAAATAAAAATTTAAAAAAATAAATAAAAAAATAAAAAAGATATATTTATTTATTTATTCATGATAGACACACATAGAGAGAGAGAGAGAGAGAGAGAGAGAGAGAGGCAGAGGGAGGCGTAAGCCCCATGCCAAGAGCTCGATGCGGGACTCGATCCCAGGACTCCAGATCGCACCCTGGGCCAAAGGCAGGCGCCAAACCACTGAGCCACCCAGGGATCCGCTCCTTGTAACAACCTTAATGAGGTAGACATCACAATACCTTTATTTAGTTGAAGTAATCCCAGAAATACAAGAGATGGGGCTGGAATTCAATAATTTAAAACAATTGTGCTTTTTGTACTTTCAAAAAGAGACTAAGTGAATATGGTATCATTAAAATGGTAGCAGACATTTCTTGCAATGGTTTTCACTTTATGTAAGGCCATGTTCTACATGTGCTCTTTAGAATTCCCTGGTAGCCTGTCCGATAGGTTGCAAAACTGACCCAAATTCTTCATCTCCCCCTATATCTATATACCCTTTTCCATATTTTTTTGTCGTGCCCTATCACTATGGGCAATGTAATATATCTGCTCCTTGGCACCCAATCAAAAGTCTGACATAAGTTGAGACTTACATCAGGCTTGCTCTTTGGACTGCTTTCTCTTGTCCTATTCTCACCATGAGAACAGCTCCAGCCAGTCTGCTGGAGGATGAAAGACACCTGGAGCAGGCTGAGTCACCACAGTTGCTCCAGCTGAAAACTAGCCAACCCCCAGATATGTAAATGAATCCAGTCAGGATACAGCAAAGCTGCCTGGTTGACCACCAACAGACCAATGATATGTGAGCAATAAGTACAACGATGTGTGTCACTGAGGTTTTGGGGTCACTTTTAATGCAGCATTATTGTGGCAACCAATAGCTAAACATATGAAGTCATCATATATATATAATGAGGGTGATATCCTTAAAAATCAACATCATCATTTTTGGCTTCAGCCCTTCATGCACATGATGGCCTTAGAGAGGTGTCTCTCAGAATCATGGCTTATATCCCCTGCACAAAGTTCTCTGAAATGCAGACTTGGATATTGAGCTTCCAAAAGTCTGCATTTGGGTGTCTAAGTGGACAATTCTAACATATTTAAGTTAGAACACTTCCCTCCTTCTGCCCCTGGGTCCATGCAAAACCACTTTCCTCTGTTTTATACATTTCAGTAAGTGGCACTATCATTGATCTTTTTACTCAGGACAGTACTAGTCACTTTTGACTCAATCTGTATTCAAAAGATTAGTAAATTCTTTCAGATTATACACCAAATCAGCACTCCTCTATGCTATCTTCTATCACTTAAATGACTGCCATAGCATCTGAACTGCTATCCCAACCTCTACACTAGCCTTGATATAAATAAATAATCCTCACCACAAATCCGTTTTTTTAAACTATAAATTCTATCCCATTACTTTACTGCTCAAAGCCCTTCATACTCAAAATTTAATGTCCTTAGTGTGGGTTATGAGACATTGCATATTCTTTTCCCCCAACCTCCATCTGTTTTCTTATCCCTACTTCCACATCATTTAACTCCCCTGCTTGCTTATTAGGTGCTAGGATGCTGGCACTCTTGCTTTATGTCAAGGGTATACATATCAAGTTTATTCCCACTTAAGGGCATTTGCATTTGCAGTTTCCTCTTCTGAGAATGAACTTTGCTCAGATATTTGCCTGACTCATTCACCTACTTCGATCAAATCTCTGCTCTAAATGCCTCTACTACAGAGACGCATCCTCTGCTGACTTTAAATAACAACCCCAAACACATCACACATATATGTGTACATGTATATACATATATATGTTTTCTTTTTTAGTCTTCATACTCCATATCTCACTTGAATGTAAGCATAATGAAGTCAGCGATTTTGTATTGTTCATGACTGTAACTCCCAGCCCTAAAGTAGGGCACCTTTCAATACGGTTAATAAATAATAGCTGAATGAATGAATGAATGAATGAATGAATGTGTAAATATTATAGAAATAGCCCCAGTAGCTGCTACTCCCCTCTCCATAACAGATGCTAATATTCACAAAGGATCTGTGTTTTGGTTAATTGTAATGAGCTAGTCTAGCTCTTTTCTACCACAACAGCTAGAACCAATCCAAGGAACAAATCACAAATAAAAATAAGATAAACAATTAACTCTGGTGGCATCCAGGTTAACTGTATCTTCATGTTAGGCGCATTGAAGATTAGAGTATGCTGTTACAGGGCATGAACCCACATATAATAGGAGTTGCAGATTCAAAGCTGTGGTTCTGCGATGTTTGAGGTTTCCATGGGAACAATATGATTTCGTGTTCTGTTTAGAAGCTTAAAATATGTGGTGGCAAGAAAGCGCTTCTTAACATACCACGTGAGGGTGATTCAAAAGATGAAAGCCTATAAAAATTAATGGTCAGAGAAGAATGTGGACCAGTAAATCAACAACCACATTATTAAAAACAGAGGAAATATAATTGGCTGCATATGGTGACACTATAACAAGGCAAGAGTCATTGTACAGTTTAAGTCATTTAAATATTTATATAGAAACCTTGATGACTCAATGGAGGGAGCAACTGATATGTCAACAGCCTTAGAGAAATGAAATCTTTCCTTTATAATACTTTCCATGACATCCAATTAGCTATTAAGAAAATGGCTTAACAGTGAGAACAGGTAGCTAAAATAAAATCGTCCTAATGAATTAGCACCATCACATTTGCTTAAAAGTAGAGCAGGCTTTGGATATAATAGACTCTAGCCTAGAGAGATCTAGAGGCCAGGTAACAATTCAGATGCACATTTGAATTTCACTTAATTGCCTCATCTTCTCAGGATTTCAAAACAGAAAGAAAGCAAAGCTTAATATCTTTACAGGTCATTATGTAATATGAAGAAGAAAATGTTAATGTATACACCTACAAAAGATCTTTGTAGAAATTTTATGTTTTCTGTATACTACCACAATTTTGAAGATTTCTGGTAAGGCTCAGAAAAGATTCAGAGAACCATAAAAATGCTCTTATAATTCTGCTTGGTCAAATGTTTACTGGCCTACAAAAGTGTTATGACCTTTTCTGAAACTTACCAACATTTCAGAAACAAAATATCACTGATAGAAAAAGTTGAAAAGATCTTTCAAAAATGTTTCTTGATGTTTGACTTATTCAAAAGTAGATTTTTCTATTTTGGGGGATAAGTAGTGGTATATCTAGACAATGGAATATTATTCAGCACAAAAAGAGAAATGAGCTACCAGGGTGTTAGAAGACTTGGCATAACCTTAAACACATATTACTAAGTGAAAAAAAAAGCACCAATATGAAAAGTCTACATACTATAGGATTCCAACTCTATGACATCCTGGAAAAGGCATAACCATGGGCAGTAAAAAGAGCAGTGGTTGTCAGGAGCTTTGGGGAGGGATGAATAAATGGAGAACAGAGGACTTTTAGGACAATGAAAATACTCTGTGTGATACTTTAATGATGGATATATGCCATTATACATTTGTCCAAACACATAGAATATACAACACCAAGAGTGAACCCTAACGTAAACTGCAGACTTTGGGTGACAATGATGTGTTAATATAGGTTTATGAATTGTGACAAAAGTACCTCTCACAGGGGATGTTGATAATGGAGGAGGCTCTGCATTGGTGGGGACAGAGAGTATGTGTGAAATCTCTGTATATTTCCCTCTGTTTTGCTGTAAACCTAAAACTTCTCTTTAAAAAGTCTAAATTTAAAAAAGAAGAATATATGTATTCATCTTGTGCAGCACTATTTCCCCAGTGCCTAATGGAAGGCTTGACAAATTGTGTTTAATAAATTCCTATTAAATGAATTAATGATTAATTCATTAGGTGGACTTGGTTTTAAATCCAAACTCAACCACTTTCTTGATGGGTAAATATGAACAAATTATTCCTGTAAACCTCAAATTCCTCATTGAAAATCATGATGTAATAATATCTCATTCACTGAACTTTTGTGAAGAGCAAGTCATGTAGTATGTATGGATGTGCTTTGTTACCTATAAAGTGACTCAGAAATATCAAAAACCATAATTATCATGTGTGCTCTGAGGATCAAAGCATGTTAGATTTCCCCAACATCAAACCCAATTATGATATGTCTGCCCTCAACCATATAAACTCTCAAGACACTTTCAGCCTTCATCTCCCAACACAGCCAGACTGGCAGAGAAAGTTTATTCCCAACCAGCAAAACGTGTTCTGAAATCTAGAAAAGCTCAGCATAAACTGCAAGATGACAAACTAGTCTTTCTAAATGTGTGTGAACATACTAGAGAATAATAAGTGTGTGCATCCTATACTTGCACATTGTTCAGCCCATCATTAAATGAATGATACCATCCAACTTTGGGACCTTTCTCTAACTCTAGAGTTATCTTATATACTATAGCTCCCTAATTTATGCCTCAAGATCTGCCATACATTTCTCTTGTCTCCTCTGCTCTGCAAATATGGATGCCACACTCTATCCACAGGAAGTTCTAGCTGATACAGAAGAGTATATAGTATAGACCATTTTGGGTTCTTTGCTTTAAATCATATAAATATCTGGTACATTGGAAAAGCTATGGCCTTAAAAGTTAAACATGGGTGCCCACTTCCATATTTATGGTATTTAAAGCAGGTAAAGCAAGTTTCAAGTCAGTCTAGCTTTCAGCTAAACATTGTGCCTTGCTCAGATGCCCAGAATGAGACATATATTTGAGATGGGAGGAGACAGTGGGGGAGGTGATACCGGAGCTCCAAAAAAGAAATATGTTAAAGGTGGCACAGTATTGCATTTTGACTGCTCTGAAGGTATGATATCTATAAAACTATGAGGTACGTCCCTAGAGAGTCTGTGTAATAATACGTGAGTCCCATTTTAAAAGGTAGCATCAGACTTCCCTTCACCCAGCTTGCCTGTCCCCCACCCCTTTCCCTCTTGCATCCATCAGTTTGTTTGCTGTGTTTATAGTTCTGATTCTGCTTTTGTTTGTTTACTCATTTGCTTTCTTTTTTAAAAATTCTGCATATGAGTGAAGTCACATATGAGTGAAGTATTTGAGATAAGGCTTCCAGTTAGGAAAGACTAAGTCACGGTGATAAAAGCCATAGCATAGGGAATATAGGCCTTTATATTGTAATAGTGTTCTGTGGTGACAAATGGTAGCTACATTTGTGGTGAGCATCGCAAACATATAGAGATGTTGAATCATTATGTTGTATGCCTGAAACTAACATTAATGTTTTACATAACTATATTAAAATAAAAAAAATTAAATAAAAGATAGCATTAGAAACCAGCCTGAATGGTAATCCATAGGCCCAAATCATAACGATTGTATTAAAAAGTGATTGTAGTAGTTGAAAACTCTGTAAATTAATTTTTAAAGAACATGATTTTTAAATGATACAAAAAAAAGATCTTATAAACATATTTTAGCTTATGAAGTGACTGCTAAAACAACTTACTTTAAAAATTGATAGCCAAAGGGAAAAAGATAAGTTTTTACCTTCCATTCATGTAGAAATTCTGGGGTAACCTAATAGACCCACTTAACCAGAAAAATCTCATCTTTCTAAAAACAAAACAAAACAAAAAACAAACAAAAAAGGGAAAGAAAAAGAAAAAGCCAATCTAAAAACATAGAAGGAATGGTAGAGCTAAAAGACCATCATTCTGTAACCCCTAAAAAGATAGACATATGCAAGATTTATCAACTGGTCTAAAAAAAAATCAGAGATTGGATGAAGAATATCCAGAGATTTGTTCCACTATAGCTACCCCATGGATTACTGTCTAGATTCTAGACTTAAAGGGAAAACGATAACTGAAATGGAGAGATCAGATTGTTGTCATTGTCATCCTGAAGTCAATCTTATTATCACTAATGATGACAAATAAGAGTTAAAGTATCTCTGGATTAAACATAATACCCAAAATTGCAACATCCTTAGGATATATTCTGGCTGAGATTGTTGAGCTTGAATCCATCAAGATTTAGACCTAAATTTATATTTCCCAGTTCATAGGAAATGTAGGAGTAGAAGATTAAGCTAAAGATGAGCACAAGGAAGCAATTAAACTTGTGCTGTACAGTAGCCTCTAGCCACATATGGTGGCTATTTAAATTCTAATTTAAATTAAATTTTAAAAATAAATTACAAATTCAGTTGCTCAGTCACTCTAGCTATATTTCAAGCGTTCAAGAACCATAAGTGCTTTGTATACCTTATGGGTTAGCATAGATACGGAAAATTTCCATCATGACAAAATATTTTTGGACAGTTCTGAAAAAGATAATCAGAAGCTAATACTTTCCATGGCTGTATCTATTCAATAAATCAGTGTCATGAGAAAAAAAGAAACACTGTATGAGATTATAAAACCGTAGGGCCATATAATAAGCAGATTGCATCTGGTTTGAAAAGCTTAAAAAATTTTAGGGACATCCAGGGAAGTTTGAATATGGACTTAATATTATTAGATAGAGTGAAAATGTATTAATGTAATAGGGTAAATAAAGTGCAACCAGTGGTCAGCTCAGGTTGGTGGGAGTATAGTGCTTTATTTTCTCTCTCTATATATATAAATTTTATATATATATAAAATATATATTTTTTCTATATATATATATTTTATAAATGTATTTATATTTATATTAACATATATAATATAAAATATATGTATAGGACTTTTGAAATAATAAAAGAGCTATTTCAATGTTCTTAAAGGT
Source organism: Canis lupus baileyi (assembly GCF_048164855.1). NCBI lineage: Eukaryota > Metazoa > Chordata > Mammalia > Carnivora > Canidae > Canis > Canis lupus. The sequence continues at coordinate 15,234,282 of NC_132865.1, read as the reverse complement.
GATGTTGCTAACATGCCAAGAAGAAATTTCAGCTGCTACTCTTGAACTTGGTTTATCTTTGCTTGCATCACTTACAGTAAAGGAGAAGAACCATCAGAGAAAGATCCAGGCAACCTGAAAAAAAGTCCAGGCCAAACAGGGATGCAAAAACCTTGGAACTTAGTTATATAAAGGAAAAGAGTTTAAAGTAAATATTGAAAGAGAATACCTTACAAACAGTAACAAAAACAAAGACTGAAAATAAATACAGGTGTACCCTGTATTTATTGCACTTCACAGATTTTGTGTTTTTTTGCAAATTGAAAGCTTGTGGTAACTCTAAGTTGAACAAGTCTATTGACACCATTTTCCCCCACAGCATTTGCTCACTTCATGTCTCTGTCTCACATTTTAGTAATTCTTGCAATATTTCAAAATTTTTCATTATTATTTGTTATGGTGATCTGAGATCAGTGATCTTTGATGTTACTATTGTAATTGTTCTGGGGTACCACAAGCCATACCTATATAAGATAACGAACTTAATTGATAAATGTGTGTGTTCTGACTGTTCCATTAATTGGACATTCCACTGTCTCTCCCTCTCCTTGGCCTCCTTATTTCCTGAGAAGCAACAATATTGAAATTAGGGGAATTAACATCCCTACAATAGCCTCTAAGTGTTAAGTGAAAGGAAGAATTGGATGTCTTTCATTTTAAATCAAAAGCTTGAAATGACTAATTCTAGTAAGGAAGGTACATCAAAAGCCAAGATAGGCTACAATTTAGGCCTTTTGTGCCAAACAGTTTGCCAATTTGTGAATGCAAGGGAAAGGTTACTTTTCCCTTAAAGGAAATTAAAAGTGTTACTCCAGTCAACACATGAATAATAAAAAGTGAAGCAGCCATATTGCTCATATGGGGATAGTTTGAGTGGTCTAGATAAAAGATTAAACCAGCTACAAAACTCCCCAAAGCTAAAGTCTAATCCAGAGCAAGGCTCCAACTCTTTTCAATTCTATGAAGTGTGAGAAAGGTGAGGAAGCTGCAGAAGAAAAGTTTGAAGCTAGCAGAGGCTGGTTCATGAGGTTTAAGGAAAGACATCATCTCTATGAACATCAAAGTGCAAGGTGAAGCATCAAGTGCTGATGTAGAAGCTACAGTGACAGAATATTTAGCTAAGATAATGAAAGTGGCTACATTACAGAACAGATTTTTCCATGGAGATGAAACAAACTTCTGTTAGAAGAAAATGCCATCCAGAATTCTCCTAGCTAGAAAGGAGGAGCCAATGCTTGGCTTCAAAGCTTCAAAGAACAGGCTGACTCTCTTGTTAGGGGCTAATGCAACTGATAACTTTAAGTCAAAGCCTCTGCTCATTTACTATTCTGAAAATCCTAAGACTCTTAAGAATTATGCTGAATCTACTCTACCTGTGCTTTATAAATGGAACAACAAAACCTGCATGACAGCATCTATATTTACTGAATATTTTAAGCCTACTGTTGAAACCTACTGCTCAGGAAAAATATTTTCAAAATATGACTGCTCATTGACAATATACCTGGTCACCCAAGAGCTCCGATGGAGATGTACAATAAGATTAATGTTGTTTTCATGCCTGCTAACACAATATCCATTCTGCGGTCCATGGATCAAGGAGTAATTCCAACTTTTTTAAAAAAGATTTTATTTATTTATTCATGAGAGACAGAGAGAGAGAGAGAGGCAGAGACATAGGCATAGGCTCCTTGCGAGGAGCTCAATGTGGAACTTGATCTATGGACCCCAGGATCACACCCTGAACTAAAGGCAGGCTCAACCACTGAGCCACCCAGGCATCCCAATTCCAACTTTCAAATCTTATTATTTAATAAATATATTTTGTAAGATATAGCTGCCATATATACTAATTCCTCTGATGGATCTAGGCAAAGAAAATTGAAATTTTTCTGGAAGAGATTCACCATTCTAGATAACATTATAGTGGTTCGTGGAAAGAGTCAATATATCAACATAAACAGGAGTGTGGAAGAAGCTGATTACAGCCCTCGTGGAAGACTTTGAGAGGTTCAAGACTCCAGTGGTGGAAGTCACTGCAGATGTGGTGGAAATAGCAAGAAAACTAGAATTAGAAGCAGAGTCTAAAGATGTGACTGAATTGCTGTGATCTCATGATGAAACTTGAACAGATGAGGAGTTTTTCTTAAGGATGAGCAAAGAAATTAGTTTCTTGAGATGGAAAGTACTTCTGGTGAAGATGCTATGAAGATTGTTGAAATCACAATAACAGATTTGGAATATTACATAAGTTTAACTGATAAAGCAGTGGCAGGCTTGAGGAGGATTGAATCCAACTTTCAAAGAAGTTCTACTGTGGTTAAAATGCTATCACACAGCATCACATGCTACAGAGAAATGGTTTGTGAAAGGAAGAGCCAATTGATGCGGCAAACTTCATTGTTGTCTTATTTTAAGAAATTGCCACAGACGCCTCGACCTTCAGTAACCCTGATTAGTCAGCAGCCATCAATATTAAAGTAAGACTTTTCATTAACAAAAAGATTATGATTCACTGAAAGCTTAGATGATGGTCATTTTTAGCAATGAAGTGTTGTATGTAATTAGGTATGTACATTGCTTTTGCAAACTTAATAGATTACAGTGTAATCTAAACATACATTCTATATGCACTAGAAAACAAAAAAATCATTTGACTTGCTTCATTGCAATACTTGCTCTATTGCAGTGGTCTGGAACTGAACCTGTAGTATCTCTGAGATGTGCCTACATAGCTTTCTAACGTCTTAGTTTAATATCTTTTGGCAGTTTGGAAAAACATATCAGACATTTTACCTTCAAATATTAATTCCTTGTGATTTTCTCTCTCCTCCTTTTGTACCTTCAAGTCTATCTATGTCAGATCTTTTTATGTATTCCACATGTCTCTTAAGCTCTTTTCTGTATCTCCCATCAGTTACTAATTCTCTTTATCTGTGTCTATCTCCCATTAAACTTACCCACTGATTGCTAATTTCAATTACTGGGTTTTCTTAATTCTAGAATTTCCACTTATTTTGTTTATAGAATCTAATTCTTTGCCAGAATTTTCCATCTTGTCATTAATTCTTCGAATGATAGCTTAGAAAAAACACAACTCTACATTAGAGTTTCTAATTCTACATTTCTACGTTAGAATACTTCATTCACCACACATCCTGTGAGTTGCTCTTACTATCTGTTTTGTACCTTATATTTTTGTCACGTTGAATCTTCTTTCTTGCTTATATCCTTTTCTAGGATTATAATGGATTATTATAATTGAAAACTGAACTTGGCTGAACTTACAGTCTTCACTATAGCAAAATTGTTGATGATTCATTATACATAAAGGACACTCTAACCAGAAGAGTCTAGAATTCACATGGCTTTAGAGAAGACCACATTATGTACTTAACAGACTTCATATCATCTCCCAGGATATACTTCTTTCCTGTTTCTTTGCTGAGGTTCTTTTGGGTATAGCCTTCCACCATTGTCTTTCAGCAAATTTCTTCAGCTTAAAACAGTCTCTCTTCTGTAAAGACTTCAAGAAAGTAGGCTATTATTTTGGCTAAGTGACTATTCATTCCAGCTTCTGCCAATAATAGCGTCTGATTTTCCTTTGGGTAACCATTTTCTGCATGTGGTTCTAGTGGACCCCAGTTTCTCCTTCTAGTGCCAGAAGTTGTCACAAGAACTGCATGTAGCCAATCAGAGTTCTTCTTATTCCCCCTCCCATGTTGACTGATAAGAGACTACAAGACTGGCATGCAACTCAAGGCAATCAATATAAAGGCTAGGACTTTTTCTGGAATTATGACCAGGAAATCTCCATCTCTGCTGGGCTTATAAAATAGGTAGGATATAAACCTAAAGCTATCTCTAGAAAGAGGAAGCTTAAATGAGGTTGAAGCTGGTATAGAGGAAAGAATAACCGAGAGTTGGAAGACTCCAACTGTGGATGACATCATTCAGAGTTCTTGGATTCAGTCTTGCCTGAAGTTGCATATATGAATTTTTCACTCCATCAATATTTAAGCCAATTTAATCTAAGTTTCTCAAATGCCACTTGACTTTGTATTCCCTCTCTCATGTTCCTATGGAACAACGTATTTAAATGACATACTCTATATCTCTTTCCCCAAATAGACTATGCATTCCTGTTAAGTAGATGTAGTATAATATTTATCTGTATTCCATAAGTGCTTAATAGTGTTTCTGTCTCATAAAACATGCTCAATAAGTGTGGGGAAAAAATCAATATAGAGGAATGAGATGAGGAAAGAGAGAATAGGATGGTCAGAGCCAAAATTTTAGAAGGGTAGTCATTTGTTCCCTTTCATTCTCTTTTCCTATCATAGAAAGAAAACAAGGAAATCAAGAATTTCCCTTTGAATTTTCCACAGTGCTCTCACACAAAGGCTGATAATATTCCATAAATTTTATTGACAGTGATGATATTATATGTTCCATCTTATTGTCAGAACATATGCTGGATGATGCATCCTCAATTTTTTTTTGATTCAAAAAATATGACCATTGTACTTACTCATAAGCAAGAGAATTATATTCACCAAGTAATAAATCTTGGCTGTCAGTAAAACCCACAAGCCAATGCATTTCAGGATGTGATGAAATCCCTCCTGTATTGACCCCAAAGTGCAGGATTCCTGTGAGCAGTGACAGGCGAGCTGAAATCACTTGAGCTTGTAGAATAGTCAGAAGGAATACTTAAAAGCTTGCTACCGAGGCTGAAATAAAATGTTGCTAATGGAGAAAAAAATGCTTGCTTTTTATACAGTTACTGAAGGAGGCTAAATTAAAGTGTCAGATGCAACAGCAGAAGTATCTTCTCTTTGGTTAAAAAATAATAATGCATAACCAGCATTCTAGTTATTAGCTCAGATACTCTCTTTTTTATCGATCTTTGTATTGATCTGCTAGAACAGACGATAAAGGCAGTCCAATCTTACTTTAAATGTATCTTCTGTTCTCCTCAAGACAGGAGTTTCTATGGAGAGCAATAGCTGTTCTTATATGATAAGCTTTATTATTGTGTTAGTATTTTCATTAATAAACAACAGCCACTAACATAGAGGTCATGGTGAATATTAAAGCTCATAATTGACAAAATATATAAACTTTACAGGTTAGAGAAGTTAAATTTGAGGAATCAGCTTATAGGTTTTTCATTTGCTTCCTGGTCAATCGCTAGTTAGAAATATAGAAAATAGAAATTGTAACATAGTTAGTGCTAAGATGATTGGACCCTAGAGCCAGACTGCCTATGTTTAAAACCCAGCTCTACTATTGTAGGACCCTGGGCATGTTATGATATTACTGTGAGTAGTCTCAATTTTCTTGGCTTTATGCTAAGAATGAAAATCATAGCACCTGATTAGTAGGGTGGTGGTAAAGATTAAATAAGTGGATGCTTGTAAAGGTCCTCATATTGCCTGATGCAGAACAAGTGCTAAATAGATACGAGTTGTTGTCCCATGGTCTCTGATATATTTATATATCTGAATATAAGTATACACATACCCACAAACATATGCATATTATATATACATAGTATATACATGCATATGTATATATACATAGTATACATATACATATGAAGCATATATATACATATACATCTCATATATCATATATATGATAACCTTTAGTATTTTGGAAAGATAACTTAGAAACCTCTTATGACTCCCCTCAGAGGAGCAAGACCCAGAGGCAGACTATAAAACTACCTGAAGGGAGGGCAAGTCTAACTTGTTCAGCCTAATGAAACATTTATTATTCAAGCCTCCCTAAAAAATTTGCCTGAAAGCACACGAATGTGATGATTTTCCTATGGTCTTCACTGGCAGGCACAAGTTGATTGTTGAACAGTGCAGTCTCTAGAACCAGTGTCTGGGTCCAGTATCAGGCTCCACAGCTTACAAAATGTACAGCCTGAATAATTTGCTTATCTGCCCGTGCTTCTGTTTTCTTATCAGTAAAATGAAGATAATTAAGAATTTCTACCTCGTGGGATTATTTCAAGAATTTTAATGAGTTAACTCAAAGAACCTAGATGAGTTGATGAATAATAATAATCAAATTAAGTCATTATTTTCTGTATTTGTTAACTTATTATGATATTCAGTTTTCTACTTGTCGCTAATTTGAACATTGGATAACTACTGATAATACCACCTATCTATAAATCTGTAATATTAACAAACCCTCATCATATTCAGCTTCTCATATCCTTAAAAATAGGGTGACGTTTAAGCAATTTCCAATTCTCAGTGCATGGTAAAAAAAAAAAAAATAGCAAGTGTCCAACCAGTCTAAGTGGCCCTTAATTCCATTTCACAGCAAATGGCTTTTAAATGAGCCATTAAATGCCATTTTCTGGTATTGTCCTCCATCAGCAGTGAAGCCATACCTGTGTGCTTCAATGACAAATTGAAATCCTCTTATCAAAATTGAACAATTTCCAGATAGCAGAGAGCTAAACAAGAACAGTTACCAATAGTTAAAATTAAATCTGTAATAAGAGTAATGGAGCCAAAAACCAGTTCTATACACTTCTTTTTTTTTTCCATCTCAGCCTGCTCCTCAGTATCCCAATGAGATGTTTTTCTTAGTCTAAGAACAGCACAAATGATTAACATTTTGCTACAGCTTCCGGTTGCCATGGATTTTTTTGCTTGATGATATAAAAAAAAAAGAAAGAAAGAAAGAAAGAAATGTATTGATTTGTCTCACTCACAGAAGAGAAAGGATTTTGCTGAAGCTGCAACCACATTCGCTTTATAAGGAAAAGAATTAGTCAGTTTTATGATTTAGGTCAGTAAAAAATAAACCATCAGCAGTAACGTAGGTGCTTAGGGTATGTTGGCTGCCTTGCATGTGCAATTGAAGAGCCATTAAAATTGAACTCAAGTATAACCTTAATTTTTTAGGCCATCTTTACTATTAGTTTATCTGTAAGTAGATTCTCTAGGATCAGGGAGATGTAGATGGTAGAAAATGAGAATGAAGCCAAATTGTTATTATGTTCATTACAAATTAGCAGGATACAATGAGAGAACTTTTCACATAAGCTTTTTATATATATTTGGAACACTGATAGAATGTTCTATTGTTAGACTGACAGAAAATCGTGTTCATTCCTACAAAGAAGTATCACTCCATGGTATTCAAGCACTCATGTGTTTTCAAATAACTGATTTTGCTAAGTAAAATGAGAAATTCTGTATTAAGTAGTAATTAACAGGGACAATGGAATATTTCCAATCAGCTTCTGGTTAATTTGTGCAGTTTTGCTTGTATTGCCCTACTCCCTGTCTTTATTGATACATTATGGTAAAACAGATGAGAGAGGTGAATCTGATGAAACTGAACATTTTATTTCTTTAATTTTGTAGGAGTATCTAGAATTTTTCCCCGAGAGAATATGCTTCTGGGATAAGCTACACTCAAATGACTGAGAATATACCTAAAGTAATTTTGTATACCAGTACCTTGCTGAAGCACATTTTGTTAAAACTCAAAAATTACTGCAAGCATGAAATATTTTAACTAGAACAGGAATTTGGGGGGGTGGGCAAATTAAATATAGCTTTCAGGGAAACCAGGGAACACTAGCCTTACTGGTCACAGTTTACTCCTCTGGTTCTCATTCCAGTTGGTTTAATCTGAGGAAGGGCATTTAGCTCAGATAGGGCCTAAGGGTATGGCAAGAGTACTCACTGAGAAATGTGATTGAGGAGAAACAATCATAGTGGGGAAGAAATCTAACCAAGAAACTTCTTGAACAGCCACGTTTTCAATAGGTTCTGTTGACTGAGAAGGGAAACAAAATTAAAACAAAAACATTTATTCTGGGTCTCAGAATTGCAATTCGGGGAGTGAAGATTTGAGTAGCAAACCGAACTATGTCCCCCTGAGAAACAAAAGTCAAGGGTTTTAAAAAAATAAGAGGGAATGTTTGTGTGTTGTTTAGAATGAATTTTAATTGGTGTTGGTGGCAGAAAACTAATCTTGGCGGACTAATTGGTTGCTAAGGCTATCACTGAGCAAAATCTCTTACAGTGCCCAGCTGCAGGTGTTTGGGCTGAGTCCTTGGAATATTTGTGGTTTGGCCCAGCTCAAAAGTTCATTATGCCACCAGTGAGGACATGCATAAGGCCCATCTCCTTAATGACCTTCTGGCTCCATTTAAAAAAAAAAAAACCTTGACCTAAGTGATCCCAGTCTGGTTCACCTTTCACAGTTTGAATCCAGAAATGGTGATCCCAGCCTGAATGTTGCTGTTTGGGGAAGGTCCTGTATTTCAGGGGCTATTGCTCAGTTGTCAGAAATTCCCTTCCTCAGAATCAAAAATACCAAAACTACCACTGGCTTTTCCATAGGAGAGGATTAGGAACCATGCAACTACCTCAGTGATAATCAGGAGTAATACTTTCATTTCTAAAAAGAGTCGCCTCCAATTCCTCTTTAGTCTTAGCATCCTTTAATGGCAGAAGAGAAAATGCTATACCGGTAATGAAAGTACTAGGCTTTAACATTCTGACGAAATACATCTATTCTCTTCTACATAGGAAACATAAGAATGGAGAAGAAAGCTTGCTACCCTTCAACCTCCCTCTCTGCAAACACACTTTTTATCTGTCTCTAACTGATGCCTTTTGTTACACTTGGGAGCAAATAGAACACCCCAGAATTTAGAAAACAGAAACAGGATGACTTGGGTTTGGCATCTTTCCCCACATCCACTGGTCACATCTATGCAACGATTCCTCTTCTTTGGAAGTTCCATTCTTCTCTGGAGGAGATTCCTTCCCTCACTGCTGCCAACTTATCCTCCACCAAACACTTAAAACTGTAAAAACATCTGTGATTTAATCTTGCCACTTTTCCATGAGATTATTCTTATTTTCTCTCATTCCTGCAATTTGATTTAGAACTCCACTTTGCCATTATTTTATTGTTTAAAGTATTTGGTATCTTGCTCCAAAAAGTTGTGTGTGCAGTCATGCCAAAGATTCAGATTAAGTAGACAAGGATAGCTACCAAATCCGCTCTACCACCTTCATTCATTTATTCAAAGCATATTTACCGAGCACCTCCCTTGAGATAGGCCCAAACCTTGACAGAGAGGAAGTTTCTTTCATACTAGTAACTTGGGTTTCATTTGGAAACTGTTTCACCTGATTTGGTCTCACTGTGGAATTAGTATTTCTGCCTTTATCGAATACCCTGGTGGCACCGGGAATAAAAGCAGATCACTGAAGATATGCCAGTAATTTACTTTGAATCTTAGTGCCCTTGGGACTATAATCTTCTCTTTCATTAGATTGAATATACACTTTTTGCCTTTCAGTTATCAAACAGTTTTAGATTCACCTTTAAACAATGAGGTACCATATGACACAACTTCAAGAAAAGCTAGCATATTATTGACAAACACCTTGTTCTCCTGTGCCCCGGGGGCCATCTCAGGCAATGTACTTTAAAAAAAGAGATTCATGATTCATGACGGTTTTCATTGTTTTATTACTTTTTTTTCTACATCTACCTTAAAGAACCTTATCTAAGAGAGGAAGGATAAGCTCTGCCAATGAAACAGCAGTATCAAAGAATTTAGTGAGTTCATAAATTGGGTGAAAAGACACACGCCGGAATCCTTTTTTATAAAAATAACTTCCTATAAATTTCGTTCTTCTCCAACTTCATTCTTCTAATAAAATTTCTTTCCTCTTAATCAACTTAAAACTCTCTTATTACTGACAATCCAGTTGATTTCAAATCCTAAAATTAACCAACTATTATCCATTGATTGTAGCCCCTTAGTGTTCAGGAGTTGTGGCAAGAATACAGCGATTTATCTAGCTCATGGAATCTTAGAAGATTTTTAATCTCATAATATCCAACAGGATCCAATGAGAATGGACAATATATGCCCTTCCACATCTGACTCAAAGACACATCTTCATGAAGATTTTTAGGCTCCATTTTACAATGTCCTCTCTAGTCTTCTTTCCGCTTCTCTATTCTTCAATTACCAAAACAACCTTATCCATATATACAACCGGAGGCTGTATTTAGTCTTTGCTTTCCATATTCATCAGTTTCCTCTGAGATCCAGATCCTATCTCACACAAAATCAAGGCATAGCTTCCAACCATACCAAACCTCTCAGGGGCTCAAATAACATGTTCTAGAGATTTCCAGTTATTTAATAACATTTGGTAAGAAACCTAGAATAATGTTTATTTATTTCTTCCTTGTCTTTATGTCAGGTTATCAAAAAACATAATTTTTAAGCCTTCAAAATATCTCACTTTTTCCATTTCCTCTCCATTCCCAACTGGACAACCTTTAGCACCAAAAGTCTATTACCCGAGGCTGTCAGGACTGTCCGGCATCCACTCCACCTATTTGTGCCTTAATGCCAGACCAATGCTTCTAGAGTATTCCAGTCAATATTTCACTTTTTATTAAAACAAAAAAATTACTTTATTCACCATTAATTTCAAATCCTTGTGCTTAGTTTAAAAGTGCACCATAATCTGTTCCTACCTTTGACACCTCACACACACCTTTTCCAGTATTCTACTGTTATATATCATATTTCATCCTATAGCTCTTCTTTACTTCAAACACACAGATTTATTTGTATCTCCATATCTTTTCTCATTTTGTTACCTCTATCCTCTTCTCTAAGCTTTCTGCTTGGCCATTCTTCTCACTCTTCTCTGTTAATATGCAGTTCCCCTGTGAAGTCTCTTCTAACTTTTCCAGTACACATCATTCTCTGTTCTGTGGCAGGTGTTATTCTGTTTCATGTGGATTAAATATGAGTTCCTTAGTTTGATTGGGAGACCCTAAATTCATCCATTTATTCATTCAACACTTGATGCCAAGCATTTTTCAAGCATTGTGCAGGGAATGGAGACAGTAGTCCCTAAAAGACAATAGCCAAGATTGCGCATACAAAGCATGCAACCTTCCACTGTTGGAAACGTAGTAGGCAATGCTAAACTATCTAGGCACCCTTTCTTACTGAGCTGGAATATGACTTCAGAATCTTCAAACCTATCATTACCAATCAATTGGAGTGAGGAATAAATTGAAATCTATTTGTTATGCCTTTTCTACAATCTAAATGAAAATGTGTGTTTATGTATAAAAATGAATCTTAATTCAGTTCTCTGAAGAGTTAAAAAAAATAGGCATATTTTTGAGTTGCATATTTAACATAATACCAGGAGAATTTTAATAGAGATGAGTTTATTAAAATGGAAAACAAATTTTATATTAATATTCAGGCCTCACAAACAATGTTGACTGCAAACAATGATTCACTCACATGGAGAATATAATAAGGACCAAGAATCTCACATTGATTTATTTCTTCAACCACACTCAGGGATACAGAGCAACATAATTAGCAGCAGTATCTTCAGACACAAAGAAAATCAATCCTTATGCATGCATTTGTGTCGATTAGGAATATTCTAGAATTTGTCACCATGTCTGATTCAGTAGACTACATCTACAATAGTGAAAACTAAGTGAACCCTTTCATAATACATCTTGGCAAATACAGCAAATGCTCTAGATCAAGAAGCAGGATGACAACAAACAGAAATTTCTATTACAGTACAATTGATTATTAGGAGAATTTGCAAGTCCAATTGCCAAACAGCAACCTTATGAAAGTGGTTTATGGATATGTGAATTTGTATCAGAGATGAAACTAAAAGAAAGCATGAAAGAGAAAAAGGAAACAGAGAGTACATAAACACTGGCTGTATATTAGGAAAAAAGAATAATGAATTGATGACAATATTTTGGAGGAATTCTAGTACACAACATCAAGAAGGTTAGAGTTGAGTATGGCTGTAACAATTAGCATGCATGCACTTGTGAGGAAACTAGAAACTAAAAGAGCGCTATGTAGATATGCCTTTCTCCATAAATGTCTTGACTGATTAAATGACAGAAGTTTCTTCTATAAAAAGGTTAATAAAGATGAAGCATATGCTTAGCCTGATTTAGTTCTACAAGCTGTTCTTTAGGCTTTGTAGGAAAACCAATTTCCATTACCCGCCAGACTTCTGATTGTTCTGAGCTTCTTCATCACCTTGGGGAGACTGAGATTCTCCACTTTTTTTTTTCTTTTTAGAGAGGAAGGGCAGGGGGCAGAGGGAAGGAGAAAGAGAATCCCAACTAGGCTCCAATGCCCAGCATGGAGCCTGATGTGGGGCTCAATCTCATGACTCTGAGATTATGGTATGAGTTGAAATCAAGAATCCAACACTCAACCTACTGAAGCACCCAGGTGCCCCTGAGATTCTACTAGTCTTATTTGAAGTACCATCAACTGACTAAAATAGATACTACAAATGCCAAAGTGAAATATTCAGCCTTCTTTATCTTTTATTTAAATTAAATAGGAATGTCTTTTGTCTTCCATATTTTTTGTATGATTCCCAATTTTTTTATGGTTTGCACAGGCCTAGATGCAGCTCTTCTTGGAATAAGAGCTCTTCTATTTTTATCTGGATATATGATTAACTCTAATGGACTGAGGGTCTTATCATAAATTTTAACTGTTACCTGCATGTCCCTACAGATCCAGGAAAGTGCTTATACCAGTAGGAATTTAATATAAATCTGTGGAAGAGGAAGGTAGATAGTCACTCACTTTTTATTGCCTTGTTTCAAAATTAAGACACGAAAATATAGCATCCACTTTATTTTTAAAATAAATAGTGCAATATTACTTATCCATAATAGTGTGGCCTCCTTCTAGAACTATACAGGTAGCAAATGGTTCTACTTTATAGTGCAAACTCCTTATCCATCAGAGTGCAAGATAAGTAAATTTAAAATTTTATCTGAATTTATTTTTCTCTCCATGTCAATATTTTAGTGCTGTAGAAGAGATTGGTTAAAAATGGGAAGATCCCTAAAAGTTTCAACCAGAAACAATTTTAATGCCTTATTTTTTTCCTCTTGGTGTAGTACAAACTGACCTATTTTGAAGTATTTGGAACATCAGAATGCTATTGCAATGTTCTAACCAAGAAGCTGTCCAAAACTAAGTGATTGAAGCACTTCATAATTGAAGGACTTCAAATGAATCTAGTGCTGTCCCAGTTTCAGCTCTTAGCCTCCCTGTCATTTTTTCTTTGAGTACCTTCTAGGTAAAGAGAATAAAGCTCTATAAGCAAAGGGAAGGAGAGAATTATAAACTGATGGAAAAGTGGAAGAAATTAATAGTATTGTTTTGGATCCTCCTGATATTTTGATATTTGGAAGCAAAAGAAGAAAATTGGAATTTCTATTTTCAATGAGAAAATGATATGCAACTTAGATTAAGATAGCAAGACTGATGGGACCTAACCTGACCTCGCCCATCACATCCCAGGTAATCAAAGCTTAGGAGATATGATGGTGTAACTCTGAATTCCATACATCCAAAATGAATTTGATTCAACAGAGGAAAGTGAATTTTTAAAAGATGTTTACCAATTAAAAAGCAGAAATACAATTTTGGAGGAAAATATTTTTAAAAGAAAATGTCCTTCGATTATCAGTTATTATTAGAGAAAAGTATAAAACTAAAATCTCTGGATTTCTATTCTGGTTTTGTCATTTGCTAGGTGTATAATCTTGGGAAAATCACCTCATTCTGAGACTATTTTCTTACCTTTAAATCAGAATGATCATACATTCGAAATTGACTTCATAGGACCAGGTAGGGATAGAATGATTAATGTGTATTAAAATACTTTGAAAATATGGAAAGCCATATTCAAGTATGAGGCTTGATGATGATGATTATTGTTAATTTAAAAAAAAATTTTTTTACAGAAACACATGGGAATTAGAGCAAAAAGAAACCTCCACTAGCTATACCTGGGAGACCTATAGGGAAGAAGCCTACATTCTTCCTTCACAACCAAGGCAAAACTTCTGGCATTGGCTCTTTTCTTGCCTTTTTTTTTTTTTAAAGGAAAAATATTATTTGATTAATTTAATTTTATTTTAATTCCAGTATAATTAACATACAGTGTTGTATTAGCCGATTGATATTCTTATATTGGCCATTACAAGCTTAACCAAGTGGCAAACATTTGACCATGACTTTAGCTACAATCTCATAATATGTCATTTTGACAATATTCTTAAACATAGGAACATGAAAGAAAAAGAAAGTGTGCTGATCTATCTACAACACTATCCAATCAGTACTATTTTGAGGCCAGCTTTTTGACATTTTCCAAAAGAGACCAATACTGATCTCACCATAATCTAAAGAGAGTAAATACAAGAATATCATGATTGAGATTTTTCTATTTGAAAAAGTAATTCAACATGATATATATCATAAGAGCTTTTATTTACAGGCAACATTACATTCTTGTGCAAATCATTTCTGCTCACAAACACCCCACTGGCTTGACTTAATACATGTTTCAAAACAGGGATGAATCAACCTAAGTCAAAAAATCATATCTGTATCAAATGCTGTGGTCCCAGCATATTAGCCTTCTCTGAGCACAAGGACAGGGAGAGAGATGGAAACAATGATTAGTGTGCAGAGATGGGAGAGCAGTGAATTTTTCTCAAACTGGGCTAACATCTGTCTGGTTGGCTGTACCAGTGGGAAACTTCTAAAAGACTGGAGAGTTCTACTTTTGTCCTCAGTTTTATTGCATCTTTGAGTTTGCTAAAAATTATTGGAAATCTTGCTAAACTGGAACCTGTAGATGCAAGCCAGGACTCAGATAAAATCATCAGTCCTTTGCTTCATAGCCTTTTGTACCTTTGTGTAATCCATCTCCCTCTTGTCCCCAGGAAGCCCACTATCCTCATGGCATTGCCAGTTCTTTCTAAAATCTAAAATTTCATATTAATATGGTAATGACTTCTGTTACACTTTAAAGGTCAATTTATATTTTTAAAATATAGCCTTAAAAGGGCAGTGAATAAGTCTTAGAATCTTCAGGTAATATGACTCCCAGATGAGGGTGTATATTTGTGTAGGGATTTTATTTTTCCAAACTATACAACCAACTAAATACAGATAAAAGTAATGTTCATGCAAGTAGATGATATAGTTGCTAAAATAGTGAAATTAGGGTTTAATGTTGTCCAGAGACTGTCAAATACTGCTGAAGTGACTCTTGATGCCAGGTATCTAAAAGTCTGTGATGAGTATTCAAATATAAAATATGGAGTCCTGGGGATGCCTGGGTGACTCAGTGGTTCAGCATCTGCCTTCGGCTCAGGGCGTGATCCTGGGGTCCAGGGATCCAGTCTTGCTTTGGGCTCCCTGTGAGGATCCTGATTCTCCTTCTGTCTCTGTCTCTGCCTCTCCCTCTGTGTCTCTCATAAATAAATAAATAAAATCTAAAAAAAATATGTATTTCAATGCACAATTCCAAAGATATCTGGAAATTAATCAATTCTTTGCAACAGATGTGCAAGATGGTCTAGAAACATTTCCAATATTGATGTATATTAGTCTTAAATCTATCTATATGTACATGACATTTATATGTATAACACATAACACAAAGGAGACCTGACGTTGATTCTTTACATTGGCAGTGATACTGGATATTAGAAATTTCAATTTGTGAGTAGTTCCATTTTGGGAAAAATATTCAATGCGAATTAAAGGTATTTTCCAAAAAAAAAGTCTTAACAATTTATATTTATTTAAATGAATTTTTAAATTGATATATATTATTATAAATTGTATTTTGCTTTTGTATAGAAAAGTTTAGGTATTTGTGAAGAAATTAACTTTTAAAATTACACGAATATCATTGTGTTCTTTACATTTACTTTAATTTACATTTCCCTCCCCTTTTTTTGAGGTATAGTTGAGACAATTACATTAGTTTCAGGTGTACAACACAGTGATTCCATTATACTTTATGCTCTGCTCACCATAGGTGGAGCTACCATTTGTTACCATATAACACTGTTACAATACCACTGACTATATGCCCTATGCTGTACTTTTCATCTCCATGACTTATTTATTCCATAGCTAGAACCCTGTGTCTCCCACTCCCCTTCATTCATTTGCTCATCTCCCGACTCCATTCCCCTCTGATAACCACCAGTTTGTTCTCTGTGTTCGTGGATCTGTTTCTGCTTATTCTGTTTGTTTGTTCATTTGTTTTGCTTTTTAGATTCCACAAATAGTAAAATCGTATGCTATTTGTCTTTGTTGGGCTTATTTCACTTAGCATAATACACTTTAGGTCCATCCGTGTTGTTTTAAATGGCAAGACCTCATTCTTCTTTATGGCTGAGTAGTAATTTAAAATTTTTATATGTTATATTCAAAGTTTATAGCCTTTAAAAAACTGCATCTTCTTTTTTTGATTTTTTACATCACTTCAAAAGAATGTAAGTATCTAAAAGGGTCCATTATAAAATCATGATCATGAGAGAAAAAAACAAACTATAAAATAAATACATACTAATTATAAATCACAGGTGCCTTTGTTTATTGTTCATTTAAACATTGTGGATCCATTAGCAGAATACCTAGATAGGTACAATAAAAATTAAATTCAATCAGAATTTATATCTTGTCCACTTTTCATTATATAAGACCATAGCTTTCCTTTTTTTCCTCTTCATTTTTTATTATGAAAGTATATCGTTTCATAAGCACAGAGAATGTATTTTATTTCACACTGTGTTGGTTTGATACACAACTCTGAAACATTTAAACATCTTATGTGTGGGCTTCCATTGTTACTCTGGCCTTGGGCTTCTCAAATACTAGAAACAGGCCTATAAAATAAATAGTAAAAGAATGTGAACAGATCCATTTTGCCAGATCCTGACCTTTAAAAATAGCCAGCAGAACTACACATGATTGATTTCCTGGCCTCTAAAGAACCACTGGCACTACAGGTAAATTTCCAGGACTTCCCTTGTCCTGTTTTTCTCCTGTTTCATTCAGATTTCACCTCTATATTCTGTTGTTGACTCTCAGTTCTCTGACCCCAACCTAATTCTCCACCTCTCCCTTGTAAACGAACTGTTTGTGTGTTCTCCATTGTGTTGGGTCTTTAGCTTTTGATCTCAGGCTTTTTGATTGATCTCTTTAGTTGCCAGCTTCTCTGATGGTTTGAGAAGTGAGGGTTAGTTCTGGCCACTTAGAAGGCTGTTCTTATCCTTGGAGACTCAGCTGGAACCTGGCAAAATAACTCAGACTTCTACTGTAGGTGGTGGGCCAGAAAGATTAACACCAATTCATTATTACTATGGAAACAAGATAAAGAAATAGCTTTATCATAAGAAGGAAGAAGCTTTTTCTTTGTATATAAAAAATGCACATATGTAAAATACTACCAAAAATTCTATATATGTCATCTACCCTTATAAACGTGTAAGCTTCCTTGTGGAATCTCATTTCTTTACTCAAAGAAGGTTTCTATCTCTGAAAAAGACATGATAAATATTATCTGTCACATATATTTCTGTACCCTGTCTTATTAAATTTTAATGTTTGATTGCTCAGTGAAATAACATTGAATAAATCAGTGCAAATAAGTATCAGCATCTAAAATTTCATGTCTTGCATATATTATCTGTCACCTCAGCGTTACTTTTCTGCTCTCTAAAGGACTAAGATAATTCAATTACCAAAATACACATGGGAAAAACAAGATAGCGACTAAATACCACATCTTTTGTGTGAATATTTGTCATTTTGGCTGTTAAAAATGTAATCCCTTCAGTATTAGTACACAAATTCCTTTTGTGTGCAGTTTTCATCAAAGTTAATGTTTTTCTGACACTACAGAATTCTTGTAGTGTTTCTGGTACTATAGTAATTCTGTAGTATTTCTTTTACTACAGAATTCTTGTGTTATTCATGCATACTAAGAATGGCCCAAGCTCACCTAA
Source organism: Canis lupus baileyi (assembly GCF_048164855.1). NCBI lineage: Eukaryota > Metazoa > Chordata > Mammalia > Carnivora > Canidae > Canis > Canis lupus. The sequence continues at coordinate 15,216,312 of NC_132865.1, read as the reverse complement.
TGAAATGGTATTAAATAGATCTTTGATTTTAGTTAGAGATGCAGACATGAGGGGGTAATTTGACGCAAGATCTGATATCCAGTAGGTGTGCAATGATATGGCCCTACTGGATTTTTAGACACCATCCTGATGGTTCGGTGTCTGTGTATACAAAGAGATTTGCATTTTAAAAATCATCCATCCCTGGTTAGAGATAATTCATTCCAGGAACAACAGTGCATGCTGCCAAACTACTCCAGGTATCTAGTATGTTTTTCCTGCCTCTTTGTGTTTATGAGTTCCCTTGGATCTGTCTATTCCATAAGCCTTGTCATATATATTTTATCATCCAGATTTTCACTTGTTTGGTGAGCACTCATTGCTATTTTGCCCGAGACAAGATTGGTTTCCTTTGCTTGCAACCAATGTACTACAATATGATGTTTCTGAGAAGTAATATTTTTAGAAAATGTTATGATAGATAATTTAAATTGATTCACTTTCAAGAAAAATCTAGAAAAATCAAAAATTTATGTAAAAGATTAATCCTAAGAAACAATCTTTAAAAATAATAATGGAATGCATTTCTTTGGAGCATTTCAGGGTGTTTTTTTTTTCATTTAATACCTTCTTTGATAATAGCAACAAACAAGTGAGACCAGAAAGAGAGAAAATGTTGGCCTGATTTTATACAAAGACACAATGAGATTGAAAACCCAAGAGTCTAAAAAGTGTGTTTTTCCAGACACAGTGAGGCATAGGCCTAGGCCTGGTTGAGAACTCTAGAGAAGGAAATGCAATAGGTTTAATTTTTAACATGTAGCCTATGAAGGTACAAGCAGCATCATTACCTACTACTTCAATTAGATGCAGAAGGAAGATAAGCAGGCTTCATATATACTGGAATCATTTTCTTTTAACATTTAATTTATTTATTCATGACAGACACACACACACACAGAGGAGACACAGGCAGAGGGAGAAGCAAGTTCCTTGCAGGGAGCCTGACATGGGACTCGATTCCGGGTCTCCAAGATCACACCATGGGCTGAAGGTGGCCCTAAACCGCTGGGCCACAGGGGCTGCCCTGGAATCATTTTCTAATTGCTTGGGCTTATATTCCTTTGGACTGACAAGCACTCTAGCCGCCACCTTGCAAAAATGTTCCCATTATCCAGTTAGATTTACTGGATCATTTGTCAGAGAATTTCAAAGTCAAGCATTTTATGACTTTATCTCTAAGACTGGAAACTTGTATTCAAGTGAAACTGCGGGCAGAAACTCAATATGTAAACAGAGAAAGCTGGTGCTCTAAGTGAAGCAAGATTTGTGAGAATAGAGACCTCTGATCCCCACATGTAAGGCCCCTCTGTAACTCAGGGCTCCTCGGAAAAGGGCCTTAACATTATCAAAGTAGCCCTGTCCCCTATTTTATAAGTGAAAATATCCAGGCACAGATAAATTATGTGATTTTTTTCAAGCCTGGTCCTATATAGGAATTTTATAGAAGACCTGGAGCCCTGACTCCCAGACAAGTTTTTTTTTTTTTTCAAGTTCAGGGGAACACCTGTATTTCCACCCTATTCTCCCAAACTTCACATCAAAGGAAGGGCCTGTTCAGCATCTTGTGAAGATGAGCATGAAGAGCCATGACAGCTATACTAAATTGCGCATTCCTCAAGTCACTTGTGTGCTTTTTGAGGGAGTTTCTATTTCCCATGGCTAAACAGGCAATATAACTTATCTTCCAAATGAGAATACTTCTGAAAGTGAAAGTCTTCCCCCTACAGCTCAAAAGGGACCACAGGGCCCTAAGAGGATCATTCTGTGATGTGCCGCTTGGGACCAAGGGATGAGGGCCCAGAAAAAAATTCCACCCACTAGAGAGGGTGGGGAGAACATCTGAAAGAGCTGGGGTGGGGAGGCGCATTGAATGCCCCTAGGACGAAGTTGTAGATGTGGGTATGGGCGGCTAAGAGAAGTTAGCCTGGGAGTACTAAAGGGAGGGGGCAGTGTCCCAGAAAGTCAACCTCTAGGGAGGGCCCCAGGATGCCTTCCAGGGCTGCACTCCAGGCTTGTTTCCAAACTTCAATTGGGAATAAAGCCCTCTCCACTCCATTCAGGCTCAAAGCAGCCACGGGGTCTTTCTGACATATAGCTGTGACCCCAAAAAGAAATAGTAATAGTAATAATAATAATAATAATAATAATATAACACATGGTATAATACAATATAATTACACCTGGAGAGCAGGCCAGGTAAAGTAGGATGTATGATCATCATATCCATGGTATCTGGTGATATGTTTTATATAATTGGAATTATTCTATAAAAAAGGCGTTTAGCAGTCTCCATCTTACCCTTAGTTATTCAGAATGTCAAAATATATTCTGCACCACATAGATATGTAAACAGTCCCACTTATGTGGCAACATATGTACCTCCTGTCTGGTCTACTTGGAAGGCACACACATGAAAAGAGACTAAAAAGTGAGTGAATGTCATTCTAAAATAAAAATAGAAAATTATATGAAACAAAATTAGTGAATAAAAAATGAAAGTAATATCTATTGAGTTCAGTTTTCTAAGAGAAATTTCAGTATTGAAATCCTGTTTACTCTCTCCCATAACAGCATTTCCACTCTGGCCTTACTCTCTTGTGGTGGCCAAAGGCCAATATTGGGCTCTTTCCCAGCCCTTGCAAATGCAATTTTTTTTAAATATTTTATTTTTATTTATTCATGACAGACACAGAGAGAGAGAGAGGCAGAGACACAGGCAGAGGGAGAAACAGGCTCTATTCAGGGAGCCTGATGTGGGACTTGATCCCTGGTCTCCAGGATCATACCCTGGGGGTTAAAGGCAGTGCCAAACTGCTGGGCCACCGGGGCTGCCTTGCAAGTGCAATTTTGTAGGTTCCTTTATAGGCTGTTATTGCCTTTTCAATTAGCTATGTGTTCTCCTTAGTTACGAAGCAAATGATCTGACGAGCTAACTCTAGTCCTTAGGTTTGAAATAATCACCTCTATAACCATTTTAGTGACTTGTGCATTTGACAATCACTCCAGCTCTGCTTAACACCAAAATCAATTTCCAATTCAGGAGAAAAAAAAATGATTGGTCACCTGGTCAGTGTGTGGTTTCTTGATTCCTGTGCTCCTTAAATTATAAATCTATTAATAATATTGCTGAGATAGGGGAGACCCTTATAGGAAACACAGCTAAATTTTCACTTCCTTCACTAATTCTTGGCAATATATATATAAAACTCATGATCGTAAAATGACCATTAGGGTCTGTATAAGAACACTTTATTTGAACACACAAATTTGTACAAATTTTGTACACTTTTGTGTTTATTTTATTTCACAATAAATAAAAATGAAAAGCTAAAATATGATAGAATTAATTTTTTATTAGAAAACATTTCCATGCATTTAGAATTCTTTATTTTCCCTTTTTATGCTTCTTACACATTCCTAACTAGAATCCAAATTATTACTGGGTCTCCAATCAATAGGTCATGCTAGTCATGGAGCCCATTCTACTGCCCTGTCCAGGCAAAGAAACAAATTGGTAGCCCTGCCCAGTTTCTGAGTGTAAAATCCAGTCCTATCTATCCAAAAAGCCTGGCAAGACAACCTAGTAACCATGGGACTCATCCTACACTCCTGCACAGGAAGCCAAGCCAACAGCTCTGCCCAATTGCTAAGCATAGCCTCTGGCCCCATGGAACCAGGAAGACCAACATTGTCTTCGGGCAGCCTCAGAACCCAGCCTACTGTGTCACCAAGTTGTGAAGCCCCACCTACAAGCCCACCTAGCAGAGGAACCTACCCTGTAGTCCTGCCCAGTTGTTGAAACACAGCCTGCAGCCCTGCCCAGGCAGGGACTCCAGCCACTGACCCCACCCAATTGCAGAGCACAGTCTCCAACCCCACCCAATTGTGGACTACAGCTGGAGGTCAATGGCATTTTTTTACCAAAATGGAAAAAAAAAAAAAAAAAAAAGCACTAAAATTCACATGGAACCATAAGACACCCTAAATAGCCAAAGCAATCCTGAGAAAGAACAAAGCTAGATGAATGACACATCTTGATTTCAAGCTATAGTATAAAGTTATAATAATCAAAATAGTATGGTACTAGCATTAAAAGAGACACATAGATCAATGAAAAGAATTGATAGCCTAGAAAAAAAAAAAACCTGTTTGTAATCAATTAGTATCTTACAATGGAGTCTGTGTCAGACTCAGATTATAAACTCCCTGAGGGCCCATATAGCTCTGTACGGTGCCCATGATGCCTAGGAAATAACTTTTACTAGTAGATACTTAAGAAATCTCTGGAAAACAGTGTGGAGATTCCTCAAAAAGTTAAAAATAGAACTACCCTATGATCCAGCAATTGCACTACTAGGTATTTATCCAAAGGATACAAAATACTGATTCGAAGAGACCAAGCACCCCGATGTTTATAGCAGCATTATCAACAATAACCAAATTATAGAAAAAGCTCAAATGTCCATCAACTGATGAATGGACAAAGACAATGTCATTGACATTTGACAGTTGACAATGTCAACTGATGAATGACAAAGACAATAATATTAATGGAATATTATTCAGCAATCAGAAAGAATGGAATCTTGCCATTTGAATTGACATGGATGGAGTTAGAGGATATTATGCTAAGTGAAATAAGTCCATCAGAGAAAGACAAATACCATGTGATTTTACTTATATGTGGAATTTAAGGAACAAAACAGATGAGCATAGGGGAAGGGGGAAAAAAGAAAGGGAAGCAAACCCTAAGAGACTCAACTAGAGAGAGCAAACTGAGGGTTTCTGGAGGGGAGGTGGGCAGGGAAGAGCTAAATGGGTGATGGGTATTAAAGAGGGTGCTTGTGATGAGCACTGGGTGTTGTATGAAATCATATTGAATTAAAGCCCATCCTAATAAGTGATCCCATTTTAACTGGATTACCTCTGTAAGGACCCAGTCTTCACATAAGGTCACATTCTGATGTACTGGGGGTAGGACTTTACCACATGGATTTTGAGGGGACACAATTCAACCCATAATAACCACTTACACTTCTACAATAGTATTTCCCTTATTGGTTATGATAATTTACTTGTCTTGATTCATGATTAAACTTGAGACAATCTGAACACATAGTAGTCACTCAGTAAACATTGAGGGTACGAGTGAAAGTATGCTCTGAAGAACAATTATTGATCCTAACACCCGCCTTCTGCCTTTCCCATAGGGCTTCTTCTTCTTTTCTCTTTTAAAGATTTTTATTTATTTATTTGAGAGAGAGAGAGAGAGAGAGAGAGCAAGCCTGAGCATGAGTGGGAGATTGGATCAGAGGGAGAAGGAGAAGCCGACTCTGTGCTGACAGGGAGCCAATGCAGGGCTCGATCCCAGGACCCTGGGATCATGACCTGAGCCAAAGGCAGAAGCCTAACTGCCTGATCAACAGAGGTACCCCCTCTGTAGGCTTCTGGGACGGCCACAGGGCTTCTTAAAATTGATCAGACAGCCTTCTGCTTCAAATATCCATCCAGGCCTCACCACCCTTTTCCCAGGCTTGCTTTTTCCTACATTGTACCATGTTGTAGTGAATCTGAGCACATCTGTGATGTCCATTAACACTACAGGGACAGGGCCTTGAATTAATATTCATCTTCATACCCCCATTATACAGTGCCATGCTTGGAGCATAGTGAATGTTCAATGTTTATTGAACTAACAGAAACCAGCAGAACTCTGACCCAGACAAAGAAGTAAGGACAAAAAAATCTTTCCACAAAGGTATCTTAGGAATGACTATAATCTCTGTGACTTCAGGGCACATGGATCTTTCACTGTTGTCCATTCATTGAAACAGGTCAGTGTAACCTTCAGATTGCAGCTGCCTCTTATCACTGTGTCCCCTGAGAAGTGGAAATCAAGTTACACGGAAAGCAAAGTGAAATTACTTTGCAGTCTTCTCCCTGCTGTTAGTTCCTAAGGAAGGAAACAGTGTCACGTTTCATTGTCTCTGTATCACAATGGCAATAATAATAATAATAATAATAATTAATAATTATTAATAATAAATTTCCTTGCTTTGGAACAGTGATGTTCAGATCCTTAGGCTGCAGCAGCATAGGATTTTTTAGGAAGACGCATTTTTAGGAGAATTTGGCAACACAAGGAAGTGCTGCAATCCAGTTGTTAACACCATTTTAGCATTGTCTTAATTCCCATTCCAGATGTTCCACTTGGTGGGGTGAGAGTGTGAGCATTTTTTTCCTTGGAAATTCAGCAAATACCATAGCAGTGTATAGTTTGTCCTCATCTCCAGAGAGAGATTCTGAGAGGAATGCTTCACTTGGCATGAATTCAAGGACACCCATTATAATAGGAGAAATCATACATTACAGTAAAAGGAAATGTTAAATTTCACTCATTATTGTCCAGTTGCCTTAAAATATATTTTCATTTGAGACTCCTTCTGTGGAGACTGCAGTGTTGTGAGAGCAAATGAACAAAGAAATGAGCATAGATATATACGAGGCAGTAAAATCTTATTTAAAATACTAGAAATAGGGGATCCCTGGGTGGCGCAGTGGTTTGGCGCCTGCCTTTGGCCCAGGGCGCGATCCTGGAGACCCGGGATCGAATCCCACGTCGGGCTCCCGGTGCAAGGAGTCTGCTTCTCTCTCTGCCTGTGTCTCTGCCTCTTTCTCTCTCTCTCTGTGACTATCATAAATAAATAAAAATTTTAAAAAAATAAAATAAAATACTAGAAATAGTACACTTTATAGAAATTAAAGTACCTTGGGCATTCCTGCCATATGTGGAGTGAATAAAAAGTGTGATGAATCCTGAGCAATCTTTCAATTTACTATTGAATGATTGAGTTTTGCTTTTCTTTTCAAGAAAATTTAACAATTTAACAACCTGGTATGACATTAAAATAGTCTCATCACAATTTCTATGGTTCCATTCTTGATTTTGTGCTGTAGGATCTCCTTATAGGTGAATCTATAAATTAAAAATAAAAATCTCCTTTCAATGTATTGATAACTAAGTCATGATGCAGACAGTTTTATCAAGTGTTGCCTGACTTTGAATTTGGCTCTCTAGGAGGTCCCAGGTGTATTTTGCTCCAAAACATTCTCTCCAGATGTGTCTCTGCCATTTAGAATTGAATTTATGCATGCTCATATTCATATTTGAGACGACCAATACCTCAGTAATGTTTTTATTGATCTTACTGCAAAAGGATGAGAGCTTAATTGGTAGGAAGAGATTGGTTCTGTCTGGGTTTATTTGATAAGGTGGACCCTTAGGGGAGATCATTAGGTCTCAATGAAAAAAGAATTGGTCTTATTGCTGTCCTTTCAAACTGTTTCTGCTTATCTTATCATGAGGATGGTGGTGGGGCTCTGTGTTTAGGCATAAAGCTGGGCTGGATTTCATGGAATCCCATGGGGGCTCAGTGACCAATGAGAGGCTGTTGCTAGGGAGAGATTGCAACCAACATATGCTAACTAAATCAGACTTGATGTAAGTTGAAAAAAAAAAAAACAACAACAACAAGAGGAGATAAAATTCTCTTTGTGCATTTCTCTCTCTCTCTCTCTCTCTCTCAGTATTAGGTACTCTATGTGTTTCTGATTATAGCACTATTATTCTTACCTCTTATTTACCCAGACCTATTGTTTTTTCTTTTTCTTTTTCTGTCTTGTATACTTCAGCCATGCTTTTCATCTTAGCTACTCTACTGCCCTCTCGCTCTACCTATAAAATCACCATCTCTCAATTTGTCATAGATAATTGCTAGTGACTCAGTTCATAGGAAATCTAAGAATAAAAAAAAGAAAAGCTCATTAAATATCAAGGGTTTGTGGTGATAGAAATATGGCGATCTATGTTGAGGCAGCAGCTCAGGGACAAAGTCTGGACAAGATCTCAGAAACTGAAACATTTGGTATTTAGCCTGCCCACAGGGTAACTCATTTGTGCTGGAGTCTGCTTACAGGGAATCAACAGAAACTCCTAAAATATGCCAAGTTATGCAACACCCTCAAAATAATACAGTGCTTATTGCTCAATAATAATGTGTTAACTATAAGTAAATAGGAAATCAGTCCTTTCTGTTCAGGGAAAGTAATATAGTATACACCTTTCATGAAATTCAAGAATGAGTAAGATGAATCATATATTTATGAAAGCTTCAATGATTAGAGAAAATATCCATTCATGTCCAACCACACCTCCCTCATAGACTTGCATACCCCAAATCACATTAAGAAAGTGTTTCCTATTTTTCTCCCCTATTCCTATAATGAATGATGTTGGATCTTTAATTAAGCTGAATATTAAATAATGAATTACTTATTAAATTTTGACATTGAAAATTCTTTCCATGATACAGAAAAAAAAAGTCTAGTTTCTTGTCAGTGCTTTGAGTAACATTTTAAATGTTTGCTTTGTATTTGTAGCAACAGATCAGGTAATACAAAATATATTAATTCTCAGCTTTATTATTATTTATTTTAGGTTAATTCAATTTTTAAGCCAAGAGACTGGAACAACACAAATAAAGCTTTTTATTGTGGATTATAAGGCCAAATGAGTTCTGTCTCCTATTCTATTGTGTCGATAGATACTGTTTTACTGAATCAGTGATTCTGATCCCTGAACACTGTTTGTAAGAGCTACTGATATGGCTCCCTTTCTTAAGCCAGAAGGGCTTGGGATGTGCTTCATCTCAATACCATTAAAAACATTTTCTCATTTATTGTATGTCCTCCTTACAAACCTAGCTCCTGGCTGCCTGTGGTGGAATAGATCAACTAGTGAGGTATATATATCTGACATCCTTTCGTTTCAGAGTGAGTATCCATAATGTGGGAACATCCAGTTTTGAGGGAAAAAAAAGCAGTTTTGTGCTCTCTGTCAGATGTTCTGAGAGGTGATCTCACATTTTATTTACCAGACTTTGGTTCCATATTTGGCTCAGAGCTGCCCTGGAAATGTGTGGGATGTTTGTGAAATGTCTGATATGTTTGTAATTTGCATTTGCCAACTCTATTTGGAAATCCGTACAAGAATAGAGAAAAAAGTAAAGGCAACTATTATGTTGCCAAATGTGTAATTACTCTTTTTCATAATCTATTTTTCCTTGGAAATGATTGTTTTGATATCAGGCAATGAATTGTATCTACAGAGAAAAAAGAACCATGTTTACTATGGCTTATTTCCTAAGTTATATGTAACCAATGAGTCCTATCATTGTTAATCCTGTGCGCTATTTGCTATTCTCAAAAAACTCAAGACCTGACACTTCATCTTATGAGGTGATACAGTATTTCTGGCTGTGCAAGAAATGTTGCTATCATTTCTTAAGGCTCTCCATGGATGGCTCCACATTATGATTCCAGGCCATTTCTTTCCCTTCTATTTATTCCCTGACTTATGTTATCCCTTGGCTGGTTTTCTATACATTCCATCAGTTGTTTTGAATTATGCCATTCTCAACCTGAAAAATCTTCTTTTAATTGCTTTCATCCAGATTCTTTCCATTCTTCAACACCCAGATCAGTTATTTTATTATTTTCCTTCTTTCTCTTTCTTTCTTTCTTTCTTTCTTTCTTTCTTTCTTTCTTTCTTTCTTTCTTTCTTTCTCTTTCTTTCTTTCTTTCTTTCTTTCTTCTTTCTTTTTCTTTCTTTCTTTCTTTCTTTCTCTTTCTTTCTTTCTTTCTTTCTTCTTTCTTTCTTTTTCTTTCTTTTCTTTCTTTCTTTCTTTCTCTGTCTCTCTCTTTTTTTCTTTTGCAATGGGGAGAGAAAGAGAAAGAGAGGTGGGGGAGGGGCAGAAGGAGAGGGAGAGAGAGAATCTTAAGAAAGCTCCACACCCAGTGTGAACCCAACATAGAGCCCAACATGAAATTCGGTCTCACCACCCTGAGATCATGACCTGAGCCAAAATCAAGAGTCAGATGGTTTGACTGAACCACCCAGGTGTCCCTAGATTAGTTATTTTCTATTCTTAGAAGCCTTACTTTCTGGCTGCACTACGCTTCTCTGGATTATGGTTTTTTGTCTCACCATCTAGATGGTAAGTTACTTGAGAATGATGGTCATCTCATACTTTTCTTGTATTCTCCATGATATCTTGCACAACACTGGGCACAATGCAGACATTCACACTTGTGTATTCACATATTGGTTTTAAGCCGTATATATATAGTATAAAAGCCCCCAACTTAATGCCCTCTACCTGATACTATAATGACATGAGAAATGAGCACCTTTTCCCTTCCTCTCTTAGGGACATTTATGCTCTAAGGTAATGAAAATAATAAAATAACTATTATCTTTGTCATTATTTATTCATTTATTTATTTTCTTGAGAGAGAGAAAGCAAGGGAGAGAGCTAATGCAAGCAAGGAGAGGGGCAAATGGAGAGGGAGACAAGCAGACTCCCTGCTAAGCAAGTAGCCCTACGTGGGGCTCAATCCCAGGAACCTGAGATCATGACCTGAGCTGAAATCAAGTTTTGGCAACTTAACCCACTCAGCCTCCCAGGCAGGCTGTCATTATTATGTTATATATTGCATGGCGACCACATGAACTAAGTTCTACATATGTCATTTAATTTGATCCTCAACAGTCTAGCAAGAGATGTATTGATATTGATATTTTAGAGGTGAAGCTATATTTTAGATGCTGAAGCTCAGAGAAATTAAATGAGTTTCCCAGGGTCACAGAGATAGTTAATGATAAAGCTGAACTAGAATCTAGGTCATCTTTTGTGGAGGCCAAGAAAAATTAAGGCCATCCCACCTAAAGTTTAGCATTAGCACAAGTACAGCCATCTTAGGTCCCTGTGAATAATAGCTGAACTTTAAGAGGAAAAACTGCAGAATGTCCTCAATGTCCTTGGCAGGTAATCCCATATCAGAAAGACAACAGAGCTCAGAATTGCCCTCGGCAGAGAATCCCATATCAGAAAGACAACAGAGCCCACGCCCGTGGTAGAAAGTCCCATCTTAGAATTCTTCCATCCCTTCTGGAAATCCCCTAGACCAGCCTATAAAAAAACCAGCTGTAACCCACTTCGGGTCCAAGTCCCTGCTCCGCTGTGTTATACTTGGACCCAAGCTTGAGCTTGCTAATAAACCCTCGTGCGCTTGCATCGGTGTCGGCTCCTTGGTGGTTTCTCGGATTCGCAATCTTGGGCACAACACTTTCTCTTAACAAAACAAAGCAATGTGTTCTTTTTCTTGTCTTCTTTTGCCATGTTTTGGGGATTGAGTGAAGAGTCTCACTCACCATTCATCACATGTTCCTTCCTTCTCTTGCCAGATACTGCCAGCCCTCAGGCCTATAACCTCAGGTTGCCCAGGGGCCTCCTCTGCAGGGCTTGCAAATGTCTTCCTGTCCTTAGGGAAAATTCTTGTACTCTTCTCCAACTCTTTCTTCTACTGCTCTTATGCCTTCCCAGGTGACAGGCAAGCTCATATCTGATAGATTGATCTTCATACTGTACTAATAGATCATTGTGACTCATTTTTTTCATCCTTATCAGAAAAAATTGTGTGCTGAAAGTGAGCCCTAAGGATCATAGTTTTTTTATTCTCAACTAATGAAGTTCTAATAATGAGAATTTTATCGTTAAAGAAAGTTTTAGAAGCCTGAGCCTTTCAATAGTGCCTCTCAAATCACATCATACACCAACTGCCTACACAACCTGAAAAACATTTAAGTCTAACTTTGATTTCTTTTCCCTCATCTTTTCCTTGGAGCAAAGTGAGTTTTCAAGAAGTATGGTAAACTCTGCCTCCCATGCTTACAGCCTCCTTTGTATTATTTTGCTCATTTTAGGAATTTAAAATTTAAGACATCTATTCCCAATGCCTTATATGGCAGATGAATGCACTTGATCTCAAGGATGTACCCCCATGAGAACAAGAACTTTGTCTCATGCTTACTGTTTGGGAACTTGGGAATCAAGGCTGAGCCTTGCCTGACAGGGTAAGCTATCAGGAAATACTGACCGAGTTAATTGATGAAATTAGCATGTATCAAATTAGTTATTTTGGATAACCATGAAAACTAATATTTATTAGACTAACTATATGCCAGATGTTTTCTTAAGCTTCATGTATTTATTTTTAGAGGATGAGAGAGAGTCCACTCATGTGAGTGGGGGGAGGGGCAGAGGAAGAGGAAGAGAGAGAATCTCCAGCAGACTCCCAGCTGACCACAGAGTCCAATGTGGGGCTTGATCGCATGACCTGAGCCAAAACCAAGTCAGGCACACAACCGACTGAGCCACCCAGGCACCCCTATGCCAGATATTTTTATAAGCACTTTGCACACATTAACTTAGTACTTAGGTCAACTTCCAATACCTGTTTTTTTATATTTATATATATAAAAATAACATAATATTTTGGTGCCTTCTGAAGATATCTAAGGCACCAAAATATTATGCAGTTTAACTAGTTTTGGGTCAGTTTCAGATCGGGTATATGAAACCAGGCAAACTCAGTTCAAAGAGTGACTAACTAAGAAAGTTGTTCAACTATTAAATCCTCCAGAAATATTGCCTCCACCATCCCTAAGACAGACTAGGTAAAGTGTTCCATTTTGGATCACGTTATAGCATATGATTTGTATATATCACATTGTATTATAATGACTTGTCTTTGTCGTTCTTAATTTAAATGACTGGGTTTAAACGGAAGGTTATGAAAAAAATTGAAGCAAAATATATAATTAAAGATCAATTTGGGATAAGGTTAGAATAACAAAGCATTCTCTATCTGGAAAATTATTTTGATTGTTATATAAAAGATATAGATTAGGATAACAAACAAAAATAAACACTACCAGACCCTAGAGCCCAATGATTCTCATTTTTTGTTAATTTCTATAATTAGAATTTGCTAAGCAAGAGCATCTGATTTTCTTTGTACTTTCAGTTTTATTTTATACAGTGTTATCTAGGTCCAAGTAAATATCATTTGCCACAGATAGAAGTTAATTAACTCTCTATTATGCTATCCTGTATTAGGTGTTCATTGCCCCTCATATTTATTTGATAAGTACTAACATCTTTGTCATTGGGAAATATGTTCTCTGAGTTAGCACTATGGAAATGCAGAGAGTGACCCTGCTGTGGTTTATTGGGTCAGGTCAGAGATTGAAAGGTCCCAGATGGCTGCAGGATCTTGCAGTATGTGGGTCTGTTGCTAGGAGACCATATTGATCTTTTCTAGCCTCTTAGCAGATGACCTCCTCTACTTGCCAGTGATTGATTGCCATCATTTACAGCATTAGGTAGAGTGTTTGCCTTGTCTTCAGTATTTAAAAAGTTTAAAAATCTAATCATTAATGCTTAAAATGCTTTAAGGTCTTTTTTTAATGCACCCATAGCAGCCTATCATTAGGAATGCCTGTTCATTTAACATGGCCAGTTTCAAATATGGTTCAATAGATATATATTTTCCTGCCTTAATATAAATAAAATGTGATTATCAAAACCAATTTGCTTATATTAAACAAAGTTAATTTGGTTTTTACTGGTCAAAACCAAACTGTGTTGTGTCTGCCTTGCCCAGCTCTTTGTCTTAGGCACAAGGCTCCAACTAGAATGCAGATAGGTTTCGTACATTAAAATGTTCCACTTGCAGAGAATAACAGAAGACTTAATTGCACCTCAGTGCTTTCATGTCTGGCCCCTAAAGGTCAAGTTGGACAGTGCAGTCAATAACTGGACAGCTAGTCCAATGAGAGCGCTTTTCACGCCAGTGGAGAAGGGCAGTACATTTGAATGCTGCTCCAGTCTCTCAAGAAGGAAGTTTATACACAAGTCAGGCTTCCTGGTTACAGCTCTCAATGATTAAATGCCTGATATAAATATAGTGCTGTCTAATATTTTAGGGTGGATTAAAAAAATCAGATGGAGACAGCCTTGAAGAGAACAGCTTTCTGTTAGACTTGTGAAAGATTCCATTTAAACAGATACTGCAGCAGTATTTTGCTCAGCCTGCCCTGTCTGAGAGAGGGTCTTGAAGACCCTAGTATCCTATAAATCTTGACTTTTCTAAAGTTTCTGGGAGAAATGGAGATGTGATGGGAGTTTTCATGAAAGTAATGGTGATAGATACTAGGTGCTTATTCTGTGTCAAACATTGATCTCAGCAATACATAGGTATGCACGTGTACACATGCACACACACAGATAGATAGCTATTATTTTTATTATCCATCATAACAATCCTATTAGGTAGGTATTATTATTTTAAATAAGATGAGTATATTGAAGCACAGATGTTGCAAATGATTTGCTAAGGTCTGTGCAGACAGGAAGTGGTGAATGGAACCAGGATCCATCCCATACAGTTCGAACGCAGAGCCAGGAGTCCTAACCACCATTATCACCCTCTGCCTTGCAAGAATGAGATCTGGATCTGATCCAAAGCTTCTCAGTAATTATCAGAGAACTCCAGCAATTCTCATCCCTCTATTCACCTCATCATTGGTCCCTTGATGCTTTGCTGACAGCAGTCTCCATCAAATATTTTGCTGACTTAAAACATGGGTCTGAGGAAGGAATTAGAGCAGCAGCACTTCCCATCAGGCCTCCCCAGGGAGAGGTGAGAACAGGTTTCCAAATCACTACTGTAGAGTAGTATTGTCATCCCCTTCCCTGTGTGAACAATGACTACACTGTCTTGCATTTCCACATTCCCAGAATTTATACATCTCAATTCAGTGATAGCCACCTCACCTTCCTAAGTGCCCCTTAATCTTCTCCCATGAAAAACAGAGAAGTGATTAATATCTGCAAAGCAGTAAGAGAGATACTGGACATGAGGTAGCATCCCATCTGTGGAGACTGGACTACAAGGAGCATATTCTTAAGGATTTTATTCACTTTTAAATCCTGGCAATGTAATTTTTACTCTACAAAACCTAATTCGTATGTGCTTGAAGCCAATAATCTTATTCTTATAAAAGCTTCTGAAACCATTGACTCATTGAAGCTCATGAAATATAAATAATTTGAAACATTTTAGGGTTCATTGTTTTCTTTGGATCTCCTATTACGCTGCAGGATGGTAGTGTCTTAGAGAATTTTCAGTTTGGTCAATAAATAAATAAAATTTCAGAAAATGTGTATGTGTAAAAGGGACAGTGTGGATATCTCAATGGATATATTCCTAAGTTATAGTAATAGTAGCTGACATGTGTAGAGGCTTATGTCCCTGGTACTGTTCTAAACATTGTACATGTATTCTCTCATTTAATATCCACAGCCATCCTGTGAGGCAGGTTCTAGTATTATCTTCTTTTAGCAAATGAGGAAACAGAGACACAGAGGATTTCACCAACTTGCCACAGAATACACAGAAATTATTTGCCAGAGATAGGATTTGATCCTAGGCAATTAGGCTGACTGGCCCATATTCTTAAGTAGAGTGTTTACATTCATTTTAATTATTGGAGAACTCTTTTTCATTAAGTTGATCATAGCAAAACTTTCATTACAATATGTTTCATTGCAATAATTTAATATAATGCCTTAACTGAAATTTTCTATTGGCTCAATTTTTGTTAAAAGTAGAATTTTCCTCATATTTAACCAAAGAGAATCTCCACTCTAAAGTTTGAGTTCAGTTTGCATAGGATCTATTGTGAGAAATTTTATCCTATCTCCATTACTCCAGGGTCACCACACTACAACCAGGTCTAAAACATGCTTGAGCAAAGCATATTTCTGCCTGTTTAGCACTGAAGTCCCAAATATATATAAAAAAAAAAAACATACCTACGGTTATAATCATAATTTTAGTTTTATGTATAGGCATTCATAATTTGTATAGAGTCTTATATGTGTATATACGTATGATTTGTGTGTAGAGATAGAGATAGATGATAGATAGATAGATAGATAGATAGATAGATGATAGATAATAGATAGACTGAGAGAGTGAGAGAGAGAAAGAGAGAGGAAGAGAACTATATGTAGGTGCCCATGTACCCCAGGCCCAGAAGCTAAATCCTAACTGGACTAAACAAACCATCGTAATTACATTCCCTTCACCAATAATTATAAATGGCATTTAGCACCATTATGGACCATTTAGCACAATTATGGCCCATGAGATATGTTGAGGAAGTCAGATGGTTGAACTTCTAGCAAAATTCTTCTTGTTGCACTGGATTAACCAACCTGAAACCATGAACTGTGCTACAGATTGTTATATGAGATAAGTTTTTCTGGTTGTTTTAAGCCTGTGTGGTCAGGTTTTCTATTACTTGTTGCTTTAAGTCCAAGAGAAGTTATATACATCAGGGGTGAACAAACATTTGCGAAAAGGGCCAGTAAGCATTTTCAGCTTTGCAGGTCATATAATTCTTGTCACAATTACTCAACTCTGCCCTCATACCATGGAGTGGCTTATAGGTAACACCATTCAAATGCGTGTGCCTGTGTTCTAATAAAACTTTATTTACAAAACAGTTTTCTAAATTAAATTTATTGAACAAATGCCACCTCAGTCATAAAATCAACAATTATAAAGCCATCCAGAGACCCCCAGATATTTCTTTGGGTCACAGTCATAATTTTGAACCTGAGAGACTATGGGAGAGAGTCATTGACGTGGGGTCCAGTTTCAGCCCTATGACTTCTCTGTATGACTTTAATTAAATAAGTTACCCAGCTTTGCTGAACCTTGGTTTCTTTATGGGCAGCATGGGGAGTATTAGTAACTCCCCATAGTGTTGTTAGATTGGAAGTGAAGTCTAAAGTTCTCTCAACAGAGTGTCTGGCTTCTGCTAAACGTCAGATCTTATTCTGTTTGTCTCCCGTGGTTTCTGCAGGGTCACTCCTCCTAACAGTCTGCTTTTTCTGCCTGTGGGAGTTCAGGTGCTTATTATTGTTGTTGTTTTTTAAATAACACAAAATCAAACGTATTTGCATGCACAACAAAGAGGATTAGGACTTTAGGCAAAACAGGAAAGCAGTTGTCTGTCAAATGGAGAGCAAGATTCTTAAGTAACTGACTATGGGACCTACAATGATGGGAAGACTTGCAGTGTTGCCTTCAGAAGTTATGTCTCTATACCTGATGCTTCAGCAGGCTTTCAAACATGCCTTAGTGCCAGGTTAGTTCTTCTAATTCCTTCTGACAATCAAGATGGTTTCAAAAGGATTTGCTTCACTGGCCACTGTTTGCCAATCTCTGATATAGATGATGTTCTCAAATATTTTGAATCAGAGTATGCTTAGGTGGATCAAAGTCTCTACACTATCTGCTTTATTATACAATAGAACCCTTCCAATTGCACACGAGAAAAAAAACAAACCCAAACTGAGTTCCTCAGTGAAGGAGACTTATTAATGCAAATAACTGAAAGGTCCAAGCACAAATTTAACATTAGTCTAGACTTGGTCCAGGAGTTCAGATAACATTATTAAGTTATCTCTTTCTCTCTATCTCTTGGTTTAGCCTTCTGCTGGCTGGATTTATCCTCAGCATACCTATAATGGTCCCTGACACTTCATGGCTCACTTCTTTCTGCCAGTAGTTCCAAGGGAAGAGGCATTCATGTAAATCCTGGGATTCATTGGAATCAAACCAGTTTGGGAGATTCGTGTGTTCCTGCACCAATCATTCTTGGACCAGCACAATTGGAATTATGGTAATGGGTCAATAATGTGCCAATAATAAAAGTAATCTTTCTGATACATCCCTAAAAAGTGGCACCATTGCTGAATCATACAGACTAAGGATGTGCAAATAATGGTCCCCAAGGGTAACATAAAATTCTGAGAAAGAGCTTACAGGTGGCAAATATCAACTGTGTTTGCATCTTGAATATTTGAATGCAATTTCCAAGAAAAGATGTAATTGTAGAATATGTATAATTATAGAATATGTAAGCAATGGCATCACCTTATCTACAAAACCAGCCCTGACCCTGAGAGGTAAATAACTGCCCCCTGCTCTATGCACCTACAGCTCCATCCCCATGCCCCATATCATATTATCATAGCCCATTAATGCCTCAAATCACTTGATAGCATATATTTCCCGACCTGTGACTACATTTTCCATAATAGTAAAGAAGTTATCACTTCATCGTGTGCCTCGATTGATTTCATAATGCCTAATGAATAGTAGAAACTATAACAAATGCTTATTTCTTCAATAAACTATCTCCAGAATTAATCATACAATAAGCAACAATATTAAAAGATATCAGATTACATTAAGTAGTCAACTCAGACCCCCAGTTAGTCTGATATTCTACAATTGATATTTATCTCCTCACCTCCCCTGCCAATACTCCAAAAAAGCCTTTTTTGTGTTTGTTTAAAATCATTTGCATATTGTAGAGACCTATTGACCCTGGGAGGAGAAATACATAGAAATAGAGTAGTACAAAGTTCAGGCTCTCACATCCAATTTGGGGCTTTGATGACACTGCTTAAAATTAAGATTGAAGAGTTTGTCAAAAACACAAGTTGCTAGACAGTCTTGAATTTACAGGATTTTATCAACTGGCCCAAGCAAATTTCTTAATTCTTTCAAGGGATTATATGTTTCTGAAGGACCTGGGAACCACCTCTTTGAAACATGGTCACTGAAGGAGAGAGCACCTTTATCCCCCAGTCCCTGTAGGAGGCCAACTGCCTAAATTCAAAAAAAAAAAAAAAGAAAGAAAAGAAAAGGAAAATTAGCAAACACAGATGGACTGGTCACACTGACCACCCTCTCTCCTAGTATCCTTCAGTACTTTTCCATTAGCTCACCCCCTGGTTTTAAATATGCCCTCCCACCTCACCTTTACTTTCAGCAAAGTTGAGTTCAATCATTCTACCTTACTGCAATAGTCTTTAATAATTTTTTTCCTACTTAGTTGGTCTGATGCAAACCAAGAGTGCCTAGAAAAGGTGGGAAAAAGTGTTTACAAAATTTTTTTGAAGACAACAGAAAGAAAGTTCACAGGACTTGAGGGACCATCACCCCTCGAGGAAACAGAAGCCAACTCTGGGGATTACTTTTGCCTGCAAACCATTTGTCTATAGTGGTGACTGGTTAAGAATATGAATAGAATCTTCAGAGGTTTCATCTGGTATAATTGTTCCAAATATTTCTTGCCCCTGCAATGCACACTTAAGGAACTTATCTCCCTTTGGTATCTGGGTTGTGTCTTGATTGTTTTGAACAGAGGTATGCAGAAGTGGTATCTGGAATGTTCAAGCTTAGGTATTAGGAACACCTCACTGTTTCAATTTCTTCTCTCTTGGGACACAAACACCACACTGTGAAAAAGCTCTAAATGCCACATATATGGAGGAGTGGTCACAGATGCATTATTCATTATAATTCACAGCATAAACATCCCAAATATTTATCGGCATCAAAATGGGTAAATACATTAAGATATGTTCATGCAGTAGATACTTAAGAAAATGAAAATATACTGCTATGTGCAACAATATGTATGAATCATACAAACATAATATTGAGTTAAAAATCACACAAACATAATATTGAGTTAAAAATAGGCAAATCTAACACATGGCCTGTTAAAAATCGGGAGATGTCCTTGAAGTGGAGTGGGAATGTTCTGGCCAGTGGGAGCCTGGAGAGAACCTCTCTAACGAGTCATGTCCAATTTCTTTACCTGGGTGGTATTTGTATGGACGTGTTCACCTTGTAACAATTCATTAGCTGTTCTAATTCAATTGATTTTTTTTTTAATAACTTCAGATTGAACCAAAACAGAAAACCTTTCCTTAGCCATAGCTAATAGATTTTACCAATATTTAGGGAGCAGGAAGAGAAACTAAGTCTATGAAAGAAATAAGCAGCTCTACCTATATGCTGTCATATCTATGCAATAGCAGTTGGATTTATTTTAAATATTCTATGTGTAATCTCACTTGTATTGGTGTCAAAAGTCTGTCCCCTTTCCTGGTTTTTTGATCATTTCTGTTAACCTTTTGGAGTCCATATTACCAGAAGACTTAGCTCTTTTTTTCTTTATGGGGAGCGTTCAGCTCCCTTTTCTTGTCACTCCCTGCTCTCATCCTATTTCAGTAAATAGATTGTCTTCTGGGCCAGAGAAGTTCACATGGAAATGCTCACTTGTCTTATCCTTCAGCATATTTGTTTTCTAATTTACATTTCTCCACCGAGTTTATGTCTTTAAATGTCACATGATGATGACTTTCAATCTGAGGAATAAAGCTTCTCAGTTTTCAGAGAGCAAACAACCTTGTCTGCTTATCAAACTGAAGTAGCAGAGAAAAATGTGACTGTGAAGCCATTTCCACTGGTTCAGGGAATTTGCTCTCACCTATTCACTTAGTGCCATTAAACCTGACAGCTTCCAGCCTTCAAATGATTCCTGTGGTGTTAAAAGTCTATGTGTATTTCATGTCATTCAGCTAGTTTATAATGCTAGCTTGGCTCTTTCCTCTCCACAGAGATCCTATGCAGCTCTTTCTCAATGATAATTGTACATTTTTTCCCACCTATTCTTTCACTGAGCTACTGGGCACATTTCTGTACCATTTGTTGCCATTTAGAGAAATTACAGTGATATTTAGCTTTTTGTTCTTGGGGTTTATAATATAGCATATTATTACCAGACTATGCTAAAGCATGAAGATACACAGCTGAAAATACATAACCACAGAACATCATTGATTTATAAGTGACTTTTGAGTGTGTGTTTGCTTTAGGAAGGGCTATGCAAAGCATTGTTATGATTCGGCAACAATGACACAGACACACAACCCCTTAGAGAGATAAGATAACAAATAAATTATATCTAGGAAGAACTACAGATTTTTTCAAACTAAACGACCTTAAAGATCCAATTCAAACCTTCATGTTTATATCTGAGTCAAGTGAAGTCTAGAAGGGTAAATGGATGCCTAATGCTTTCCAGCCAGTAAGAAAGGCAGACTGACATTGAAAACCAGGCGTGCTCTCTACCACGTAACATATATATGTATAAACAAGTGCTAAAATACAATAAAAATAGTTGTGAAGCTCAAATAATTCTTGTTATCTACTGCATATGACATCCATTGAATCGATTTTGCCATAGTTTAATTTTGCTTACTAATTAGGCAACCTCTATTTTCTTCAACAAGTGATAGTAACTATCCTGCCCTTACCTTAGAATGAAAAACCAAGGTGATCTTCTCAGTACTAGATCCCTGAAAGAAAGTGCCCTCTATAAATATCTACTGTCACAACTTATTTAAAGAGGTTTGGAAATAACAGAGGCCAAACTGTTCCAATGCAAATAAGCTGTGCAAATATGCCAAGATGGAAAAACCGTAATATGGCCAAAAAAGAAAGGGAAGGTAGAAAAGAAAGAGAAGGAGAAAAAGAAAAGAAAGAATGTCAAAGAGCAGTTGTAGGAGGAGAGAAAGGGGAAAAAATGTAATCCAAGTAGTCTCAATGTGAAGAGGTGAAGTCAAACTATTCTATGAAATAGAGGATCACACCACCAAGAATGACATAGCCGTTTTGCAGATATCTTTGGGGACCAACCCTGAAGCATATTTACAGAATGATATACAACCTACTGATATAAAATTTGATATCAAAGAGAATTACAAATAGATTTTACTACCACTGAAAATGAACATAGAACTTCTGTGATAAAATAGCCACCCCAAGGAAACTTTCCTTTTCATATGTAAGGAAAGCCTACACACATAAAATCTGGTTTTATTTCCAATGGTACTTTTGTTTGATATGTTGACAATGGGCTACTTTGTTGAAAAACATTTCGATGAAACTGTTCCTTTTGAATGTTGAAATAATACTGAATAATTTGGGAGAAAATAAAATGGACAAGTTCATAGATAATAAACACATCTATTATTAAGCCTGAAATGTTAGCAGTGAATCCCGGATGAACTGAGATGACCAGATGCAGGAATAATTATGAATACTTTCACATTTAGTAAACAATCCCAAAAAGATGTGTTAACATTAAAGGGACATTAAACAGCAGCATGAAGTTAAGTGGGAAAACAAAGGAGAATTGCTTTGTTTAAGAATGAGTTGAGGGATCAGGTTTTGTTTGTTTGTTTGTTTTGGATCAGGTTTTTAATCATAAATTACAGTATCAACTATGTTGCCTTGCAAAAAGCTACCATTTGAAAAATACATTTATTTGTTAAATTATTTGGGCACACATTATAAGCAACATTTTGGTTTTATTTTTAATTTAATGAATGAATTGAGCCTGTAAACCACTTATTTTGGCGTTATATAAACAAAGCCATTAATTCTTTCTTTTGCTTTTTTTTTTTCCTTTAGTAATCTAGGTGAACAAAAATGAGTTGATCATAACCTTTGGTTCACAGTGCACTTTCATCATTGTTTGAATGGCCAACTTTTATTTATCCATTTATTCATTTACATTTTAAAATTATTTATTTTAAAAACTGGTAAATATATAAAATTTACAACATCATTTTAACAGTCTTTTAATATATAGTTCACTGCCATTAAGTACATTGGCACTGTTGGGGAACCATCACCACAGCCTATTCATAGAAGGTTTTTCATCTTACAAAACTGAAATTCTGCACCACTTAAGAGCTCCTCCTCCCACCAGCCCTTAGTAGCCACCATTCTACTTTCTGTTTCTATGAATTGGACTAATCTAAGTACCTCATGTGAGTAGAATCATTCAGCATGTGTCTTTTTGTGATTAGCTTATATCACTTCGCATAATGCCCTCCAGTGTCATCCATGTTGTAGCATGTGTCAGAATTTCCTTCCTTTTAAGGTTGAATAATAGTCGTTGTATGTTTGTGCCACATTTTGTTTATTCATTTGTCCATCAGTGGACACTTGGATTACTTCCATCTTTTGACTATTATGATCAAGGCTGCTATGAACAGGGGTGTGCAAATATCCTTTCCTACCCCTGCTTTCAATTTTTTTGGATATGGACCCAGAAGTGAGATTTCTGGATCATAGGTAATCCTATTTTTAATTTTTTGAGGAATCTCCATACTGTTTTCCATAGCGGCTGCACCATTTTACATTCCCACCAGCAGTGCACAAGGATTCCATTTCCTCCTCATCCTCACAAACACCTAATTCTGCTTTTTTGATAGTGGTCGGGGTAAGTGGGGTGAAGTGGTATCTCATCACCACTTTTGTACCTACTTTTAATACTATAAGAAATATCCCCCAAATCTATCACCTAACCAGAACTAAAATATTATAGCTATGCACATGTTCCTCTCTCATTTCCTCCTCTGTCTCTCCCTAATGGTAATCTGATGTAATTGCTTGGCATTTCTCATTTTTTTTATAGAAATATGTATATAGTCTATGTCTAAATATCTCTACTTTTACTTGAACCGTGACTATCACTCCTGAAGAAAAAGAGAACTTAACAGACATATCTCTCCAAATAGGAACAAAGATAATCATGACCACAGCCACTAAGAAACCAGTTAAACCTATTCACTTCTTGTGGTTACAATAAGTTAATGAAAATTTTATGTTAATTAATTAATTGACTTCAAATAATTCTTTCTAATTAATAGTAGTTAACTGTACCAGGCATTGCAGAATGTCCAAAAATGAATATAAACAGTCCCTCCATCAATACTGAACTTGTTGTCCAGTCATTTTTTTGTTCGCTTCATGTGTTCAAAGCTATAGGATATACCAAGAAGTTTAATAGACGCTACTCTCTTCACAACCTTGCAAGATCATATGATCTGTATTCTTAGTCTGATTTCTTGTCATTAAACCTGTTTCCTTTTCTTTGGAGCACACACCTAGAATATATTTTCCAGATCCCTTTGTAATTATCCAAGGCCATGTGTATGGGTTCTGGTTAATGGATTCTGGGAGGAAATGATGTCCACCTCCAAGGGGGGAAACCTCACCCAAACTTCCCCTCACTCTTTACCCCTATCCGCTGGTCAAGGACACGGAAGGTCTAGGGAATGGTGGAAACACAAGTTAGAAGGAGCTTCCATCCCTGAATCACTTTATAGCTGTCTGCCTGCTGAACAGTCACCCAGAAGAGCTCTGAGCAATCACTTAAGCTTCCACAGTGTTAAAAGGACTTTATTTTCTAAAGTGGGAAGATAGGTAATAAACCAGTGAGCATTTAATATATAATATAGTGATGATAAGTGTTAGAAAGGTGCTTAGTGAGAAGCTAAATGATTTGGGGAGATATTTAGATAAAAATATGAAGTACTGGAAAAGAATGAATTAAAAATTTCAGAGAAATATTAAAAAGCTGAATATCATCAACATTAGAAAATGTATCTCAGTGATTTTAGCTAAATATGAATCTACTTAAAATGTATTACAAGTTATGAGCCTCTTTTTTGGTATAGATATAAAGAGAATAACAATATTTAACTTATAGTGGTAAAATTTTTGGAGAAGTGCATTTAATGAGATAAACAGTTGTCATTTGGTGGATATCAAAGCATGATAGCTGATTAATTAGTGAATTTTCTCAAGTGTGTTATTTATAAACCTTAAAGTGTCAGTACTAGGTAAGAAGAAAAAAATGTTGCAAGCCAGCAGGGGAATAATTCCTAAATGCTGATCCAGACAAAAGACGTATTACAATTTAGAGGAGGAAAGTAACAGCGGGGAAAAAAAAATAGCAATGGGCTTGGTTTTAAATGGTGAAAAAGATTTGGTTAGGAGGAGAGGAACAACCTACGTTAATGAAATGCTGTGAGGAGAAAACAGAGGTGTGAAGAGAGAGAGTGAGTAAACCAATTGGATGAAGTGAAAATGATAGTCAAGGAGCAATGAAAGCTCAGGTTTTATATATACACTTGATCCATAAAACAAAGAGCCTTGAATGCCAAAGTAAGGCATCTTGTAAACACAATTCAGCAGTAGAAAGATCACACCAAAACTGATGAATTGATTCTAGAAAACTTCTCTCAGCCATCTGACAGTTTATTTAGTGTAATGCCAGTCATTGTCATTCTCTCAGCCAGAGGTACAGTTTATAAAATTAAACAACACATGTTTCATTCATAGGGATCTTTAAAAATTGCCTGTCACAGTGCCCTGCCCACAGTCTATATATAAGGCATATTGTTCATTACAGATTTATCTAATTACCTCATATGCATGCTAGTTAACAGAAGATGAAATTACTTCTTTACAGATTTGTGTAGACTAATGCCTCTTCTATTATCCCCAAATGAGAAGATGTAAGAAATGGGAATTTCAGAATAATGAAGAAATTCATTTTGGTAAAGAAATATATTTAGATTGAGTTGCTTTACTTAAATTTATATCTTCACCTCTACTATAACTGAGTAGAAATTTAAAGAGTCTTTATTTTTCCATTAGCATTAAAAATGAAAACACTCTTAAGATAGAAAGGAAAAGGGATGCCTGGGTGGCTCAGCAGTTGGGCACATCTGCCTTCAGCTCAGGGCCTGATCCTGGAGTACCCAGGTTGAGTCCTGCATCGGGCTCCCTGCATGGAGCCTGCTTTTCCCTCTGCCTGTGTCTCTGCCTCTCTCTCTCTCTCTCTCTCTCTCTATGTGTGTGTGTGTGTCTCTCTCTCATGAATAAATAAAATCTTTTAAAAAATGGGAAAAAAACAAATGAATATACAAAAGATGTTCAGCATTTTTCACATCTTTAAACAAAATTATTTCTAATTTCAAAGCTTTTTTGTAGAATCCAGCTATGATGTACTCAATAATAAAATAAAATTCTTGTCCTTACAACAATATGAAGATGGGCTAGTAACTCTCTTTGTTTTATTCTACTATACAAGTGAGCCACCATAAAAAGATTTTGACCAAAGCTGACTCCTTTAAGGGACATTAGCTAGTTGTACTCCAACCAGGGTCCATTGAGATTATTGAAGACAGTCCCAAATGGGGCCAAAATGATGTATTCACGGTCATATCTGTAATTATGGGTTTCCTTTTCTTCCTATCCCTTCACTATAGAATATGATAAAAGACATTGGAAAAGGGGGGAAAAAAGGCCCTTAGGAGCTGCATGTTAGAGGATTCTGAGAAGATGGCACAGTAGGGAGCCCACCAACAATCCATCTCCCTACTCAACAATTACATGGGCAAAGTCTGTCCGGGTTAACTATTTTAGGATTCTCAAGTCCATTGAAGGTTTGCTACTTCCAGGGGAAGCCTTGGATAGTAAACAATTATTTTTGGTCAACTTTAGCTCTTTCCTGTCACTATAGCAACTATCTGTCTGCCACCTGCAGCCAAGTGAAAGGCAGCTGTGCATGAGTTCTGGGAGCAGCTTATGTACAGCTTGTAGGGGCCAGGGTGTCCTTTAAAGACTCTGTCCAAAAAACATTAGGGATCTGTCATCTGATCTCTGATGGCTGCTTCAGATCATAGAAAGGCAGACACAGAGATGATGGCCATTGTTGTTGTACCTCCCTCCATTGTTACAACCCCCTTCTCCTTTGGCTAAAGTGACTTCCAGAGGATTTAAAGGGACAAAACCTTTCGTCTTGCTTCAGTTTTCTCTTTTTGCACTGTGGGAGCCAAATATTCAAAAGCAACTTCTATTTATGTAGCAGAAATTAGAAAATCACTGTGCATGCCTAGGGAAAGGCACAGTCTTGGAAAGGTTTGAAAAGAAGTTTATACCTCTGACTGATCTTTAACACAGAGACATAGCAATCAAAACCAAAACAAACAGAAAAACAGAAAACTCTCGGGAAGGAGGGGCATCTGATTTTCAAAGTTACTACAGTAATTTCAAATTTCTGGTTTTCAACAAAAAAAATATCACAAGGCCTACAAAGAAATAGGAAACAAAACAAAACAAAACAAAACAAATGGTCCCCGGGAAAGACCCAATGGCAGATCTACTAGATAAAGAGTTTAAAACTTTGTTAAAGTTGCTCACAAAATTAAAAGAAAATATAGAGACAGTCAAGAAGAAAACCATGTATGAACAAAATGGAAGTATCAATAGAGATAGGAAACTTTAAAAAGAAATAGAAAAACCAAAAACAAATTCTGCAGCTTAAAAAGGATGTAAAAAGATATTCCATGTAAGTAGTAATCAAAAGAGAGATATATACAATGGAATATTTTTTAGCTTAAAAAGGAAGGTGATTATGAGGTATGCTACAATATGGATGAACCTTGAGGATACTATGCTAAGTGAAATAAGCCAATCACCAAAAGACAAACAGCATATGATTCCATTTATATGGGTACTTAGAGTAGTCAGAATCATAGCAACAGAAAATAGAATGTTGGTTGCCCAGAGCTGGCTGGAGGGGAGAAAAGGGAGTTACTGTTTAATGGATGTAGAATTTCAATGTTAAGAAATGGAAATAGTTGTGGAAATGGATGATGGTGATGATTAAATTGATATGAATACACTTAATGCCACTGAACTATACACTGAAATACAGTTAAAATGGTAAATCTTAGGTGTATTTTACCACAATAAAATAATTGAGAAAACAGCATACATGTTTTCAACATCTACTGTCTATGAGCACTCACACTTACTTGCATATTGATTCATTTCAAAAGGATAATGGAAACAAATATTGATTTCATTAGAAGATGCTTTTAGATTATCAAAATAATGTAACAATATGCCAGAATTAAAATATAACAGTAAGTTTGGCATAAGGAGAGGCGCCTGGGTGGCTCAGTTAGTTAAGTGTCTGCCTTCAGCTCAGGTCATGATCCCAGGGTCCTGGGATCAAGTCCTGCACTGGGTTCCCTGCTTGGCTGGGAGTATGCTTCTCCCTCTCCCTCTGCTCCTCCCCTATCCATGCTTTCTCTCTCTCTTAAACAAATAAATAAAATCTTAAAAAAAAAAAAGTTTGGCATACGGAGAAAAAACTAACCCCAAATTACGTAAGCCTAGAACTACTAGTGTTTGGATTATAGGTATGTATATACACATTATTTTTATAGTCCAAAAGCAATTTATTAAAATTTTTATAGTCTAAAATCAATTTTCTTATAAAGTGAATACTTAGCTTTTATTACCCTTTCAAAACAAATCTATCCATCTCTCTCTATATATAAATATGCATGTAGATAATCTGTATCTATAGTGTTATATTATGTAAGATATATATTATCACATCTAATGCAATTTTACACCTAATATTACAATATTAAATGATTAACAATATTTACTACATACAATATATTATTCAAGACTTTGAGGAAGAATAAAATTTATTTCTTTTTAATCTAAATGTCTAGAAATGGGCAGCCTAGGGCCAGCATGTAGCTCTTCTCCAAGAGATCCTGAGAGACCCTCTTCTCACTGCTCTCCTCTTCTCACTGCTCTACCATCTCTTGGCAGGTGTATGGAAAAGGGACAGAGAAGAAGTGGAGGAAAGGGCACTTAATCACCTGTTACTTATGAAAAGAAGATTGTTGGAAGCTGCTGCATGCTTCTTCCATCTCATTGGTTCATGGCCACACTTAACCAACTACAAGGTGCAGAAGCATTGAGAGAGTGGGTAGGCTAAATTTGAGAGTCTATTATCCAATGAATATTTCTTTCCTATTCTATGAAAGGAATAGAACATGAGTATTGGGATAAAACTAGCATATCTGCTACACTGGTACTAAAGTTTCTCTATATAGTACAGATCCACTGGGGTCTTAGTTAATCCTTACAATGACCCTGTTAAG
Source organism: Canis lupus baileyi (assembly GCF_048164855.1). Taxonomy (NCBI): domain Eukaryota; kingdom Metazoa; phylum Chordata; class Mammalia; order Carnivora; family Canidae; genus Canis; species Canis lupus. The sequence continues at coordinate 15,187,597 of NC_132865.1, read as the reverse complement.
TCTTACTTTTACTTGGAAAACAAAGAAATTAAAATGCATATACTAAATGCATATACTAAATTAGTCCAAGATCATTCAGCTAGAATGGGGGGGAGAAATCCACTATTTGTCAGGAGAAACTTGATCTGTGTTGTCTCTTAACAGCTATGTGATTTGGGCAAGTCATAACTTTTCTGATTATAGCTCACTTAACTGCAAAAGATAGTAAAAATTCCTACCTAGAAGTTATGTGCTGAACATTAGAAGAATGTCTTATGTCAAATAGTACTAAAAAATTGGAGGTGATAGCAGTCATGGTCATGGTCCTAAGGGTGGTAGTAGCAGCACAGAAATAAGGAACAATGCTAGATTCAGCCCTTGGTCTATTTTTTCCCTACATTATACTGCTTTTCAGAGCCCTTCATTGACCTTACCAGCAATTTGAAAAATTTCTTTTTTATATGATAGAGGCCAAGAAACGGGAGATTAAAAACACTGTTTCAATGATAGTGAAACAGCCTATTAATTCTATCAATAATCCACTCAATAGACATAATTGACTACTATTGAATAAACCACTCTTTAATAAAAAGTCAGTCAATTTTACATTAAGATCCCTGATCCACTGATCTAAATGAAATAACTTACTGCTTTACTGACTTCTCATTTCGTCCCATTGCAGCTTTTAGATACAGCTTTTGTCTTTCAACTACCGTAGTACAATAGTGAAGTTAAATAAAGACCTAAATAAATCTCTAGTCTTCTTGTTATCTTGGTTGCCCGTACATCCTATTGCTGAAATTCAGCTCAAGCTGATTGTTTGCTTTTAACCTGGATTGTTTTTGTTTTTGTTCTAAATGAAGATTTCTAGGCACCACTTAAGCCCCATTAAATTAGAATCTACCCTGATGGACCCCGACCATCCGCCTACTAATAATTTTCCCATGTTAATCTAATGCCCAAAGACATATATTTCATCTTCAGCCCTCCCTATCATTATGTCTCCTTTCCTAGTTACTCATGATAACCGTAGCAGGATTAGAACTATAATCAATAGTCTTCTTATCTGAAGAGCTTTGCAAAACTCTTTGCTTCAACTAAATTTTGAAAAATACCAAAACAAAGAAATCAAAGCCTGACAGAATTCTTTCCTAAGTCTCTCTCCGCTCACTGACAGACATAAGCCTGATCAGCACCAGTCTGTGTGAATCACCAGATCAGGCTAGAAAAAAAAACAGGAAATCTAGAGCCTCTAAAACAGCAAGAGGGCAATTTTAGACTTCGCCAGCATTCTACTCAAGCTATGAACAGTACTTACTGAGCAAAGCTCAGCATTCCCTTCCTGCTGAACAGAGAACTGACTTTCAAACACATTCTGCTGAGTCATTTCATAATAGCATACTTAGCTGAATGAAGTTGCCTGATTTAGTAGGTACCTTCACTTCTGAGTCAAGGCTGTGACTTCCAGTCAGCACAGCCCTGCTCTGATAGAATTGGCCTTGGTGGCCACCTTAAACCTTCACCAGTATCTTAAGTCTGGTCCATAAACTGTCCTAGCTGTTTACATGTCATATTAACTTGTTTAAGAGCTCTTTGAAGGTAGATAGGATCTATTTTTTTATTATTTATGTATTTATTTTTATTGTGGTAAAATATATATAAAAATGTACTATTTTAACCATTTTAAGTGTACAATCCTGTGGCATTAAATATAGTCAAATGTCCTACATACATCTATACCTATGTCTATGTCTGCATTTCTATCTTCATCTATCTATCTATCTATCTATCTACCTATCATCTGTTTATCTCTCCACAGAGAATGCTATATATAACTGCAGGAACAAAAAATAAAAATGTATCTTTCAGTTTCCTGAACAGACATTCTAAAATTTCTCTGCTTTTTGACCAACCAGTATATTTTTTCTTATAACTCATACATAATTGAAAACAGCTTACTTGTCATAAAGAACTTTTATGTGATAGTAAAAGATCCTCTTGCACATGTTAGTGTTAGTCATAAACAGCACACTGAAGTCTAAAGTAAATGGCATGAACAAGAAATTTCATTAGATTTTAAATTAGGACAAATAAAATTCTATCATGTTATGGCTGCTGCTTATAAAATTCTATTCAATTAAGCACATATTCATCACTTGCGTATTATGTGCCTGGCATTGTGCTAGGGAAAGGACACCAAGATAAGCAAAAATAGTCACAAACTCTGACATTCACAGTCTGGTAGAAGAGAACATGAATCCAATAATCACACTGTTGATTGTATAATTACATATTGAGATAAAAGATGTGAAGGGTACCAACATGGATCTATAAAAGCATATAATAAAAAAATTAAAAAATAAAAGCATGTGATAACAATAATTGACTTAGTCTGAGAAGTCAGAAATGACTGCCTGAAGAAGTGGCGCTTGAAGCTGGTAAGGAGAAGTTTACAAAGCAAATGGGGGCTGGGAAGTGAGCACTGTGTGTTTCACAAAATGAAGAAAATTCATTGTAGATGGAGAATTAAGGAAAGTCATGAAATATAAAGCTGTCAGCACTCTTCATCTTGCTTGATCTTTGTAAAATATTTCAAATTTTTGTATGATTTACTTTTCTCACTTGGAAAACATGGTACTTTTTAAAAATTATTATCTCAAAGATCCCTTCCATTCAAAAACTATAGAATTCTTAACATTCCACTGCATAATTTTTAAAGCCAAGTGTGCTGTCCATGGTGCTAAAAAAGTAGCTGTAAAAAGGGCGGTGTGATCTAAGCTGAAGTTTCCAAACTTGATCACATTTTGGAATCACCAAAAACACCACACTCAAAACATACTGAATTATGATCCTCAGGATTAGAGTCCTGGAGTTTGTATATTTGTAGATATCGGAATATGAGTTTCATGTCAGAATCCAATATAATATAACTTAATTATAAGTACTGAGCACTTGCGAAGAGTTAAATATTGCTGTATGTTGGTAATATAAAAGCCCCTAAGTAAGGACATTGTAAAAGTTAGATGTAGTAAGAGTAGTAGTAGTGGTACTGCTGGTGGTAGTAGTAGTAGTAGCAGTAATTTTAGTGAGTTTGAAAATTTTATAAAAAGAATCTGTGTCTCTTACTGGACTTTGAAAACAAAGATGTTAGATGGGCAGCTATTATTTATCCCTATGTTTTAAATAGGCAAATTAAGATTCATGATATGTATATGGAAATAATATTCTAGTTCCATGAAAAATTAAAACTAGGAATTTAAAATATATATTTAATGAAAGTAGCCCAAAATCCACAATAAAAGTCCAAGGCCCAGGAGGTGGAGTCAGGGAAATGTTGTAGCAGAAAACCTCAGCATTAGGGTAAAAATCATAAACAAAACAAAGATGGATGGATGCTAATCAAGTTCTCCAGACTCCTGCCTTCATTATACAGCAAACTGACCATTAGCCTCAGGCATGAGCAAGTCCAGTTCAAGGGAACATTGGGTCAGTGGGTTGCTACTCTACTGCCCTCAGCCATGGAATCTCATTTATCATCTTAGTTTTATCTACTAGTCCCTTAAGTACACTGGAACAAAAAGAGAGAAATCTGGGTATGTATTTTCCCTCAGAGCAAGGAGATATGTAAATGGCATGAATGCAAACTTCATGTTTTATTCATAATTGTTCAAATGATAAAATTTTAAAGGAAGTGTCAAGTAAGGCAGATCAATGATTCTAAAGGTCTTGGGTACTTCTTCTATTGGTATATCGCCAGATTTCCTGAGGAACAGCATTTAACCTCCAAGTTCCCCTCTTTTACAATGGAAAAGAAAGAAATAAAATTCCTTTTTTTCCTCACTAAGATGTATGAGAGAATAATAGAAATAATTAAAAAGGACTTTTCAAGAATGATTTGTTAATACATACTTTTGTCATCTATCCAACCAATGAATGAAGAGATTCAGACCTCAGAGGAACATGAAACCTAGAATTCTAGACAAAAGATGAGAAAGACCAAGGTCAGGAAGCAAACTAGATGACCAAGACATAAGAGGGCTACCTGTCCTCTGTGATTGTGGCCAACAAGACATCACATGCCCTGAATTAGATTAGAACATTTTTGTTGAACATGGAACCCTTCCCAGAAGTTACTCATTGTACTGCATGATTCTGAATCATTTTACAAATGAGGGGGAAAAGGTGTCTTTTTGCATATCATCTGGAAGCAGCAGGCCTTAAATATAGTAAATGGCAAATCTGCACAAATGCAGTTAAACACTTGAAATTATACCAAATTGAAGAGATGTTATAAAAACAACTGCAATAAGGAAAATGGTGTTATTAATGAAAATAGGAGAAAGGGAAGAATTTTCAGTATTCTGAAGGTGAGAGAAGGTTGACCATCAGATGCCATTTTTCCATTCTTAATTGACAATAAGGCATGCAATGAGAAGTGTGACTACCCAGACTATCCTAACATAAAGGTAATCCCTCTTAAGAACATCCCACCACTGGAGCACAGGCTGAGTCCAAGGGAACTAGATTCAGACCTTATTTCCCCCTGATTGTATCTCTTCTTTAGCCTGATTCTGGTGGTTCACTCTGCAGTCATATCTGAAATGATGTAATGAACACTGTGTGTTATATGCAACTGATGAATTACTAAATTCTACCTCTGAAACTAATAATATGCTGTACATTAACTAAATTGAACTTAAATAAAAACTGGAAAAAAAATCACCCTACAAGACTTCCCCTTTTCCCCAGCCAAATGTCTAGCATTCTGGGTGTTGTTTATACCACCTCTGTGATGCAAGGATGAATTAAGCTAACCTCAGAGTCCCCTGCTATGTGACTCATGATGAGTGTGATTGGCTTTCCAGGTTGGTCAGAGAGAGGCCGAAGATCTGAATTCCAGAGGCCAGAGCTTCTTTCTGCCCTTGTTATGACCTTCACTAACCTAGCACAAGTACATAACCTTTCGTTCTCCTCCCTCCATCATCATTATACTCTTCCTCTTTTTTTAGTTGAAGACTTAGGTCAGGCTTGCCAATTTTGTCTATTGAATGGCTAAATTATAAGAAAGGAAATTTAAGATTCTTTTTTCAATACTTTCACAGCTTCTAAGACTATTACCATCTTCCTGCAGATCAAATTTATGAATGTTAAACTCTGTCTTTCTTGTAGCATTCTTTCTGGATAATAAATATAATCTCTACTCTGAATCTGTAGACACACTTGGATAAGGGTCAAGTGCTCAGAAAGGTCAAAGGAATATGTACATTAAATTTTCAAAATATCCCTCATTGCATTTATAAAAATAATCCCTGGAATATGTCAAGTATTTAATAAGTAGCCCTATTGCTATTTTTAAATAATAGTCATCTGTATTTATAACATTTAATAATAATGCCAATCTGATACCCATCAATCTGTGACCATAAATATCTTGAAATTGTGATACATGTAGGTAAATTTTCTTGCAAATTAATAAATAAGCTATCTTTATTTAGTTAGTTCATTTTATTTAGATTGAGTCATTTAGAGCCTGTTCTGCCTCATATGTACTAACAAAATTAGTATTTGTGAACTCTGACATGAGGCAGAAAGTAGAGAACCACAGCAGCCCCTCAGGACCAGTGATGCTCCTAGGCATCACTCACTCTTAAGATAATTGGCCTAAGGACTAGTAAAGAGTTATCATCTTCCATGGTCTGATATGTCCTGCTGAAAGACAGACAAAGTATTGTAGGATATTCTGGAAGCCATAATGAATACAAAACTACCTTAGAAATAATTCCCCAAGTAACCAAAGGAGAATGTTGTAGAAAGACAATGATTTCTGGAAAAGTGGCTCATGTTCTTGAAATATTTATTCCAGGAGGCCTCCTGCTTTCAGAGAGCATATGTTTTTTGATCATTAATGAAAATAGAAGTCCTGTTAATGGAAAGAAAAGATCTCATGAGGACACTTTCCCTGTGCCAGTGTAAATCTGAGCTCTGAGTTCTAGATGACACTGCACTTCTGCGAAAGGTAGGCACCAGTGGGATAGCCAGTGGTGTTACAGTAAGGAGCTGTGCAGCAAATGCAGCTCCCCTGCCCCTCATGTGTCAGAATAGGTTAGTAGAACAAAAAGTGGTTTTCCTAGTAGCCTGGATCAGCATTCAAAACCCAGTTCTCCAGGATAAAAAAAAATGTGTCATTACAGTGAGCACTTCCCATGGCAATCTATTAGTCTCTAGATTAATTATGGTTGTAGGAAAGGCTTCACCCCACTAGTGATCTGTATCCAAAAAGCCCCATAAGGCAGTCTCCATTATTATTGCTTGTCCCATTTGTTCACTCACTCTTCAGCTTGATTTGAGACATATCCAATGGTGATTATGAAGCAAACGTTTCCAGAAAGCCCACCATAGATTTTGAAGTAACTAAATGAAACGCTCTGCTCAGAACAATCTCTAGAGACTATTCTGACACTTCTTTATGATTCTATCACTGTACTTTTCTTACTTCAGGTCATCTACCTAAGTGGAAATGAATTATCGATTGAAGAGTAGTCAGAGATGATGTGGAAATGCATTTTAAATCATTGTCTTTATGAAAACAACTGTAAATTATAGCAGCAGAGGGCAAAGAGAAAAGTGCCTGGCCTGCCCATACCACTTTCCCAAATTAATTTTTATCTTTCATTTAAAAAATAAATCCTATAGTAAAATAGAATTTAACTTGCCAATTAAATAAATTATCAAGAACAAGCAAGTCACATTTATAAGACAAACTTGAAAATCTCCCTTCAGCAGCAGTGTGAAGTGCTGAAGATGTGCCTTCACCAGTGAAAGTAAAGACCCTAGAGAGTGGCTGAGCTTTGTATTAAATGCTGTTTAGAAGGAAGTACTTTCAGATCCCAAGTATCTGTATTGGGTATCTTCTAAGCAGAGGTTTTCAAACATTAGCTTGCACTAAAATCTAGAAGGCTCTTCAAACTGCAGATTGCCGAACCCCACCTTCAGAGTTTCTGCTTTAGTAGATCTGAGGGGACCTATGAGTTGACCATTTTAATAACTGTTCAGGGCTGCTGTTGCTGCTCTGGGGACCACACTAGAGGAACTACAAAGCTAGAGGGCAATTCCTGACCCTGCTCATACCCTAACTCTTCCTCAAGAAAAGAGGACTAATTAATCTTTGGGGGGAAATTACAGAACAGGTTTAGCTCCACTGTTTCTTCTTTTTTTCTTCAAGCTTATCAGGGCAGGCTCTGCCCTTCAGAGAAAGGCTAAGGATGCCCAATACTGTAAACCATCAGTAAACTATCAAAGCATAATTTCTAAAGGTTAAAGATATGAGTCTATTACAAACACATAGTTAACATGTGTCAGAGATTTATTTAAGGCAATAATGAGGGAAATGGAGTATTGGTAAAGATGGTTCCAAAGTATATAGGAAAGATAGAAGTATTTATAGTTAGGGAAACACAGAACCCTGAAATAATATCATTGCAGTGTAAAATATAAAAGTAGTTAATGTCCTATGATGAAACAAAATTGTAACATTTGAGGTTATCTTCTCTACTGGTTAGAAAACTTTTACATCTCTTTTGAAAAAACATCGTTTACTATATGAATCCATAAATCAATAATTCACTTCAAGAATCTAGGCTGTTATCCAATAGTAAATCAAACAAAACTGCATTCTTCTAGAGTGGGGGTTAGCATACTACAGACAATAGGCTAAATCCAACCCATTGCCTATTTTTGTGAATAAAGTTTACTGTACACAACCACAGTCATCTATCTAAAAGGTTTGTGGCAGTTTGTCAACTACAAAAGTGAAAATTAAATAATCATGAAATAGTCTTATTATAATGTTTCAACATGACACTTAAAGGCCATGCAGTCATTCTTTTATTTCCCATTTTTGCATCAGGTTCATAATAGAACAAATAAGCACTAAATGAGGCATCAGAACAGTAGGAGTTCAGAAAAAAGAATTGCTAGATTTGCACAGTATCAACTTAGCCAAGCTAAAACTATATTTCCTAGTATTCCCTTCCTTGAGACCAAGATAGCTTTAATATTCCCCTCAGCTTTGCTAAACCATAAACAGGCATTTTCTTGACTCTAGGCTCCTGACCTCTCTGTTCTTAGAATATGTATTTTAGAAAACTTGTAATTGTAAATTCTTTCTCTGCCTTTTTGAGATGTAAGTCTTTTAAAAAGCCTCTTGCCAGTTTTGCAGCTGAAGATTTTCTCTGGACTAGGGAGCTAACCTTTAAAGGAGCAATCATCAGGAAAGATAGCATTCCTGCCTCCCAGAGTCTGTAGGAGAAGAGAAGCCTAACTTCAGTTGGCACTTTGCTCCAAGTTGTAAAATTATTTCCTGTCATGAAGAGAAAGTTTGATTTTCCTTTGGGTAAGGCCAATTAACAAACAAGGGGGTGCCTAAGATCTTCCCAATCCAGCTTTTAAAAATTCCTGCCATTTTCTTCAGTAGAGGTAAGCTCAGAGTTCTCATATGTTTCTCCTGTTTCAATAACCTTGAACAAAGTCTTCCTTGCCTGTTCAACATTGTCTGGTGCAGTTTTTGCTTTGACACCTGCATATTTTCTTATTAGCATGGATCATGAGGAACATTTTGCATGAAATTTGGAAGGCAAAAGTGAGGCAGAAGCCATATATTTTCTTTTTGCACTCAGGTCAGTGCAGGACAACAAATGCTGTTGTAGCTCACATAGATTGGTCCCTGATGTACTAGCTCATCCTATTGTGCAGCAGCAGTTAGTCCTGCAGCTGCTTTAGCTCTGTTGAATCTCCTTCAGTGTCAGTAAATCCATGGTTAGTGTTTATAGCAACTGGGACAGTAGCTGGAAAGCAACCCCTCAAACTCGTGCCAGATCTCCCTAAGCTCTCCAAATTCTGAGCACTAGCTTCTGTAGCTTGTTACTGGCATCATTGAAGTTGGAAACTTGGTTGGAGGTGGTAAGAGACAGATGTATGTTCCAGCCTATCCTTATGGGTTTGGATTTGTCCTAACCACCCCACTTTATGTCTTTAGCTTATTATTTTACTGCCTTTGCAGCTATCTTCAGGCTCAAAACAAGACACAGAAGTAAAAGCTATATACAAACTGTTTAACCAAGTCACACAATTGCACAGTTTAAAGGCAATTGAGTTAAAAGCAAGAGTCGAAATGGTCTAGTTGGCCAACTGACAAGGTGTCCCTAGAACTGAAATAGATGAGCAACATATAAAAGTCTTGCTTGGCTTGTATACACAAAAAAACTCTAGGTCTAGTGAACAGAAGCCTGACTACAATTGAAGTATCATGCCCTTCAACAAGTTCCCAGAGATGAACCAGTTCACAGACCTGGAACCCCTTAAATGAAAGGAAAGCCTGCTACCCTTAGGAAAAAAAACATTTTCCATGATGAAAGTATGTAATGTAAATCTTTTAGCCTTCCCTTAAAGAGTTGTGCAACCTTTTACTGGGGTGATTGTGCATTGCAGAAGAGAAAATAATTAGACTTTTGAGGGATTATTAGACATTGGCTCTAAACTTAAACCAATTCCTGGAGACCAAATATTTCACTGTGGCTCACCAATTGTAGTAGAGGTTAATGGAGGCCTAAAATAAATTGAGTTTTGACTTGGGTCTATCTCATAGTGAACCAAAGAGTCTCAAAACTCATCCTGTGGTTAATTTCCCAGATTCCAAAATGTGTGATTGCAATAGACATGCTCAGAAACTATAAGAATCCCCACTTTGGTTTCTTAACCTATGGAATGAAAACTATTATTTTAGGGAAAGCCAAGTGAAAATCACTAGAACTGCCTAGATAGTAAACTAAAAACAGCATTGCATTCCTAGAGGAACTTTAGACATTAGTACCACCACTAAAGACTTGAAAGATGCAAGATAGTGATTCTTGTCACATCCCATTTAATTGTCTCTTTGGCCTCTGTGGAAGACAGATGGATCTTGAAGAATGACAGTGAGTTTCCACAAACTTAACCAGATGGTGACTCCAATTGCAGTTGCTCCTTCAAATGTGGTTTTGTTAGTAGAACAGATCAACATATCCCCTGGCATATGGTACAAGGCTATTGATTTGGCAAATACTCTTTGCTTCATACCTGTTAGTAAAGACCAAGAGAAACGGTTTACTTTTGGCTGTTTGAGACAACAGTACATCACTACCATCTTACCTAAGGGTGATATCAATTCTCCAGCCTTATATCATGTCATAATCTAGTCTGCAGAGACCTTGATTACCTCTTCTTTCAGTGGTATTTCATGATGGTTTATTTTCTTTATAATATTTAGCTGTTTGGGAAGGATGTGAAAATAGTAGCAACTATCTACGCATTATTTAGAAACATCTGTGCCCATGGATAGGAAACAAACTCCACAAAAATTCAGAGCCTGTCTGCCTAGTGAAATTTCTATGGATCCAGTCAATGGCCCATGACATGAAAAGTATCCTTTCCAAAATGAAGAAAATTGCTTCATCTGACCCCTCTTACCAGTAAAGAAAAAGCATTATTTGTATCTCTTTGATATTGATTGCAAAATATACCTCATTTGGATATGCTATTCTGACCCATTTGCCTAGTAACTCCAAAAGTTTTAGTTTTGATGGAGGTCCAGAACATGAGAAGAAGACTCTGCAACATATACAAGGTGCCAAGCAGCCAAGCAAGATGTCCTATCATTTGGGCTATGTGATCTATAAGATACAACAGTGCTTGAAGTATCTTTGTCAAGACAGGAAAGCTGAATGGAACTTTTGGCAGTCCTTATAAGTGATTCAAGAAGCAGATATTTAGAATATTGAAGCAAACTACACCTTCTGTTACACATAATTATTCTCCTTTTGTAAAATATCTCTGGCTTGCTACAGAGCTTTAGTAAAAAACCAACACCTAACCACGGACCATCAAATTACTATATGGCCTACACTGCCCATCAGAGTGTTGTCTGATTCTTTGATTCATACCCTTGAGAGAGACAGTAGCATCCCCATCATCGAACAGAAATGGTAGATATGATATTGAGTTCAATCAGTTTCTTAAGACACAGTGAGTTGCACAAGCAAATGGCCCAAATGCCCATGGCCCATTTTCCTATTATATTACTTCCCCTTAACCTACACCTAAAACCTCATGGAGAGTTGCTTAAGGAAGAAAAAAATTGGTCCTGAATTACAAATGATTATGCACTACTTGAAGGTATATGGCTACAACACTACAGTCCCTCTCAGTGGTAAAGCAAAGTCTACCCAGTGGTCAGAACTTCAAGAAATGTGGGGCACCAGGTAGCCCAGGTGGCTCAGTGGTTTAGCACCACCTTCGGCCCAGGGCATGATACTGGAGACCCCGGATCGAGTCCCACGTCGGGCTCCCTGCATGGAGCCTGCTTCTCCCTCTGCCTGTGTCTCTGCCTCTCTCTCTCTCTCTCTGTGTCTCTCATGAATAAATAAATAAAATCTTGAAAAAGAAAAAAAAGAAATGTGTGGCACCTGAATAGCATAGTTGGTCAAGCATCTGACTCTTGGTTTCAGTTTAGGTGGTGGTCTTAGGGTCCTGGGATCAAGCCCCATATTGGGCTCCATGCTTTGAGTGGAGTTTGCTTGGGATTCTCTCTCACCTTTCCCTCTGCCCCTCCTCCTTCCTGCTCTCTCTTTCAAATAAATAAATAAACCTTAAAAAAATAACTTCAAAAAATGTACCTACTTTGCCTAAAGGAAAGATGACCAGGAGTTGGATCTTCACTAATTCAAAGGCAATAGTTAATGATTTGGCTGGATAATCAAGGACTGAAAGTAATGCAATTGGTGAAAAGGATGTCAGGGGAAGAAATATGAGATGGATCTCTCTTAATAACACACAGAGTGAAGATATTCTCAGAAGATCAATACTGGCACTAGTCTCTGTTACCACTCATGCTCATTGTCACTGATCTGGCTCATCATGTTGATGAAGGGTAGCAGCCAGGTTCATAGTTTTTCTAGCTCTCACTGAATCTCTTTTCGCTTCTCTAAATCCTGGCCAGGTGCATTTTTAGCTCTATGATGAAGAGGACCATCTTTTCTTCAGGTCACCTCATCATCCAAATTAGAAGCTTGGTGATGGTAAGAGATCTATGTGGGTTCAGCTAGCCCTTGTGAATTCTATTGTCCTTGCTTCTCCTACTCCATGTCTATTTTTCCTTCTTCACTATCTACTCTATTGATTTTATTCTCAGGACCAGATGTAGAACTAACAGCTATTTGTAAAGTATTTAACTAGCTCCATAATAGTGTAAGAACAATAATGAATAATGAATCCCATATTCTGTATCATTCCCAGGGCCTTGGTTTATTTTTAATAAAAAAAAAATTGAACACAAAATCAATAAAGATGAACTAGAAATGTTGATGAAAACCTAATATAGGAGGCAAATTTTATGTCAAAATTTGAAAGAAATAATTGTAAAAGGCAAAAGGGAAGATCCCTAGATGAAAGAAAAAATACTACGTTTATTTTAGGATAAAAAGCTATGAGTTTTGTCCCTTGGGGGGAAAAGGAATATGTCATAAAGAGAAAAAAATGTTTTGAGGTAGATGAGGATATCAGAATACAGAAATCTATGAAATTCAGGCTGAGAAATTTTGCCTCTTCTGGTGGACATCAATAACATGAGCTAATGGCATAGCATTTTTATCATGAGGGCTGAAGTGGCCCAGAACTGAGAAGCCCACTCCAGGAATCCTATTAGAAAGCTCAAGATAGAGAGAGGTAGGAATCTCTTAGGAGCAAAGCCAGGGATGATGTGCTAAGACATAACATGCAGAAATATGAATCCAGATAAAGGATACTAAATCTCTATGATTTGAACCATTTTTAATAACCACCATTTACTTAGCCAGATATAGTGCCAAGCACTTTATATACATTTTCTCATGAAACTTTATACAGTGGGTGTTATTTTTTCTTGTGCAGATAAAGAAACTGACACCTACAGGTTAAATAATTTACCCAAGTTTGCATACTTAGAATTAAAACATCTTGCATTTAAACACCATTCTCCATGACTTCAACTGTTTTGCTAAGAACAAGTATGGATAGAGCCAGGAGGCACTTGAATCAATCCTAGGAAGTAAGCTACAAGCTGAGGATCACTACATTTCCTGTACCTAAAGCTTGACTTTGTTCTGATGTGTATGAAGTTATAGGTGGAAATTTAAATGGACAAGCTGAAAAAATAAAAAGATAGGTAAGTGGTAGCCACGTAGGAATAAAAAACTGCAAATTCTGAATATAGACAAGAGTCCTGTGTGCAAACATATACATACAACTTGACCAAAGTCTGTCAAAAGCCAAGTAAAACCTACTCTCTTATTTATGTAAGTTATATTCCAAATGGCATGAATTTCAATTTTCCATCTTTAATGAAATGGAGTTGAGAATTCTTCTTTATATACATAAAAACAAAAAGGAAGAGAAGAGAAGTATGTGTTTTGAATGTCAAGCAACCGCAAAAGGTGACCTGGAACTCCCAGGACCCTTAGGAAGCAGCATAGGGTGATGCTTGGAAGGATAGACCCTGGAGCTGGTTTGCAGGTGTTTGAGTCCTAGCTCTGCCACACTCTAGCTACAGCCAAGTACTCAGTCTCTCTGCAAATCCTTGTTCTCATATGGAAAATGGGACTAGTAATTGTTATGAGGATTATTTATACTTTTTATAAATTATAAAATTTATAATTTTTATTATTTTATTTGCAAAATGCTTAAAAGAATACTTAGCACATGGTAAAGCACTTAGTAAAATGTTTTATAGTTAAGTACTTGACACTTTTGAAAATTTACTATAGGCATGGATCAAGTCAAAGGTCATCTCCTGGGCCACCCAGGTGGTTCAGCAGTTTAATGCCCCTTCAGCCCAGGGCATTATTCTGGAGACCCGGAATCGAGTCCCATGTCAGGCTCCCTGCATGGAGCCTGCTTCTCCCTCTGCCTGTGTCTCTGCCTTTCTCTCTCTCTCTCTCTATCTCTCTCTCTCTCTCTACTCTCTGTGTCTCTCATGAATAAATAAATAAAATCTTTTTTAAAAAAAAAAAAAGGTCTTCTCCTTTATGAGACTGTTTTCAATAATTCATGTATTCTTTTGTGAGACTGCTTTCAGTGATTCAATTAATAAGCATTGTTTTTTGAATGCCTGATAGATTCAAAGTAGTGCCCTCAGTCTAAGATTAAGATGGTGAACAGAACTGACATTAAACATAACCTCATGGACATTTATTGTTCTAATCCTCTAACACCTTACATGCTATTCTAATCTATTAGAGGATTCTCCATGTTTTGAAAACATTTGTTAAATGTTATTTACATAATAATTTTCCTTACTTGTCTATAAATTCTTCGAGAGTCTGAAATGTATACTTCTTTGCATTTAAGTTTAAATAAAGAATAGATACTCAAGAATGCAGTTAAATTAGGGAGAAAGAGAGAGAGAGAGGAAAGGAGGGAGAGAGGAGCCAGCAAAGTAGGATGGGCAGCAGCACTAATCCTGTATTCCAACTATTTGAGCCCAAACCTGGGCTACTACCTAGTAGCTATATGACATTAGGTAGGATACTTAACTTCCCCCTTGCCACTGCCATCAGCTATTAATGAGGATGATAATAATAGTACTGGCTTTGATGAGATTTTCTATGAAACTGAAAGAACTAATGATTTGAAAGCATCTAGCATAACATATGGCATATAATAATCACAACATTTAATATATTATATTATAAACTAATGAGCAAAATGAACTTTAGAGAAAACATTCTGTAAAGATGCTGCTATGATTCAACATGTGTAGAAAGTGTCAAACTTCCTTGATGTATGTGTGTGTGTGTGTGTGCATGTATGCATATACACAGTTGGTATTTGTAAGATTTCAAAGTCTTATAATTTTTATATGAGCAAATAAAAATGATTCCAAAAGACTCAGTCTAACTTACTACATACCATTTTAATGCCATGAACAAAAGGATTGCAATGCTGGATCTCTGCCATACTGTTATACAGACCAATTGCAGCAAAGTCAATGAATCAAATGCAATTTAGTCTGGCTCAACCAGATCCAGCTGGAGGCTGTTTCTGCACATGAAGCAGAAAAAAACATTATAGACTGTAATTTCTGCTCAGATCAGTCAGTCTCAGTCATTCTAGTTGGCAGGCAATTGGTCTGACTTAAATGATTCTGCGTGAATGATTCTGTAATGGTGGAAAAAGCACAACCTTTAACCTGTAATAAAGTAGACTGGGTACATTCTTCTTAACTCAAAAGAGGGTGATCACTAGGCATTTCGGCTGTAGTATCACCTTCTGTATATCTACCTAAGAAACTTTATTTGGATATGTAGAAAATTACAAGATCATATTATTGACTTTTGAATGTAGTGCCTTAATTGGATAAGTCTTTTAAGTGTCCTAGATGAGTATATTTTGCAAATGGGGATAATGTTAACATTTAGTGTGTGACCAGAGGACTGGCTATGGAAGAATGTAAAATAAATAAATTTTGGCCTTACATCTACATTCTTGCAATATGACATTGCAAGTTCTACCATTAGAAGATAGGGAGTGTGTAATCCACATCTTGAATCTGAGCTGGCTGTGTGGCTCACTGCATTGGATTATGATGCAAGAAGAGCCTTTAAAATTTTTTGTGCATTGAATCTTGCTCTTTTGCTGTATCTGGAACTCCACGATCACCACAGAAGCTAGCCTGCTTGGTGAGTGAAAGGAAGAGAATTTAGGTATCCATTCAATGGTAAGCCAGCCTGCAGCCATGGAACAGTCAATTGCCAGACTGATAGTAAATAAGGCCAACGCTGTCAACTAAATGTAGGTACATGACTGAAGCCAGATGAGACCAGCAGATTACCATTCAGTTAATCCAAGCCCAGTTGTTAATCTACAGAATTATAAATTAATAAATAGCTGTGACAAGCCACTAAGGTTAGGGATGACTTATTATATACCAACTGGTACAATGAAGAAGGGAGACATAGTGCCAGGGCCTATTCTTGGATCCCACTTGTTTTTATGGACAAGCTGACTCAATTCTAAGCCCGTGTATGTGGCAGACCTAGAGTTTTTCATCCATATATTCTTTACTTCACAAATGAGTATAACAAGAGCAGGCTGGAGGTTACTCAACACTCCGATCTGAGAAACTTAGGAAGGCCAAAGCAAAGAATAAAGTTGGTGAATAACACTTATGAAATTTAAAGAAGCCTAGTTCATCACAGTAAATGAGAGAATCAGATCAGGGAAGACTTAACTTGACATTTAAATGTTCAGTTTACCTAGAAATTAGTGAGTTAGAAGACAGCGTGTGGCTTGAGCACTTTTCTAAAATTAAGGATGGTGTTAATATTTTAAATGGAGCTTAGGTAATAAAGCGCTTCTGTTGAGATTTCTCGACAGTGGCAGTGGACAATGACTTTGAACTGAGATCCAGATAAAATATAGTAAGAGGGTCTATTTCTGGGTTATTTGATGGGACAGCTTGGTGTTCCTGTTGCTCTCTTCTCAGTACTCACTTTCTTACATCTGCATCACTGCCCTTGTCTGGTTAAACCATTTCTTGATAGTTTCTGCTGACTAGACCCCAGGCCCAGAGTTTATGCAAGACTCTGGGCTCACCATGGCCTACTGAGCAATCAGATGGGCACCTTCATATCCATTATGTCTGTTTCCCACAGTAAGAGAAGAGATGTTAATTAATTTTGTGGCTTTTAAAGTCTGTATTATTTTGGACTATTATGTGGCAGCATCTAGTAGAAAGCAGGTGGACCCTAGAGCCAAGGTTCACATCTGGGTCCACACTCAATACGTGACCAGCCTTGAGAAACTCACCAAAACATTGTGATTTTCTTTCTTCTTTTGTAAATAGTTATAACACTTGTTTTAACAAGTTAGTGGAACTGTTGTAAGAACAAAATAGTATCCATACAAAACACACACACACATATGCATAATGTTATTTTAGGATTTCAATAAATATTAATTATGATTATTACTGTCCTTTGATAGTCCTAAAACTCCAGAAGTCTGAGCTAAGATGGTAGGACAAATTTTATTTAATACTCTATGTCTTTAGCTATGTATTTGAGTCCTCGAATTCAGGATGAAATAGATCTGTGTGAAGAAAGTGAAGAGAGTCTGAATGAGTATTTACCTTGTTATTGGCTGATGCAGAGAGATTTTCACATATAGATAGAAAGTCAGGAGTGGGGGATGGGTGGTGAAGATTTTACTCTGAAATAGAGAACAAATTCTGTTTCTTTCAAATTGCTTGCCATTTCTATTTAGGTGATTCATTGTATAAACAACCCAAGTCCCTGACTATCCTATAAAGGAAAGATTGTCTGTAGGTGTTTCCAACAATGGAATTACAATGCAGCTACGTTACCCAACTGGTAATAACAAGTATCTACAAAGCCAAACCAGTGCGTTGTCTTTCTAGCTACCAATTGATGCCAATGAAGACAACATCTCTGAGAGAAAGAAATAATATTTTGTAAGAACAAATAATTATTTTACTTTTTTTTTCTCTTTGAAAATGCCAACGTTCTATTCCTTCAAGGACCTCTTCCTCTTCTGTGTAAATGCATTTTGGTGGGTGATTTTGACTTTGAATATATTTCAAAACATATTTCATCATTTTCATGCCTCTGATATCACATTTTATGCAATGTCTAGAAGAACACCTGTTGTATTAATTTACTTCATAGATAGGTGTTGGCTGGGTGATGTGTAACAACTATGGGGCCATAGACCAGCGATGTGGAGCAAAGTGAATGGTATAGTCCCTGACCTTGTAGGATCTATGCTTTCATTGCTATTTAGGCTTGGCCTGTGCCACTCTCACTCGCCCCCTTCCCAGGGATTTCTCTTTTCCCTGTAGCATTTCACATGGGAAAACCAGCTCAATTCTCCAGTACCTATAGGTACCTCTAAGTACTTTCCATAAATTATTTTATTTAATCTTCTTTGCAACTTCATAAGGTTCATTCTATAATGATCCCAATTTACAGATAAAAATACTGAACTGTATGTGGTAGAAGCAACATTAAAACCCAGGTTTATTTGACTCCAGTGTCTGTAATATACATTACTTGGTATTACCTTTAGTCTGTACTATAAATAAGCTACCTTCTAAAAGTAGATTTTAAGGTCGCTGAAAGCAAGCAATGTAATTTTCATCTATATTAATTGATCTGCTTTATGTACATTATATCGATTAATTCTATTTATGAAGCAGACATTTTAACTCCACCATAGAAATGAGGAAACTAAGGATCAGCTTGATTAAGAAACATGTCCAAGTTCACTCAGCTAATTAATGGTAAAATTAGCATTCAAATCAATGTCTCAAGTCTAAAATCCATGTTTCTAAGCTGCTTCTTTAAGATTTGAGGAATTTATTACAAATTTTAAAGACAGATTATGGAGATAAACACAATTCTTCAACAGCAAGAATTTCAGAACAAGGATGACATTAAGGTCATATGAATAGACAGGGAAGAAATACAAGGAATTCTGATCCTCCTGC
Organism: Canis lupus baileyi; assembly: GCF_048164855.1. Classification (NCBI taxonomy): domain Eukaryota; kingdom Metazoa; phylum Chordata; class Mammalia; order Carnivora; family Canidae; genus Canis; species Canis lupus. The sequence goes on along the minus strand of NC_132865.1, from coordinate 15,169,044 downwards.
TAGTATCTCATTATAGTAACGTTTATTAGTGAATGCTCATAATTAACTTTCCCTTCTTCTGCTTAAAAATGAGGATAGAAATTTAGAAAGACAGGAAAGTAAGGCATATTTTTATGTAATCAGAATGAAAACTATTGGATTGTAGCGTAGAGAATATGAATTTAGGTTTTTCTCACACATTAAGCATGATAATAATTCCAGATAAACCATAGAGTAAAATGTAACTTTTTTAAAAAATGCCTTACAATATTGAGGTTTTTTGGTTCTGTTTCTCTAAAGGAAGCTGTGGTCTGATGGACAGGGTCCTGGCCTTGAACTCAGAAGGTAAGAGTCAGTGCCCTAGGTTTAGCACATTTTACTTCTGCAAAATTTGGTAAGTTGCTTAAAGTCTTGAAGTTGCTGTCATATTAGTCAGATTAGAATAATATCAGGGTGTCTAAAAAATGCAATATTAAAAACTGTGAACATGTACTCATGAGCATACACACACACACAAATACACACATGACTCAGAGTCACTGCCAGTTTCTATAGTACCTTTGGAGTCCCTGACTTTATGTTTGGAGGATAAGCTTCTCAGATAATAATTTGTAACTGTCTAAGACTGTCTACATGAAACCAAAACAACTTACTGTATCAGTCAAGGTAATTAACTATCAATTAACGTGCAAATCAGTTAAATAAATTGCTCAGTATCAGGTAGTACAAACAACTTTAGTTGATTGACTGAATTACCAGCTTATTATATTATCTAGCAGAGTAATATATGTAGACCCCCTCCTAAGTGTATGGCCAACTCTGAGACTCTCAATAAAGCAAGATTTTAATGGTATTGATAATGATTCTACTGATTTCTCTATATTTTATAATCCCTCCAACTTAAAAATTATTCTCATATGTGTGACCTAATTTAACAGCTCAAAATATCCTACTATATATAAGTTATTTGCCTTTCTCTTGACACACATACACACATCCAATCTTTATTGAACAATGAAGACTAAAATTCACTCATAAGCTCTCAATTATTTAATCATATAACTTTATGATCTGATTAATCAGTTAAAGATCATGTAAATTAAGTGGTTTTTATTTATACTTAAATAGTTGTTTAATTAAAGGAACATTTACCTTGGGATACTTTTAAATAGTGAGTACATCCTAACAAAGTATGTTTCCATTTAATAAAGTTAAAATTTATACATAGATTTTGTACAACAAGACATGCCTGTTTTAGTCACTAGCTATAGCAAAAAAGTCCTGAACAAAATCTATTTCTCACATGCACAAGTCTGATATCAGTCAACTGTCTTTCCAGAGTAGTCACTCTGCGTATTTGTTGAGTTCTGCCATTTCAATAAACTGCTTCCATGTCCCTGTCAGAGAGGAATAGAGATTATGGAAGTGACTTACTTGTTCTAAAAAGCTTCAACTGGAAATAAAATGCATGGATTTCACTTGCATCTCACTGGCTAGAACTAGTCATATGACCCTGCCTAACTGCAAGGAGGTCTGGAAGGAGAGAATAATCAGATATGAAAAATACTAGTAAATTTTATCACAGTTTCTTTGCAAACATTGAGATAATATTTCCTTTTTTAATATCATTTTTTCTACTGACTTCTCTGCCTACAATAATTCAACATTGAAGTGAGGAATTTTCTTACTTTTTGCAATATGAAATAAAAGAATATTTGACAAGCTTCATGCTTTTACTTTTATCTACAAATTATACGTTTTAAACATAATGACAACACTTTAAAACACAGTTTGGTACACGTCGGTAATAGCTTTTAATGACTCAGAAAGAATATAATAATCTGCCATGATCAAAACTAATCTGCCATAAAGAGTACAGAAATATCAAACAGCTTATTCTGTGGAAACAAATCCAAATTAATTGCCTCATTTGTTACATCATATATAATATACACTTTAACAGTGCCATGATATCTAGCTTCTCAGAGAAATTTAGAAAAACATTATCAAATAAGATTTCGTTGGAAAGAAGTAACATGTGTAACGATGCAACTCCTAATTTTCTGTGGGTTTTATTCTGGTGATGCAACAATTATTTATTGAATTATGGCACTCTAAGTATAACAAAAAGTGAAATAAAATAAAGCTTTCCATTACACTCCATTTCTTTGGGGAACCAGTGTGTGCATTCCCACATAGGCACACATTCTCTTTTTGTACAATATTTTTTAAAAGTCCATGTACTGTAGTTATCCTACATAAAATGATGAATGGAATAGCTCCTCATCAAAAGACAGCACAAACTGTCCATCTTTCCAGAATTTGTGGAAATTTAATCTACTTTGTCTAGTTTTTTTTTTCTTTTTTCTTCTCTCTCTCTTTCCCTCTCTTAAGTATATCCTTTGTCTCTGTATGCTTGTAGCATTTATATTCTTGGGCTAGGTTTGGCTCCAGACTGTGGGTTAGGTTAGGTCTTCTGCACCTATGCACCTACGTTCTTACTCTGGAGCATTTCTGTGGCGATGCCCTTCCCCTGGCAGACTACAGGAGCACAAGAGCACAGCCAGTATAAAATGGAGCAAAACACTGGAATTGGGTTGTTCCCAAGATAAAGTACAAAACAGACATTACATTACCTGGTGTGTTTGATTTGTAGATTGTGGGTAAAATAGGAATGCATAAGCAAGCTAAAGAAGAAGGAGAGGAGGAAGTAGAGAAGCATATAAAAAAGAAAGAAAAAGAAGAGGAAGAAGGAGGAAAAGGAGAAGAAATAGAAATTATTAACTACAGATAATAAGAAAGGAATTTATATAGTTATATATATATGCATACACATACAGACAGACATATATAAAACTGTATCTGAAAAATGATGAGGGTGGAGGAGAAAACTTTTGAAGAGACTATATGAAAACTAACTCCTTGCCTTTCATGATAGAAAGCTAATCTCTATTTAAAATAGAATGCCTTCAGACAGAACATGGAAGACTCCTAACTCTGGGAAACGAACTAGGGGTGGTGGAAGGGGAGGAGGGTGGGGAGTGGGGGTGACTGGGTGGCGGGCACTGAGGTGGGCACTTGATGGGATGAGCACTGGGTGTTATTCTGTATGTTGGCAAATTGAATACCAATAAAAAATAAATTTATTATTTAAAAAAATATAAAAAATAAAATAAATAAAATAAATAAAATAGAATACCTTCAAAAGTTTGGAGTGTTCCCAGAAACAAGTCAAAATTGAAGTCAAATGTAAAGGACTGAAATGAGAATGACATTAGAACTCTTAAAAGTAACAACAAGGCTGAAAGATAATTTATATGATTTTAAACACCAGCATATTAATAGATATACTATTTATAAATATGGAGTCAAACACCAAAAGAAACAGTTAAATGATTTGAAAATGAATTTTGGGGAGAAGCAATATTCAGAAATGGGGAGGACTGAGGGAAGAAAATGCATGCTGTTTGGAGTTACATGCCTTGCAGTAGTACATACTATATTCATGCAGTAGTTCCTGAAATTTAATTAAGTAATATAGATAAAGTATTTTGATAAATTTAATTTAATTACCCTTTACAATTTGCACTCAGACCAGTGGATATTTGGTTCAATAATATTATTCAAGGCAGAATACATGAAGTACCATAAGATTTTTACAGATTAATATTCAATTGTTTGATAACTTGGGCCTAAATATGGATCCAAGACTGGATATCTAAAATATCTTGTTCCCATGTCTCATTCTCTCTTTCTCTGTTACTGTATTATAATCATAATGGAAAAAAAATGTGTTCATTTCATACCACCTACGAATAAGTAGACATCATAGAAAATATCTAAAAAGTGTTATGTTAGTTGTTACCCCTCAATTATTACTTCCCCTGTATTGGATTTGCTGGCCAATTATGAGGAATTTTACTAGAATCGAACTTAAAATGCATCTGCTTCATAGTATTTATACTTCACAAAGCAATGACTGGCTTCCTGTTTGTCTCTTAAGAGTTGGCCACAAGTTAATTATCTGGGCAAGTTTTTAAAAGATGGAGAACAGTTGGTGGGCTTTGCTTTCAAATGCCATTCTTTTAAGTATTACAGAAATATTTTCTCTAGAAAATTAACTACAAAACACCCAACCAAGAGATCTATTACAAATTAGTTTTCTCTCTAATATCTTTGCAAGTCTAAGATGGAAAGAACACTAAACTTGGAGTCTGAAGACCCAACATCGTCCCTAACAACTGTCAATTTAGCCAAGAACTTAATCTCCAATTGGCTTTGTTTTCTCATGTAGACGATGAACATTATGTCATCTACTCAATAAATACATATTGTATGTTTACTGTTTTCAGGTGCTCTGTATGCACGGAGGACCCAAGATTGAAGAGAACAGTAATGGTCTGTGCTATGAGACAAAAATAATATTAACTAACAGCATTACTGTGAGAATAAAAACAAGATCATGAATGCAAGCATTTTTAAGAGTGTAATGCCTTACAGAAAATGAGTTTTATTACTTTTATTTAATATGACACAATGAGGATTCGTAAAATGTCAAAAGGCAATAAGGATTTACTCAATAGTATAAATACATCCTCTCAAATTGATCTTACTTCCAGCTTTTAAACATGCACAAGTCTCTTCCATCCATATAGTTCAAATGTTCCTTTGGACAGAGCTTTTTCTCTACCTTCTTTTTCAAAACAAAATTCTAAAAGACTGGTCTGTTTCTCCAGTGAACACTTCCTCACCGTCAGCTTTATTGTTAACTTTTTCTGATCTGGCTCCAATTCTTATAGCAACAAACTAAGGTCACAAGTGATCTCCCGATTGGTACATCTAATGGATATTTTCAGTGTTCTTTTTTATAGTCTCAGTAGCTATTAACAGTATAGACACACTCTGCACAAGACTTTGCCCTGTGGCCCCTTGCTCCTTTTACTCTCCCAGATTGCTCAAGTCTCCTCTGTTGATTCCTCATTCTCTACCCAAACACTAAATTTGGTAGGTCACCAGTCAGGCCTGGACTTTCTTCTCTTCTCACTCTATAATTTTCCCCTGGGTGATCTAATGTGTTCCATCCACCACTGTATGGCAGTAACTCACAAAGTTATATCTCTAGTCCAGAACTATCCTCTGAGTCCCAAGTCTTTTTATCCAATCACCTATCTGGCATTTCGTGTCAGATGTCCTCTTGTTTTTTGTTTATATATCTCAAGTTTTTATTTAAATTCTAGTTAGTTAACATACAGTGTAATATTAGTTTCAGGTGTAGAATTTTTGGTGATTTGTCACTTTTGTATAATACCCAGTGCTCATCACAAGCATCCTCCTTTTAATATCCATCACCCATTTGACCTATATTCCCCATCAGCTCACCTCCAGCAACACTCAGTTTGTTCTCTATAGTTCAGAATATGTATTATGGCTTGCCTCTCTCTCTTTTTATTTTCCCTTGTATTAGTCTGTTTCATTTCTTAAATTCCATATATGATTAAAATCATATGGTATTTGTCTTTCTCTGACTGACTTATTTTGCTTAGCATAATACACTGTAGCTGCAAATGGCAAGATTCCATCCTTTTGTATGGCTGAGCAATATTCCATATATAGAGTATATGAGATACTGATTCAATTTCTTTACTGGATTATTTGGTTTTGAAGTTTGAGTTTGATAAGCTCTTTACAGATTTTGGATACTAGAACTTTATATGTCATTTGCAAATATCTTCCCCCTTTCTGAAGGTTACCTTTTAGGTTTGTTGACTGTTTCCTTTGCTGTGCAGAAGCTTTTTATCTTTATGTAGTCTCAATAGCTCATTTTTGCTTTTGTTCTTCTTGCCTCTGGAGATGTATCTAGTAAGAAGTTGCTACAACTGATGTCAAAAAGGTTACTGCCTGTGTTCTTCTCTAGGATTTTGATGTATTCTTGTGTCATATTTAGGTCTTCAATCCATTTTGAATTTATTTTTAGGCATGTTGTAAGAAAGTGGTCCATTTTCATTTTTTTGCATGTGGCCGTCCAGTTTTCTTAGCACCATTTGTTGAAGACACTGTCTTTTTTCCTATGGATATTCCTTCCTGCTTTGTTGAAGATTAACCACTTAGTTAACCACTTAAGCTGACAACCACTTAAGTTGACCACTTAGTTGTGGGTCCATTTCTGGGTTTTCCATTCTATTCCATTGATCTCTGTGTCTGTTTTTTTGCTGGTACCATACTGTCTTGATGACTACAGTTTTGTAGTATAACTTGAAGTCCTGAATTGTGATGCCTTCAGCTTTGCTTTTCTTTTTCAAGATTGCTTTAGCTATTTGGGGTCTTTTGCATGTGGTTCCATGCAAATTTTAGAATTTTTTGTTCTAGCTCTGTGAAAAATGCTGCTGGTACTTTGCTAGGCTTTGCATTAAATGTGTAGATTGCTTTGAGTAGCATAGACATTTTCACAATATTTATTCTTCTAGTCCATGAGTATGGGATGTTTCCATTTCTTTGTGTCATCTTCAATTTCTTCCATAAGTGTTTTATGGTTTTCAGAGTATAGATCTCTTACCTCTTTGGTTAGGTTTATTCCTAAATATCTTAAGGTTTTTTGTACAATCGTAAATGAGATTTATTTCTTGATTTCTCTTTCTACTGCTTCATTATTGGTGTACAGAAATACAACAGATATGTGTACATTGATTTTGTATCTTGTGGCTATTCAATTCATGTATCAGTTCCGGTAATTTTTTGGTGGAGTCTTTTAAGTTTTCTGTATAGACTATCGTATCATCTGCAAATAGTGCAAGTTTAATCTCTTCCTTGGTGATTTGGACGCCTTTTATTTCTTTTTTGCTGTCTTACTGCTAAGTCTAGGACTTCCAGTACTAAGTTGTATAAAAATGGTGACAATGGCCATCACTGTCTTGATCCTGACCATAGAGGAAAAGCTCTCAGTTTTTCCCCATTGAGGATGATATTAATTGTGGGTCTTTTGTACATGGCCTTTATGATGTTGAGGTATGTTCCCTCTATCCTTACTTTGTTGAGGATTTTTATCAAGAATGGATGCTGTACTTTGTCAAATGCTTTTTTCTTCATCTATTGAGGACATCATATGGTTCTTACCATTTCTTTTATTAATGTGGTATATCATGTTGATTGATTTGTGAATATTGAACCACCCTTGCAGCCCAGGAATAAATACCACCTAATTGTGGTGAATAATTCTTTTTAATGTACTGTTGGATTCAATTTGCTAGTATTTTATTGAAAAATTTGTACCCATTTATAAGAGATATTGGCCTATAATTCTCCTTTTTAGTGAGGTCTTTGTCTAATTTTGAGATCGAGGTATTGCTGGCTTCACAGAATAAGTTTGGACATTTTCCTTCCATTTCTATTTTTCTGGAACAGTTTGAGAAGTGTAGGTATTAATTCTTCTCTAAATGTTTGGGAATTCTACCAACGAGAAACCATCTGGCCCTGTAGTTTTGTTTGTTGGAAGATTTTTGACTACTGATTTAGTTTCTTTGGTTATCAGTCTGTTCAAGTTTTCTATTTCTTCCTGTTTAGGTTTTGGTAGTTTATATGTTTCTAGGAATTTGCCCATTTCTACCAGATTGCCCAATTTGTTGACATATAATTTCTTTCATAATATTCTTTTATAATTGTTTGTATTTTTGTGGTGTTTGTTGTGATTTCTTCTCTTTAATTCATGATTTTATTTGTGTCTTTTCTCTTTTCAATTGATGAGTCTGGGTAGGGAGTTATTAATTTTATTAATTATCTCAAAGAACAAACTCCTGGTTTCATTGATCTTTTGCTGTTGTTTGTTTGTTTCTGTATCATTTATTTCTGCTCTAATCTTTCTTATTTCTCTTCTGCTGACTTTGGCTTCATTTGTTGTTCTTTTTCTAGCTCCTTTAGGTGTAAGGTTAGGTTGTGTATTTGAAATTTTTCTTCTTTTTCTTATAGCCTGTTGTGCTATATACTTCCCTCTCGTGACCACTTTTGCTGCATCCTAAAGGTTTGGGACCATCATGTTTTCATTATCACTTGCTTCCATTTATTGTTTTTTTTTCTTTAATTTCCTGGTTGACCCATTCATTCTTTAGTAGGATTTTCTTTAAACTCCATGTATTTGTGATCTTTCCAAAATTTTTTTATGGCTAACTTTAAGTTTCAGAGTATTGTGGTATGAAAATATGTATGGTATGATCTCAACCTTTTTGTCTTTGTTGAGGCCTAATTTGTGGCCCAGTATGTGACCTCTTCTGGAGAATATTCCATGGGCACTCAAAAAAAATTTATATTCCGCTGCTTTAGGATGAAATATTCTGAATGTATCTGTTAAGTCTATCCAGTCCAGTGTGTCACTCAAAGCCATTGTTTCCTTGTTGATTTCCTGATTAAATGATCTGTCCATTGCCATAAATGGGGTGTTAAAGTCCCCTAATATTATTGTATTATCAATGAGTTCCTTTATGTTTGCTATTAATCATTTTATGTTTTGGGTGCTTCCAAGTCGGGGGCATAAATATTTACAATTGCTTTATCTTCTTGTTGGATAGACTCTTTTATTATAATATAGTACCACCCTTCTTCATCTCTTGTTACAATCTTTGGTTTAAAATATGGTTTGTCTGATATATAAGTATGGCTACTCCAGATTTTTTGGATGTTTATTAGCATGATAAATGGTTCTCCATCCCCTCACTTTCAATCTGCAGGTATCTTTAGGTCTACAATGAGTCTCTTGTAACCGGCATATGGATGGGTCTTTTTTTTTTATCCATTCTGACATCCTATGTATTTTGATTGGAGCATTTAGTCCATTTACATTCAGAGTGATGATTAATAGATATGAATTTAGTTATACTGTTAAGTAGTCATTTATGGAGATTTTCTCTGTTCCTTTCTAGTCTTTGTCACTTTTACTCTTTCTCACTCAAAGGGCTTCCTTTAATGTTTCCTACAGGGCTGATTTAGTAGTCACAAACTCCTTTAGTTTTGTTTTTCTGGGAAACTCTTTATCTCTACCTCTATCCTGAATTACAGCATTGCTGGATAGTGTATTCTTGGCTGCATATTTTTCCCATTCATCACATTGAATATATCATGCCATTTTTTTCTGGCCTGCCAAGTTTCTATGGAGAAATCTGCTACTAACCTTGTTTGTCTTCCCTTGTGTGTTAGGGATTTCTTTTCTCTTGCTGCTTTTAGAATGTTTCCCTTATCTCTATATTTTGCAAATTTTACTATCCTGTGTGTTGGTGTCAGCCTGCTTTTGTTGATTTTGATGGAAGTTCTCTGGGCCTCCTGGATTTAGATGTCTGTTTCCTTCCATAGATTAAGGAAATTTTCAGCTGTAATTTCTTCAAATAAATCTTCTGCCCCTTTTGTCCCCACTTCTTCAGGACTCCTATGATATGAATATTATTACACTTTATGGAGTCGCTGAGTTCCCAAAGTCTACATTTGTGATCCAATATTTTTCTTTACCTCTTCTTTCAGCTCCATTATTTTCCATAATTTTATCTTCTCTTTTTTTTTTCTTTAGAGAGAGAGAGTGCATGTGAGCAGGGCGGGAGGGGCAGAAGGAGAGGGGGAGAGAATCTTAAGCAGACTTCATGCTTAGTGTGGAGCCTAACACAGGGCTTGATCTCACAACCCTGACATCATGACATGAAAGAAAATCAAGAATCAGACACTTAATGAGCTGAGCTACCCAAGCAACCCTCCATAATTTTATCTCCTATATCACTTATTTGTTCTTCTATTTCTTCCAGGCTTGTGGTCATTATATCTACTTGGTTTCACATCTAAGTGATAGCATTTTTTATTTCTTCCTAATTTTTATGTCTTTTATCTCTGTAATAAGGGACTCCCTGGTGTCTTCTATGCTTTTCTCAAGCCCAGCTAGTATCTTTATGATGGTTATTTTAAATTCTGAATCAGGCATATTACTTATATCTATTTCATTTAGATCCCTGGATATGGCTTTTTCTTGTCTTTTTCTTTTGGGATAAATTCCTCCATCTTGGCATTTTGTCTAGGTGTCTGTCTTCTTCTGTGTGTTAGGAAAGCTTGTTATGTTTCTTGATCCTGAGAGTATTGCTTTATTAAGAAGGGGTCATATACTGTTCATGCCTTGGTACTTCAGGAAGTGTTTCTAGTGTATGCTGTATACATTTTGCTGCTGTGTTTTGACTGCTCTTTCTCTCAGGTCAGTTCTCTGCAGTTTCCTCTTGCCTGTATTGGGAACTGTTCAGGCCTGACCAGAGTGTGACGAGTTTTAACTAGGTGTATTCTGGTCCGCTTGTTAAAAGAGACCTGATGCTACTTCCACTACAGCTGAAGCTTTACAACACTGTTCAGTAGACTTCATGCATGTGGTGGGTCTGTAACTTGTCTTCTGGGGGAGTGGCTGGCTGCTCTGGTTCTCAGGCTCACTGACCATAGTAAAGAAGCACCTACAGAGTGCAGGGGAGTGGAGATTGGTATAAGCAGTTTAGGCCACCACTATTGGTATTGTGCTGCTTACTGAAGTCAGTTTATGCTGAGGGGTGAGGGAAGAAAATTGAACCAGCCCTTTCCCTCATCCCTGAGAGGGGAGTTCACACTAGCTGCTGTCCAGGAAGCCCTCCCTGCAGAAAAACAATCTCTCTTTGTGTGTCCCCAGTATTCCTCAGTTCCCTGCCTTCACCCTGTCTGTGTCTGAGCTGTCTGCTCCTCTGGCAACACAGGCACCTGTGCTTTATCCCAGGCAGGCAGGCAGGCCGAGTTCTAAAATTCCAAACTTTAGGGACATGGCATGGTGTGGACCTGCACTGGTCCTCTGTGCGAGGGTCTTGACAAGGTGGGGCTGGTGCAGGTTTGTTCCAGAAGGGCAGTTGTACCAACATGCAGCAGCTTGGAATTTGGAATAAAGCACAGCAAAAAGCTGCTGTCTAGGTTAGCTGCCCTCAGCAGGTGTCTCTGCCCCTATGCTAAGGGTCATAGGAACATAATGGCACCTGCCCACTCTTTTGTCCCCAGAGAGGCAATGCCACCTCTCCCAGAAGCACTTCAAGAAGGGGGAACAGTCCCTCCCAGTGTGTCCTAGATGATCCTCAGATTACACTGTCAGCTCCCGGGCTTCTACTTCTCCACAGGAGTACTGCAGTGCCCACTGGGCTTGACTCCAGCCAGGGCACAGACTTCTAAACTTCCAATCTTTGAGTTCCACTGTTTGTAAAAACTCACAATAATCAGTCCCTCTGGTTTTCCCAGTCAATAGCTTTGAGGAAGTGTTTTCCTTATGCAATCCTCTGTTTCTATCTATCTATCTATCTATCTATCTATCTATCTATCTATCTATTTATCTATCTCTTTTTTCCATGATCAGGGCTCCCTCCTCTCCACAGGACCCACTATCCTTACTTCCCCCAAATCATGTCTCCACACCTCCTATCTTCCACAATGTGGCCTCTTCTGTCCCTCTAGTTGTTCAGTTTGTTCTGTCGGTCCTCAGATTGATTTTATGGGTATTCAGAATGATTTTATATTTATTTAGCAGTGTTCAAAGGACAAGACAAGCCTAGGGTCCTCTACTACTCTGCCTATCCTAGCTCCACCCTTTTGTCCTATGTCTCCAAAGCACCTCAAACTAATAAGACACCATTGAAAATCTGACCTTCTCCTTGAAACCAGGTCCCCTTCTGTGGTTCTTATTGCTGCAAAGGACATCATTATATAGTCAGATATGCAAGATGAAGACCTACGAACCACCCTGATCCTTTCTCATCATCTGTTAGTTTTCTTTTCTAAACAGCTTTTTTTAAATCTTCTACTTAATTGTCACTTTATTTATTTTTTATTTCAAGTTTTAATTTAAATTCTAGTTAGTTAACATATAGTATAGTATTGGTTTCAGGAGTAGAATTTAGTGATTCATCATTCACATATTCTAAGTAGCTTTTAAATTCATTCACTTCTTTCCATGCCAATTTCCACTGTCTCATTCAGCTTACTGTTATCTCTTACCTGGTATAAAACAATAGCCCAAACACTGATCTATCTGATTCCATCTATGGCCCATACTCACCTGCAGCCAGAATGACTTTTAAATACATATCTTTTTTGTTATTATTGTTTTGTTTTATAATGGAGAAAATTAACAAGACGGGAAAAAATAAATGTTGGAGAGGATGTGGAGAAAGGGGAACCCTCTTGCACTGTTGGTGGGAATGTGAACTGGTACAGCCACTCTGGAAAACCGTGTGGAGGTTCCTCAAAGAGGTAAAAATAGATCTGCCTTACGACCCAGCAATTGCACTGCTGGGGATTTACCCCAAAGATACAGATGCAGTGAAACGCCGGGACACCTGCACCCCGATGTTTCTAGCAGCGATGTCCACAATAGCCAAACTATGGAAGGAGCCTCGGTGTCCATCAAAAGATGAATGGATAAAGAAGATGTGGTGTATGTATACAATGGAATATTCCTCAGCCATTAAATACTTATCTTAAGCCCATATATTATGCTAAAGATAAAATCCAAGTTCTTAACCTGCCTGTAAGGTCATGCATAACCTGGCCCTGTCTATTCTTCCAGCCTCAATTTACTCCACTCTTCCCTTGCTGAATGCTTTCCAGCCTTACTGGCCTACTTAATTCACTGAGGGACCCATGGACCTATTTTCCAAAGGACCTTGCACATCCTGTTCTCTGCTAAGCATGTTCTTCCCCCAGTCTCCTGAAAGAATTTGCTTCTGCATAACCTTTAGACTCTCTCTCCAGAGAATCCTTCCCTGGATTCCTGATTTAGTCAAATCTTCTGATTATTTCCACATAAGCCCTAGTACCTACCATTCCTTCATAATACTTGCAGTCATTTTAATTTTCATTTATCTTGCAATTATTTTTGTTTGTTTGTTTTCTATTTCCCACACTAGAGTATCAACTCTATGAATTCAGGAAATATAACTATGTGTTCACTCTATATATCAGATACCTAGCATAGCCACATATGGGGCTCTCAATACATATTTGAAATGAAAAAATGAATAAGCAAGTTTTATACATTTCAAATATGTATTGAAAAATATGAATAAGCAAGTTTTATAAAGATATACAACTCTAAAACCCTGAAAACTGGATGCTAAAAAAAATCATAACCAATTGCAGTCATAACAAAATTGTGATTTTCAAGAACAATACTCTGAAACATTTTAATCTCACAATTAAATTTAATCTCAAAATTACTTGAATAAAAGAACAATAAATATCAACATTGTCTTTAGTTTTCTGCATAATAAAAGTACACTCCACGAAAATACGTTGGCCTCAATACCAACAAATTGGTATGAATCAATTCTAACCCAGGAGGATAATACGGCATTTTCCAGGTTATCTCACTACATGCTCAACATTCATTGTGCTTATATAAGGAAAAGGAATAAATAAAATTGCCTGCTATGGTGAGAAGAACTCTGATCTGTTAGCCAATTTCAGTTCTACCTACTTAGTTTCAGTTCTACCTCTAGTTAATATTTTGACACTGAAAAAGTTTCTTCAGGTTTCTTTTCTTGTTTTTTATTTTTTTAAGATTTTATGTATATATTCCTGAGAGACAGAGAGAGGGAGGGAGAGAGGAAGAGGCAGAGACACGGGCAGAGGGAGAAGCAGGCTCCATGCAGGGAGCCCGATGTGGGACTCGATCTCGGGTCTCCAGGATCACACCCTGAACAGAAGACAGGTGCTAAACTGCTGAGCCACCCAAGATCCCCTCTTCAGGTTTCTTATAATCATTTTATAAGATAAAAAAATTCATGATTCCTATTTCTATCACCTACAACAGTGTATGAATAAATGATTATTCTCTTTTCCGGGATACCTGCACCCCGATGTTTCTAGCAGCAATGTCCACAATAGCCAAACTGTGGAAGGAGCCTTGGTGTCCATCGAAAGATGAATGGATAAAGAAGATGTGTTTGATGTATACAATGGAATATTACTCAGCCATTAGAAATGACAAAAACCAACCATTTGCTTCAATGTGGATGGAGCTGGAGGGTATTATGCTGAGTGAAGTAAGTCAATCGGAGAAGGACAGTGTATGTTCTCATTCATTTGGGGAATATAAATAATAGTGAAAGGGAATAGAAGGGAAGGGAGAAGAAATGTGTGGGAAATATCAGAAAGGGAGACAGAACATAAAGACTCCTAACTCTGGGAAACGAACTAGGGGTGGTGGAAGGGGAGGAGGGCGGGGGGTGGGGGTGAGTGGGTGACGGGCACTGAGGGGGGCACTTGACGGGATGAGCACTGGGTGTTATTCTGTATGTTGGCAAATTGAACACCAATAAAAAATAAATTTATTATAAAAAAAATAAAATAAATGATGATTCTCCTGATGGTGCCAGGAGCTCCTTCAAGGGGCATGACCCTATGGAATTCTAGGAGAACAACTGCTTAGAAATTACCTAATCATACAAATGGCCTCTGTTACATTATTGCCAGTGACAGAACATTTCAGAGCATGCTGTTTTGTTTTGTTTTGTTTTTATTTCAGTTCAATCGTAGGATATAACTTCAGGGGGAATGGTCCCACTGCCCAAAATAATACTTTCTATTTCTCCTGGCTTGGAGTCTGGAAAGATCATTGAGAAATTTATTTTGGGATTTCCAACGAAGTTACCATTGTTGAGGTCATGTTCTGATGCTCCCTCCATTCCAGCAATGATAGATAAAATATGAAAGGAGAAACATTAAAAAAATAGTTATGCTAAAACATGAGATAAACATGTCTGTTGGCCAGAAACAAATTGAAGTGGGGGCAAAAGTCATAAGCTTGTTGGATTCCAGATCTGGAAACATGCGGAAGCAAACTGGTTATTATGCAGGAAAATGGCAAAAGTCAGGAGCCAGAGTTGCTTAATGGAACTGAACACTAGATATAGTTTTGGAAGGTTACATAATGAAAGAGGTAGGAGATAGGATCTCAGATCAGAACATGGGCCAGGATATCCTATAACTCAGTGATTATAGCTGCATTATATCTCATATCATCTTACTTAAAGAACCTAAGCTTCCAGTTTAAGACTAGGCCATTTTCTCAGAGCCCTGGGCAACTGAAAACACTCTAAAAATATGAGGAACAAAATTAAAATTCAGGTGTCCTGCTGTTTCACTGCATCTGTATTTTTGGGGTAAATCTCCAGCAGTGCAATTGCTGGGTTGCAGGGCAGTTCTATTTTTAACTCTTTGAGGAACCTCCCCACAGTTTTCCAGAGTGGCTGCACCAGTTCACATTCCCACCAACAGTGTAAGAGGGTTCCTCTTTCTCCGCATCCTCTCCAACATTGGTTGTTTCCTGTCTTGTTAATTTTCACCATTCTCACTTGAGGTGGTATCTCATCGTGGTTTTGATTTGTATTTTCCTGATGGCAAGAGATGCGGAGCATTTTCTCATGTGCTTGTTGGCCATGTGTATGTCTTCTTTGGTGAAATTTCTGTTCATGTCTTTTGCCCATTTCATGATTGGATTGTTTATAGCAGCAATGTTCACAATAGCCCAACTGTGGAAGGAGCCTCGGTGTCCACCGAAAGATGAACGCATAAAGAAGATGTGGTCTATGTATACAATGGAATATTCCTCAGCCTTTAGAAACAACGAATACCCACCATTTGCTTCAATGTGGATGGAACTGGAGGGTATTATGCTGATGGAAGTAAGTCAATTGGAGAAGGACAATCAATTTATGGTTTCATTCATTTGGGGAATATGAAAAATAGTGAAAGGGAATAGAGAGGAAAGGAGAGAAAATGAGTGGGAAAAATCAGAGAGGAAGACAGAACATAAAGACTCCTAACTCTGGGAAACGAACTAGGGGTAGTGGAAGGGGAGGTGGGCGGGGGATGGGGGTGACTGGGTGACAGGCACTGAGGGGGGCACTTGATGGGATGAGCACTGGGTATTATGCTATATGTTGGCAAATCGAACTCCAATAAAAATATATTTAAAAAATTAAAATTCAGGAGAAACACTGATAGCAAATGAAATTTGGAAATGACTTTAAATATGTATATAATCTTCAAAGAGATAAATCAAGGAATAGCATCCATGAATATGAAATTAAAAGGACCATAAGTGACAGAATAAAAATATATACTAGGAATTCTAAGAATATATTTAATTGAGAAAACTTAAATTGTTGTGAAAGCTGAATAGAGAATTAATAAATAAATCTACATTTTTGGACATGGTTTGAATGGTTGAAAACATAGTAATATCACCCCTACTTTTGATGTTTACTGTTTTATACCAGAAACTTTCCATTAATTCATACTACAAATATTCCTTGAACACATTTTTTTTTTGCCCTCAAAATGAACTTTTCCAAACAGCTTCTTTTTACCTTATGTGTTACCAAAAGCTGAAAGATGGAGACATGACTTCCTTCATTAAGTAACCACATTAAAATACAGGTGTCTGAAATATTTTTTACTGTTCTATTTTACCAAGTTTATCTTACAACTCCAAAATATATAGTATTGATCTTCTTGTGTTGAGAGAGGTTTTCATATTTTGATGCAGATGTTGTCTGTATTTTAGGAAACATTGAATTGGTTACTCCTAAATGAACCCATTTATTTTCCAAAGATTTTACTTTTCAACTTTTCCAGAGCCTGGAAAACTATATGCTTCCACCAAAATGTAAGTGCCTCAAGAACGAAGATTTTTGTCTTTTTTTTTTTTGTTCAAGTACCTAGAATAGTACTTGGGTCATAGTAAACTCAATGGATATTTGTTGAAAAATCAGCTGCTTCTTAAAAAACACTTTTATTTTGAAATATAGCAGGAATTGAAGTGACTGATGTTTTTTATAACAGATCTCATTAAATTGGTTTAAATGCCATAAAAAGTTTCTTACATGTTTCTCTTTCTTAAGAATTTAATTCATATATAATAATTTGGATTATTTGGCAGAAGAAACTGTCTCAAGCTGACTTGAAAGAAGAATTTATTGTTAGGAGAACAGAGGTGTGCAATCCAGTTACGGAGAGGCAAGAGCACAATGAGATGTTCAGTCACCTCTGTGTCTGTTCCACTATAACATCTGGTTTTTTCTTCCTCGCTGCACTCCACTTTTCTCAACTTTTCAGATGCCATGGTGGAAAATGAGCCTTCACAATCTGTGACATTACATTCAAAGTTCTAGCCATTAAAGCCGGAAGAACATGGGAAAATCTCCAAATTTCTGTAGACAGGCTCATTGTCCCAACGTGAGTAGATATTCACCCTTAAACCAATCAGGGGTGGCCAAACTGACCAGGAATAAGATACTTCATTATCATTAGAGTTTATGGGTATTTGATCAAGTGTCTTAGTCACAAGAGCTTCTGAGGAAAATTAGGGGGTTTTAGTAAAGCCAAATGAAGCTGAAAGACCTTCTAGATACAAGGTCAAAGTTTTTCCAATAAAGACAGATGACCTAATAATAACACTGTTACTGTTCAGCTCTGTGCAGTGGGAACCTGTGTATCTGGCCAACAAGATCTAGGAAAGTGCATCTCTCATGGAAGGCAGGTGACTGGGCATCTCTCAGTGTTAATATTATTTTTTCCCTTTTGTTTATTTTTTTTAAGATTTTATTTATTTATTTATTTATTTATTTATTTATTTATTTATTTATTCCTGAGAGACACAGAGAGAAGCAGAGACATAGGCGGAGGGAGAAGCATGCTCCTTGCAAGGAGCCCGATGTGGGACTCGATCCCTGAACTCCAGGATCATGCCCTGAGCCAAAGGCAGACCCTCAACCACTGAGCCACCCAGGCACCCCTCAGCATTAATATTGTGTGGTTATTACTGTCAACAGCTGTCTCTCTCTCTCTGTCTTTGTATGTGTGTCTGTGTGTGCATGTGTGTATATATATATGTACCTGTGTGTGTACATACATAAATATACGCATGTGCATATATAAATGTACGCCTACATACACATATACACAAATGTGGAATAACAGGTATATAAATACATAGATCCATAACAATAGAGAAATGACTCTAAAACAATGAGGTCATCTAATCTATATATTTTAAACATTAAGAATAATTAAATGTTAGGGTCATCTGGGTGGCTTAGTGGTTAAGTGTCTATTTTCTGCTCAGGTCATGATCCCAGGGTCCTGGGATTGAGTCCCACATGAGGCTTTCTTCCTCTTCTACCTCTGCCTCTTTAGTAGCTTAATAATTAATTTCTAAGCAGTTTTCTAAGGAAAAATGCAGTTACATTTTTTTATTTAAAATAATATATCTGATCATATTTCTTTGGCAGTTCTACAAAAATCATATTTCTAAGCTGGAGAAAAATCTTACATAGAAGTGGGACGCCTGGGTGGCTCAGTGGTTGAGAGTCTGCCTTCGGCTCAGGGCGTGATCCCAGGGTCCTGGGATTGAGTCCTGCATCAAGTCCCATATCAGGCCCCCTGTGGGAAGTCTGCTGTTCCCTCTGCCTATGTCTCTGCCCCTCTCTCTGTCTCTCATGAATAAATAAAATCTTTTAAAAAAATAGTTAAATTTTTGTTAAATTTAACAAAAACATTACCAGTCTTCTTAGTAATTAATATATTTCATTACAAAATATATGTGACTCTACAATATCTCTCTAAGTTTCAGAACAAAAATACTATCTAAAGTACTGATATTAGATCAACTATGGCATTCAAAAAATACTTTTCCAGTTCAGACATCTTTGATTGTCTTCCTTGATGAGAGAGGAACTGCTTAGCATCATTACATTTCAACCCTCACCTCCTGCTTACATTTCCATCTGTGATACTTGTATTATCTTTGCTTTGGATAAATGAATGGCATTCACATTCTGATCTGCTATAATTTTTCATTAGTTAATGTTGTTTTCATATTTTAGTGGATTAACTACCTCCCAAAAGAATTTAAATATTTAAAGTCATTTTACCATATTGCTACATGTTAAATTCTGTCTTTTAATATTAGTTCATATTTGGCTGGATTTCAAGATTGGTTTGTTTGTCTTTTTCTCCAGAGGGACTTATGGGTGCCATATGATTTTCTTCTTTGAGAAAGCCTCTCTCTGGCGTGTATTTATTTTTTTAAGATTTTATTTATTTATTCATGAGAGACACAGAGAGAAAGGCAGAGATACAGGCAGAGGAAGAGACAGGCTCCCTGCAGGAAGGCCGATGAGGGACTGGATCCCAAGACCTCGAGATCACCACCTGAGCCAAAGGCAGACACTCAGCCACCAAGCCATCCAGGTGCCCTTGTGGCATTTATTCTTGAAAAATGACTGGGATGGGTGCCTGAGTGGTTCAGTTGGTTGAGCGTCTGTCTTTGGCTCAGGTCATGATCTTGGGGTCCTGGGATAGAGCCCCAAGTTGGGCTTCCCTGCTCAGAAGGGAGTCTGCCTCTCTCTCTCCCTCTGCTGCTTCCCCTTCCCCCGCTCATCCTTTCTCTCTCTCTCTCTCTCTAATGAACACATTAAAAATATTAAAAAAAAAAAAAGAAAAAGAAAAATGACTGGAGTGAATACAATAAACTTTTTATCCCTCAGTACTTTGTAGACACTGCTGTATTGAAGGTTGCTATGGGAAAGAAATGAAGTCACCTAGATATTCTCCCATAATGGGTGGTATTTACTTTTTGACCAGGTGAATGAAGAATCTTTTCTTTATTCTTTGAATTCAATAACTTATCTAGAATATGTCTTAGTTTCTATAATTCTGAATTAATTTGTCTTTGTATATCGAGTCTTTTCATTGATCGATCTAGTCTTATCAGACAAATTTTAATCAAATGACTCTGAAAACCCTTTCCTTATTTAATTTGTTGAGTTCTCTACATCATGAACTTGCATTATCTCTGTGCTGTATTGTCCTTTTCTCAAATGTTAAAATGTTATATATTATAGCAGTTCATTTCATCTCTTTAGCTTTTTTCTATACTCTGTATGACTGGTGTGTGTACTTTAAACCTTGATAGATATTACTAGATCATACACCAGAGCAATTTATACCACTGGTTCCCAAATTGGATTTGTAATACCATTGATTGAATGGTAGAGTGTCAGGCCTCCTCTCATCTTCCCAAAATTATTTGGAGAAGGGAAACCTATATTTAATTAAATAAAAGCAAAAACAAAGAAATGAAAATTTCACAGGTACTTGGATTCTATGTCAGACTATAAATCACTGGCCTTTACCACTCTCTTTCTTATTCCCTCAAAGCCAGGGAACTTTTCTATGCCTCTCTTTGAATTAGCTGCCTATCTATATGTCAGCATCTGCCAAGATATACACTCACCATACAGTCAAGTTAGCTGAATAATATCTAATGGAATCAAGCAGTATCACAGCCAGAGTGCTCTCCTCCATGAATATCTGAGAGGAACAATAAGGAATACTCTTAACATATGGAAAGAATCAGATAGCTGAAGATACCAGGAAAAACATCATCCTCTTCATAATTTTGCCTGGGCCATATTTTCTGATTATCATAGTTATCTACTATTACTGAAGAGATATCACAGTCATTATCTTTTATTAGATATTTATCTATGCTTTATTAGAATATTTATCTAAAATTCCAAATAAAGTGAAAGGCTAAGGTAACAAACCATTCCAGTTTTGATTCAAAAGTTAACAGCATTGCAAAGATAACTTTTTTCAATTCTTTGAATTATTATATTTTAATCTCATCCAGAAGAGGCAAGAGGTCAAACCAGGAAAACATGATGTACTTCTTGGCCAGGATTCCATATTGCTTGAACTGATTGGGTCTTGGGGTCGTGTCATTCCATGTTTGCATGTGACCTTTCAGGACATTTGATTTATTGGATATGCTTAGCTGTATTATTCATGTGATAACATTGAGGCTGTAAACACAAGCTGTTCATATCATTTCCCAACATGTCATCAATCAAAGTTCCAGAGACACCCCTGTCCTGGAAAATGCACAATAGTCCTCTGCCTCAACCCTGGTAAGAAGGTTTAGAAGATGACCAGTGCCCAGATTCCCTCACTGAGTCAATATGCTTTCAATTTTCTGAAGTTTAATTTCTCCTCAAGAGAAAGTTTCCACATGTTATATCTAAAGTCAACATTGCCCTAGAAATAGGATAATAGAAAAAGAGATGAAATCAGAATCGCAGAAAGCCTAAAGCCAAGTTTTCCTTATTCAACTGTCTGATGGCTTGCATCATTTTTCAAATTTTATTTTTACTCAGAATCTTGACCCTTACCATTTTAGTATCCCTGGAGCAAGTATACATACTAAGCACTACACTAGTTGCCATAGGAGACGTGCAGGTGGTGTTGAGCTGAAACATACGGACCTGAATTCAAATCATAGTTCTGCCACTTGCTATATCTGTAAAATGTTGTGCAAGTCATTTAACTGCCCTGATACCAGTTTTCTTAAATGTGAAAAGGGGATAACTGAAAAATAATAAAGATGAAGATGATAAAGACAATGATAAAGATTCCCGTTACCACTTCAAATCCTGACAGTTATTTGTGCTTATTAGAAAGCAGCCCTTCTTCATCCCTTCACTCTGTATTAATCTAAGAAATGTGTAATATTTTGATTTTGTTAAAATAAGCCATTGTATAGTCATCTGATGGCAAATTGACATAAATGTGGTGTGATATCTATGATAAAAATAATGCCTTTTGGTAGGGTGCCCTCATAGAGTGGATGACTTGCACAACGAAATTCAACAACCCTGAAGAATGTGTGACATAATGTGTCTAAAGTGCCCAGTATGAAATATATATTGAGCATTCAAAAAATGTTGCCCATTACAATCAAAGTACTTGTAATTTGTTTTCCTGTACCAAGAATATCAATGAGATTCTCAGAGAATATTTTTTCTTCTAATATTTTTTAAGATATGACCCTATGAGTCCATTGCTTTCTGTAGAAATCAGAATGAACTGGAAGATGTTGGAGTTAGAGATTAGCAGTTAGACAGAGATTAGCAGTAGACACGATAGGAATAGATCATGTCATCCAAATTCAGGCTGTTTGGGGTTGATAGTACTATATTTTAGAAAAAACTCCCTAGTAGCAGATGGTAAAGCAGAGTGTGAAGAGATTTAGTGTCAGACAGACCTAAGTTTGGATTACGTAACCTTATGAAATAGCACCATTATCATCACCTCTACCAATATTATTATTATCACTACTTTACAAATAAAAACAAGACTTACTAACTTGGTCACAATCACACAAAGAAAATTTAATGGATCCAGGATTCAAAGCCCAGATCTTTTAAACTCTAAGGTCTTTGTTCATAATCACTGCTCTTTCCTACCCGAGCAGGAGATGCTAAGGAGCTAGGGCAGAGGCAATAGTTATGGATAAGAAGACATATCAGAGAGAAGTGTAAAAGGTAAAAACACTTAGACCTGAGCGAGATAATGGAGAAAGAAGGATCAGACATGATTTCTAGATTTTAGCTTAGGTGACAGCACAGATCATGTGTCTCTAACTGAAAAGAAAAACCTGAAAGAATAGATGTGGAAGGAAGAGTTTAACTTTGATTTTGTATGAATTTTAGGTACCTGGGAAACTTCCCAGTAGAATTGTCCCTTGGCAATTTTATATTTTGTTCTAGAATATTTGGGGAGAAATCAAGATTAGAATATATATTTGGAAGTCACTGCATATGGATGATAGTGACTAAGACCATTTAGAAAGATGTTGTAGAATTAAATAAGAAGTGCACTGGGACTGCCCCTGAAGGACTCGTTTTCCCTGGGAATTGAGTAAGTATGACCGTGGAGGTAGAATTAACACCGGGAAATTGTAGTGTTAACAATGGTAAAATAAATAAATAAATAAATAAATAAATAAATAAATAAATAAATAAATAAAAATAAAAATAAAGAGAGAGAGAGTTTAAGGAGGCAATAAGTCACTGGCAAAAAGAGATTAACAAGGGGAAAAGGAGCTGACCACGGACAAGAAAAGGAATTAACCAATGAGAAGGGCCAGCTTAAATGAGAAGTCACAGTGTTGAGGTTCAGGGTAAGACATTTAAGTGCTGGCTGGACCATGCCTATCTAAGAGTTTAAAGAGTTTAAAATGGAGATTATATGCCAGTGGGGGAGGGGGGGACATTAAGACTGGAAAATTCTCCATGAGTTTGGGAAGCACAGGAAGTTGAGAGCAGTGTGTGTGGAGCATAAGAACTTTAAATTCCACACATGAAGAAATATTTGGATGACATTAAAGTTCAGGTATAACTTTACTGGTCAGGGAATTATGTATAGTAAAAGTTAAGTTTTAAAGAGTTAAGGAAGCTAAGTATTGTCATTATGCATATGGAAATCTTCCAGGAGGGAGGCTGTCCTTGTGCTGGTCAGGACAACCATGAGTTGAAGGCCAATGTCTACAGATGGATGACACCAAACCTGGAAGAAATGAGCATCATAGCAGGAAGGTGTTCTGTAAGATGTCATGGGAATAAGAGTTTGAGGCAGCAATGGATCTTGAAAAATGTACACACCAATTGTGGCCTTACCTAAATATAGGAGATTAAACCTGTTGTTTAGGAAAATAAATATGTTTTGCTTTGGCTGAGAGGGGAGGAAAGATACTAGAAGAGGTGAGGAATTTAGGGGAGTTCATTAAAGACAAAACATAATATTCAGAGGAGGGGGAGATACCAACACAGGGATAGGCTGGAAGGAAAGGTAGGGGAGTAGAGGGGTGGAAGGGGGAGGGACACAGGGCCAGGGTAGCCTGTCTCTCAGGCACTAACTGAGAAACATGAAAGTGAGAAGCCTGGAGAATTTTTCTGGTCTCAAATTTCCCAACTGTGGTAAAAGTTGTTTGGGGGCTCAAAAACAACTTTTGGTAGAGAGAGCACCAGGTGATGTACATCGTAGGTTTCTCCTTGATGCCTGTTGAGACACTATGTGTGGATTCCCGGGAAGGTGGAATGGGACAAGATACTTGAAATCAGAACATAGGTTCAAGTGTTCCTAGCCATACTATAGCATGCCTAGTTGCTTCTGTTTGATATTGTGGGAAGAGCTTAAAATTGGAGTCAGATAAACCTGGATATAAATACAAACTCCACAAATTTTGGAGCAATGTTCAGTGGTTTGCTAAACTTCATAAACTTCCTTTTTATCACTCACAGGGTTGCTATGATGAGCAAATAAGATAACATCCAAGAAAAGCTGGTCAGTCTATCAAAATTGAGGTCAGCTTTTGAAACTCAATTAATGCCTCTCCTAAGTATCAGATAAGAGGGACAAATGGCTAGGCTTGCCGTTTTCATGGTATTTCATGGAAGACTATTTGGCCTTAGACAAAAACAACACAATGTTTTTTAATTAGCTCTACTGCTAGAAAGCTTTGTTCTCAGAAAGCTGGCAACAGATGCTTGTTAAATGGCCCCACAGATTGCTCCAGATCATCCTTTATCCTCCACTCTCTGCACACACGTGGGGCCTGTCTTTGCTGTTGGGTGCCTTTCAAGGGATCAGAAGCCGCCACTACTAGCACCACCACCACCTCCACCTCCACCACTCTCACTGCGGGCAGCAGTTTTGTTGTTTGAGCCTCGTTCAGAAAAAAAGTAGTTCGGTGCTCAGAGAAACCAATGAGAGTGAGAGAAAGCTGACTGTATTTGGGAAACACTGTGAACGTACCCAGTTCTCTGTTTCAGGGGCTACTGTAGCGTTTCCCCCTGGTTGTAGACTGACAGCACAGCCACCATGTGTTCACTTTTGTGAACAAATTCCCCATGCCCTAACCTCTGCACAGAGGCCCAAAGGCAATTTTTTGTACCACACAAGGGAAATCAAAATTTATTTATATTAAGAAACTCCCTGTTATGGATTGAATTGTATCTCCCCCCATACCCCCCTGCAAATGTATATGTTGAAATCTTAACTCCCAACTTGAATATCAATGTATTTGGAAATATCATCTTTGCAGATATAAAGACAGATCCTTAATCCACTATTGTGAGTGGTCCTTGTAAAGGGGGGAGTTTGAATACAGACACACACATGAGGAGATGATGCCATGTTAAGGTGAAGGCAGCGACTGGGTGATGCTTCCACATGCCCAGGAACACCGAAGAGTGCTAGAAAATCACCAGAAACTAGCATAGAGAGACATGGAACAGATTCTCCACCACAGCCCTCAGAAGGAATCAACTTTTCTGAGACCTTGATCTTAGATTTCTGGCCTCCAGAGCTGTGAGATGATAAATCTCTGCGGTTTAAGCTATCCAGTATATAGTACTTTTATTTTTTTGGTGGTACTTTTTTATGGCAGCCCTAGCAAATGAATACACTCCTCACACCACCCCCATCCCCACCTGCACATTGAAATCACTGATAGTAAAATGGGATAATATCAAGCCAGGAAGCTCCATGACATGTTGTGATTGTTTGCCACTATGCCCCTTAGCACCTAGAACCATGCATAGTACAGAAGAGGTAGTCAACAACTGCTTTTTCAGTGACCTGTTAAATTTATTCAACCTACATGCCAGTTAACTCACACATGATTTTTAACAGTTTTTTCAACAGTTGTGTAAGTCAGGCACTGTTAACCTCACTTTTATAACTATAGAAAATATGATTTAGGGGGAAATAATATATAAGACAGAATAAGCATAGACCATAGAGTAGAAAACACATTCGAGATCTGGCTCCATCAGTCCTGGTATGATTATTAGCTATTGGTTTAACCTGTGTGAGCTCATTTCCTTCATATGTAAAATGGGGAAGATAATAAAATATGCCTCAAAGGATGCTCATGAGAATGAAATAAGATACCCTATGAGAAGCCACATGGAATAGACAATACATAAAATTTAGTCTTTTTAAAAATTTTATGTGAGACAAACCCTTAACATAAGACCTGCCTTTGGAGAAATGTCTTTTCATGTCTTCTGCCCATTTCTTGACTGGATTGTTGGTTTTTTGGGTGTTGAGTTTGATAAGTTCTTTATAGATCTTGGATACTAGCCCTTTATCTGATATGCCATTTGCAAATATCTTCCCCCATTCCGTAGGTTGTCTTTTAGTTTTGTTGACTGTTTCCCTTCTGTGCAGAAGCTTTTTATCTTGATGAAGTCCCAATAGTTCATTTTTGCTTTTGTTTCCCTTGCCTCTGGAGATGTGTCTAGCAAGAAGTTGCTACAGCTGAGGTCATAGAAGTTGCTGCCTGTGTTCTCTAGGATTTTGATGGTTTCCTATCGCACTTTTAGGTCTTTTATCCATTTTGAATTTATTTTTAGGCATGTTGTAAGAAAGTGGCCCATTTTCATTCTTTTGCATGTGCCTGTCCAGTTTTCTCAGCACCATTTGTTGAAGAGACTGTCATTTTCCAATGAATATTCTTTTCTGCTTTGTCGAAGATTCATTGACCACATAGTTGTGGGTCCATTTCTGGGTTTTCTATTATATTCCATTGATCTCTGTGTCTGTTTTTGTGATAATACCATATTGTCTTGATGACTACAGCTTTGTAATATAACTTGAAGTCCTGAATTGTGATGCTTTTGGCTTTGATTTTCTTTCTCAAGATTGCTTTGGCTATTCAGGGTCTTTTAGGTTCCATGCAAATTTTAGAATTTTTTGTTCTATCTCTGTGAGAAATGCTGGTGGTATTTTGATAAGGTTTGCATTAAATGTGTAGACTGCTCTGGGTAGCATAGAAATTTTCACAATACTTATTCTTCCATTCCATGGTATGGAATATTTTTCCATTTCTTTGTGTCTTCCTTAATTTCTTTCATAAGTTATCTGTAGTTTTTAGAGTACAGACCTTTTATCTCTTTGATTAGGTTTATTCCTAGGTATCTTAATAGTTTTTGGTGCAATTTTAAATGGGATTGATATTTTCTCTTTCTTCTGTCTCTTGTTAGTGTATAGAAATGCAACTGATTTTTGTGCATTTATATCCGGCCACTTTACTGAATTCATGTATCAATTCTAGAATTTTTGGGTGGAGTCTTTTGGGTTTTCCACATAGAGTATCATGTCATCTGTTAAGAGTGAGAGTTTGACTTCTTTTTTGCCTTTTATTTCTTTTTGTTGTCTGATTACTAAGGCTAGGACTTCTGGTACGATGTTGAACAATTGAGGTGAGAGTAGACAATCTTGTCACGTTCCTGACCTTAGAGGAAAAGTTCTCAGTTTTTACTGAAGGAGAATATTTTCTCTGGGCCTTTCATAGATCGCTTTTATGATATTGAAGTATGGTCCCTCTATCCCCACACTGTGGAAAGTTTTAATCAAGAAAGGATGCTGTATATTGTCAAATGCTTTTTCTGCATCAATTGAAAAGATCATATGGTTCTTGTCCTTCCTTTTATTTAACGCTGTGTATCACACTGAGTGATTTGTAGATGTTGAACTGCCCTTGCAGTCCAGGAATAAATCCCACTTGGTTGTGGTGAATAATCCTTTTAATGTACTGTTGGATCCTATTGGCTAGTATCTTGGTCATAATTTTTACATTCATGTTCATCGGGAATATTAGTCTGTAATTCTTTTTGGTAAGGTCTTTGGCTTATGGGTCAAGGTAATGTGGGCCTCATAGAATGAGTTTGGAAGTTTTCTTTCCATTTTTATTCTTTGAAACAGTTCCAGAAGAATAGGTATTAGTTCTTCTTTAAATGTTTGATAGAATTCCCCTGAGAAGCCATTTGGCTCTGGACTCTTATTTGTTGGAACATTTTTGATTACTGCTTCAATTTCCTTGTGGGTTATGGGTCTGTTCGGGTTTTCTGTTTCTTCCTGTTCCAATCTTGGTAGTTTATAAGTTTCTAGGAATGCATCCGTTTCTTCCAGATTGCCCAATCTGTGGTGTATTCTTACTCATAATATGTTCTTAAAATTGTTTGTATTTCCTTGGTGTTGGTCATGATCTTTACCCCTTCAGGCATACAGATGGCCAACAGACACAATATGATTAACTATAGGCATAATGTTGTACAGCAGATCTCTAGAATTTATTCATCTTGAGTGCCTAAAATGTATACACACTGAATAATAATTTACCCATTTCTCCTGCCACACCCTCTCTCCAGCAATGACTATTCTACGTTCTGCTTATGAGCCTGACTATTTTAGATTTTTCATGTAAGTGAAATTTGCTACAGACAAATCTGTAGCATTTTTCCCTCCATGAAACTGGTCTATTTCACTTAGACTAATGTCCTCCAGGTCCATCCATGTTGCAAATGTCAGGATTTCCTTCTTTTTTAAGATTGTGTGTATATACCACATTTTCTTTTATCATCAAAATCACACAGGTTACTAAACAGCTGAGCCAAAAATGAAACTCTGATTCATTGCCTCCAAGCCTGGATTACTCCCTTTAGAGCAAGCCATAAGATGGCATACTAGTCTATTCTTTTATCAAATGATTGACCTCTAGGATTTAAAGCCCCATTTATAGTGATATGGACTTAAACTTTCCACCTTTCTTCTGGAAAGATTTCACATGATTGAAAAAGCTTTGTCTTCTGGAGCAAGGAGCCTCAGCATGAGAGAAATATAAAATGGAAGACGAAGTAAAAATGAACTTTGGTGGAGGATGACTGGATCTCAGAGTTGTTAGTTTGAGCCCCATGTTGGGTGTAGAGATTACTTAAAATTAAAAAATCTAAAAATAGTGAGCAGCTGAATCAGGACCCATTGACTAATAACACATGCTTTGCAAAGTTTGATGAATTGGTCCCCAAAGTCCACAGTGGCCCACCTCTTTGAAGAGGCAGCTCAGCCAAAGGCAGAGAAGCTTCAACCTTCTCCTAAAGTTTTGTTCCAGATCTTACTAAAATGAAAGGATAAAGTTTCTTGGGATCTGGGTACATTCCCACCATAAAATAAGTAAAACCTTTCAACTTCGCTTATTTTCATGCCAAAAAGCAACCTGTTTAAATACATCAGTGACCTTTCATTACCCAGGATCCTTCTTTTTGCCAGGAATTCTCTTGTAAAAGATGACTAAGACCAAAATTCCAGCTCTTGGATGCAAACGGGTACAGACTGATATAGTTATGAGTCACAGACAAGCTCAGCCAGAAAGAGAATACAGCCTGCTTTATTGTTTAAGTCAAGCATGACATTTGAAATCCAAAACATATATTGAATGATTTTATCTTAAAAATTTGAGCTAATGCACATTTAAGGAAGGCTCACTGAACAGATGAAGTATTTGATCATGGCTTTTCATTTCTCTCTAACATATGTTTATGCCCAAGAAGTTTCTATCAACTCAGTACTTGCAACAACCCTGCCAAAATTAAAAGAAAAGAAGATCATCCCATACTTATAAGATGCTTTTTTCTTTGCATATCAATAAGTCCTCTTTCAAGTTGCTATGTTTCACTTGGTGCCCAAAATAGAGCTCCCCAAAACACTTTAGAAAATGAGCTCTCTTAGAGAGTTGAGAACCTACTGTTAATCATTGCTTTCTCCCTGAATGTGCAAAACATGCACATCATTCTCTTTTTCTTCCTACCCATTGGCCTCCTCCCTCTTGCATTTTGATTTGGCCCATTGTTACAACTTCCATCATCCTGATTTTAAGATTTCACAGGTGGAAGATGTATGGCTGTGGAATACTGGTACTCCTTGTTTCATGATAGATAATGGGTTTTCATAAATTCCATAAGGAAAATGCTCATTGAATTTTAAAAAAATATTTTGTCCAAAAATTACTATTGCCTTGCTGATGCTGAGAAGAAATGTGGGCATTAAGGAGGGCATGTGATGTAGTGAGCACTGAGTATTATATGCAATTGATGAATAACTGAACTCTCTACATCTGAAACTAATGATACACTATGTTAATTAATTGAATCTAAATAAGATAAGGTTGTTTGTTTGTTTGTTTGTTTGTTTGTTTTTTTAAAGGAAATTCTATGACAGCACTGGAATTAATGCTCCTCCTGGGTCTAGCCTCCTAAAATGAAGACTTAAATAATTGATAACGGGTTTGGGTGTAGGAAAAAATTCAGCAGTAAAAGAACATCTGCAGAGTGTTATATGTTAAGGGATGCTATTGATAGACTATTCCAGGCTCCTGCCTGGTGAATGAGCAAGGGAGTTAAATCTTGTATATCTATAGAGGTTTAATTTTAAAAATGATTTTCTCTATCCCTCTGTGTATATGTATATTTGTGTCACTCCAGTATTTATTCTTGTAAATAGCAAGTTAGGCTTCTGAGTGTAGTACAAAAAAAGCAGTGACAGTGAGAAACAATATATGTATTCATTCAACTCTAACTGGTATATCCCAACTTTCGCCAGCTTTTAAGAAAAAATTAGTTCATATTTAATCTCCCCAACTTTTTTGTTTCTGGCTCTCCAAATGTTCATACAAGAAAGTGCAATTTTCCCCCTCAGATTCTTTTCAAATAGCTCCCAGTTAAAGTGCTCACAAATGCCTGAGAATCAGTTCTGGTCACCCTCTCAGGTCCCCAGGGACATATGAGCTCCCCTTCACATTTGCCTTGATGCCAGTGTTAACAACCACGGACCACCATGTTAGCCATACAGAAAATTTGCTACTGCTATGATCAATGGAAAGAGTAGAGCTTAGCACCCCCAAAATTCAGGCAAGGGAGGAAGGTGGAGTGGAACAACAGGAGGAAAGGAATCTAAGAGAACATTTCTTCATTTCTAACAGGTTTGTGGTAGGCAGAAGAATTTCCCCAAATGCCTAAATCCTAATCCCTGGAACCCATAAGTAGATTTCCTTACAAGGAAAAAGGGGCCCTGCAAATGTAATTAAGGTTAAAGATCTTGAGATGGAAAAATTATCCTGAACCCAACCTAATCATATGAGTGCTTCAAAGCAGAGAACCTTTTCCAGCTGAGGTCAGAATCAAAGGGGGTTTTGAAAGAAGGAAGAAGGATCTAAGAGATGTAAAATTGCTGGTTTTAAATTAGAGGAAAGATGCCATGAGTCCAAATATGTGGGTACTGCAAGAAGCTAGAAAAGACAAGGAAACAGATTTTTCTCTGGAGGAAATGCAGCCCTACCCACACCTCGATTTTCACCCAGTTGAAATCTGTGTTTAATTTCTGATCTACAAAATTGTAAGATAATAAATTCATACTGTTTAAACCACTAACTTTATAATAATTTATTATGGCAGCGATAGAAAACTAATACAGGGTGATCATGGTTGAGTGATTTGGCTCTTCTGTCATTATTCTGGATGGGTGCCTCCAATCAGGTGCCTCCAATCAGGTTACTGCCTCCCGCTGGTTCCAGAGCTCACTCATCAGAGCTCCAGCCACCATGACGAGGCCCAGAGGGAGGAAGGAATTTTTTTTCTTCAAAGTATGCTCAGCAGAAGTGGCCATCAGCCCACATGTGACAGCTCTTTCTAGTCACTCACTCCTGAGTACCAGCTCTTCAATAGGGTGGCTGACTGCCGGAAGTAGCAAAATACTGATTACAAAATCAACACTGCCTTTTAACCTTCACCTTTTAATACTGAAATTTGTCTTCAGTTCCGATTCTCTTGTGCTCAGCGTCTTCAGTGCTGCTGCTATGCTACTCTTTCCAAACTCAGTTTAACTTCACTTTTAACCAGTTGAGTACTGGGGGAACCATACCACACTGGTTCTGAACCTAGCTTTTAACTTTCTCAGCTTGTTAAACAGCAGCCCATCAGCAGAACAACATCATTAACCCAGGTATCTCCTTCAGTCACTTCTCATTTTGTGCATCTGCACCATGTTTAATGTGCTGGCTGTTGTGGAGTTTCCCCAAGACGACTGGGGACAATATGTCCAGGCTCCATCCAGGGAGTGACCCATCAGCAGCCAGCCTTCCAAGGTCACCCAAACACATACGGATGCTTCCCCTGCCCCTGGCTTTTTAATCTAAGAGTCTCAGGATACTTGCATCTCTCTCTCTCTCTTTCTCAATCTAACACACACCCATGAGTTAGCATGTCTGCTTCCACTGATGGAGTCCAATGGAAAATAACTCTGTTCTCTAACTTGCCTAACTTAAAGCATGGCATTGACATGCATGTGTATATAAATGGTTATGTATGTGTCCTGATATACATTTAAATTTAATTTGATTTAACAGACACAAGAACGGCAAAGACCAGGGAGTAAAAAGTGGGTGGCAAGTTTCATTCTTCTGCATGTGGATGTCCAATTTTCCCAGCACCATTTATTGAAGAGACTGTCTTTCTTCCAATGGATAGTCTTTCCTCCTTTATCGAATATTAGTTGCCCATAAAGTTCAGGGTCCATTTCTGGATTCACTATTCTGTTCCACTGATCTATGTGTCTGTTTTTGTGCCAGTACCACACTGTCTTGATAACCACAGCTTTGTAGTACAGCCTGAAATCTGGCATTGTGATGCCCCCAGATATGGTTTTCTTTTTTAAAATTCCCCTGGCTATTCGGGGTCTTTTCTGATTCCACACAAATCTTAAAATAATTTGTTCTAACTCTCTGAAGAAAGTCCATGGTATTTTGATAGGGATTGCATTAAACGTGTATATTGCCCTGGGTAACATTGACATTTTCACAATATTAATTCTGCCAATCCATGAGCATGGAATATTTTTCCATCTCTTTGTGTCTTCCTCAATTTCTTTCAGAAGTGTTCTATAGTTTTGAGGGTATAGATCCTTCACATCTTTGGTTAGGTTTATTCCTAGGTATCTTATGCTTTTGGGTGCAATTGTAAATGGGATTGACTCCTTAATTTCTCTTTCTTCAGTCTCATTGTTACTGTATAGAAATGCCACTGACTTCTGGGCATTGATTTTGTATCCTGCCACGCTACCGAATTGCTGTATGAGTTCTAGCAATCTTGGGGTGGAGATTTTTGGGTTTTCTATGTAGAGTATCATGTCATCAGCGAAGAGGGAGAGTTTGACTTCTTCTTTGCCAATTTGAATGCCTTTAATGTCTTTTTGTTGTCTGATTGCTGAGGCTAGGACTTCCAGTACTATGTTGAACAGCAGTGGTGAGAGTGGACATCCCTGTCTTGTTCCTGATCTTAGGGGAAAGGCTCCCAGTGCTTCCCCATTGAGAATTATATTTGCTGTGGGCTTTTCATAGATGGCTTTTAAGATGTCGAGGAATGTTCCCTCTATCCCTACACTCTGAAGAGTTTTGATCAGGAATGGATGCTGTATTTTGTCAAATGCTTTCTCTGCATCCAATGAGAGGATCATATGGTTCTTGGTTTTTCTCTTGCTGATATGATGAATCACATTGATTGTTTTACGGGTGTTGAACCAGCCTTGTGTCCCAGGGATAAATCCTACTTGGTCATGGTGAATAATTTTCTTAATGTATTGTTGGATCCTATTGGCCAGTATCTTGTTGAGAATTTTTGCATCCATGTTCATCAGGGATATTGGTCTGTAATTCTCCTTTTTGGTGGGGTCTTTGTCTGGTTTTGGAATTAAGGTGATGCTGGCCTCATAGAACGAATTTGGAAGTACTCCATCTCTTCTATCTTTCCAAACAGCTTTAGGAGAATAGGTATGGTTTCTTCTTTAAACGTTTGATAAAATTCCCCTGGGAAGCCATCTGGCCCTGGACTCTTGTGTCTTGGGAGGTTTTTGATGACTGCTTCAATTTCCTCCCTGGTTATTGGCCTGTTCAGGTTTTCTATTTCTTCCTGTTCCAGTTTTGGTAGTTTGTGGCTTTCCAGGAATGTGTCCATTTCTTCTAGATTGCCTAATTTATTGGCGTATAGCTGTTCATAATATGTTTTTAAAATCGTTTGTATTTCCTTGGTGTTGGTAGTGATCTCTCCTTTCTCATTCATAATTTTATTAATTTGAGTCTTCTCTCTCTTCTTTTTAATAAGGCTGGCTAATGGCAAGGAAGAATTATAATTCTAAAAAAGGATACTGCACTAGTACACATGTTTCCATCTCTATCACCTCATTCTAGATGACAACCATATGGAATAATTAATTCTGTCTCCAATTTTGAGGAAGGAAATATGTCCACAGAAGTGTATGGACTTGCTCAAAGTCTCCTATTACTGATATTCAGGCAGGTTTTCAGTCCAAGTCCTCCTAATAGTTTTTTAGAACCCTTTCTACTCTTTCACTGCTCTGGACCTAGTTCCACCTAAAGGTAGGATCTATTTAAACAAACTTGTTGGTTGAGCTCATGGCTTTTTTCATTAAAAAAATAAATCTTTAACTTATAGCAAAGCAAACAGAATTGCTTTTAACCAGTTCATAGAATGCCAGTATTACAGATTCTTGCCAAAGACTACAACCCTAAACTCTCCCAGTCCAAACCATATCAGAAGCCAGTCCAGGAGAAATACTATTTAGGAATCAGTTTTATATGATGCAGCCCATTGACTACCAAAGAAATACAAATTTAAATGGCACTAGTTTGGCTCAGTGATAAAGGACAATAGAAGAGGCAAGTCTGTGAAATTCGTATTTAATCTAGTCTCAGATGCTATGAAGACCCATTCCTCCTTATTAGATCCCTGAAGAGAAATTTCAGTCATAATTCAGAATTCGGAAACACTGTGCTTTTTTCAAATATTACTTAGTTTTTCATCTTTCGTAGACTCTAAATTTTGTAAATAACTATATTACCCTCCCTTCATTGGCCTTGAAGGAAGCGCTAAGTCAAATTTGCAGACATATCTCAAGATTATGTGGTGTGTATGGCTGTGCCATAATTGTATTTTTAGTTTAATTATCATCTTGATTTTTTTAAACTAATTAATTAATATTTTTAGAGAGAGAAAGTGCATGCCTGAGTGGGGTGCCAGGGGGAGGAGGAATCTCAAAGAGGCTTCATGCCCAAGATGGAACTCAATGAAGGGCTCAATCTCACATCCCTGAGATCATGACTTGAGGTCAAATCAGAAGTCTGATGCTTCACCAAATAATCAACCCAAGCACTAATCCACCCAAGTACCCCTTTCCCAATATAATGCATTGCATTCATTTTTATATTGCTTAAAAACTGTATGGAACTTGGTGGTTAATGCATTAAAAGAAATAATGAACTTTTGGTTTTGTAAAGCCAACTTAATAATCAAATCATGTAGCTTTCTATATTTCTGGCTTAATGCTGAAATAAAGCATGAATAATCCTAAAATGATATGATTACTATTCTTAGGTGATCCTTTATAAATATCCACTGATCTAGCTGAACTTTTGAAGGAGCTCTAGGGAAAACTCCTCAAAATAAAGATTGCTGGCAGGAACCTAAATATCAGACATTATCTAGGTCATGGTTAAAACAGAATTGCTATAACTTTAAATTTTACAAGTGTGTTTAAAAGTGTTGAGGTTTTATTTTGAACAGAGATTACAGATAAATACTTGGAATTGGTTAAATCTGAGCCAAATTCAGACACCTCCCCTCCTGCCTTAATTTCTTCATAACACTCCTTCCTTACATTTCAGTTTCCACAATTAAAAATTTTAAGTTGTTTAGATGATTAAATGAGATAATGTGCATAAGCACTCAGCACACTGTCTGGCATAGAATAAGTCAACAAGTGGAAACCATTGTTATCATAATATGGTTGTTAACTCAAAATGGCAAATATTAGCCCTTGATCTTATCACCGTTATTATTATTATCTCAGAATAAAAAGTGACCCCACCAAGGACACTTGAAATCAAGGTTAAGACTTTGCTCAGAGGTAGCAATGCATCGATTCTCATGGTCACACAAGTGTTTGTTAGAAACTTCAAAGTTTTCATGTCAGTTAACTAAAGAAGCAGAAGCTTTTGAGTATAGGAGTTATCAAACACCTACCAGTATCATAGCTCCTGTAATGTGTGCATTTGAATACATCCTCAAAAACCCATCAGGATCACTTAACTTCAGAGTGAACCCCTGTATACCAAATGATTTAACTTGTTGAATAGAGCTAATTACTTCATCTATCAGGTTGCCAAAGCAACTGTGACAAAAAATGATTTTAGTTTTAGCACATATTACCCTTAAGTATCCTTCTTAATTATTAGCTATCAACTGACTGAACTGCTTCTGGGAAATATGAAAGAAACCTGGATGCAGAGCATTGTGTTTGCTTCTTACGATTGTCATTTGTTTGTCAATCTATTTACCTACCTGTTCATCTACTTGTGGATTTTTTTTCACTTAAATAAAAATATAAGTGAAAATTTTTGAGTCAGATTTTCAATTTAGGATTATATTTTCCCTAAGAAGTGAGGGTTCCAAGATATTGCAGGTCAGCTATGCTACACATACAAATATACTGATCTGTTATTTCTCTGAGCAAATGTCATTTCCTGAAACCTTTTGGCCATTGATGCAGCTGCTTTGTATTTAAAAGAATTAATTTTAGCCAGTGTAACAAATCTATTTTTATATTTATGACTTCTGTATGTTTTTAACTGATAGTTTTATTCATAGTAGGGACTGTTTCTTGTTTTTTTTCCACTTCCAAATGCCCGGTGCCTAAAATGGGTCTGATACTTGGAGACCATTCTACTCACTGAATTACTGAATGAATGGATCCGTTAAATTTCACCTATGAAAGCAATACATAATACTTATAATCACAGTTTTGACTAAAAATACTTTCAGTAGTATATAAGAAGTCCCTTCTGCAGACAGTTAAATTAAATAAAACAACAGAGTGTGATATAATGCTGTTTTGCTCATTCTGTATCCTTTAATACTCTGTCTGAGAAGTCTAAGTAATGGTAAGATGCCATTGTCGGTGATATCGGTGTTTTTAGAATTGCCATCATTAACCTGGCGTATTTAGAACAAATCTTGACCTAACAAATCTGAAATATTCCCCTTTTAGGCCTCCAAAGTATAAATTAAGCTTCTAATAAATCATCTTTCTTCTTTAGCTAGGTTTAAAAATCACAGTCAACCCAGATACTTACTTTCGAATCCCATATTCTTATCCTTGTAACAGTTTAGTAAATTCCTAGATTTTTTTTTTAAATATAGATGGATTTAAGTAATTCTAATGATTTGAATTCATTTTGCAAACATTTCCCAGCCTATGACTTAAGGAAATGTTCAATATATCTTTTTTAAAGATAGCTATTAACTAAGCTGAAATATTCTCAACACACTTCATTATGTACAAAAGCTCCAAAAGTGTTCTGAATAAAAATGACTTGCTAAGATTCAGTAATATATTATCTCATATTTACATATTTCGTTAATAGATTTACATGAAACTATCAAATAATTGTTCTGGTTATGCTTAGAATTTAAAATTTTACTTGTCTTTTAGATAATACAAAATAATTTCCAAGGCAGTTCTCTGAGTATTTGTCTTATCTGATTATGTGCATGCATAGTTGACATTTGTTGAATATTAATCATACTTCAAAAGAGCAAAAATAGATTCTTCTTCATTCTAGGTATTACTGGCTTCTGGATAATTATTGAACAGAATGATTTTTTTCTCAAATTTACCACACAAATGAAGATATTCAATGTTTTCCTTCCAGTCAAGATTCTAAGTATATCACTATCAACCACTTTAGCATAAGCACTATTGCTTTGAAAAATGTTTCACATAAATTTTGCTTTAGGAATTGATGGTTGCTGATGTTTGTAAACATCAGCCCAACCTGATTCTTCAATAAGGCAATATGATGAGTGGTCCTGGCTCCATATTGAAATGCCAGTAAATACCCATAAGATAAATTATGTTGGAATTCCAGGCATTTTAGGTAGTGCCTTTAGAATATGCACCAACATGGTAGGTTGAGAATATGCACTAATATGGCACATCAAGAATATGTGCCAACATGGTAAGAAGAAAAAATCTATAGAATTCTCTTTATATTTATGTGAGGACCATAAATCCCCACTTAATATGCCATAAAATAAACATGAAAGAGGCATCTGAATGCCCATTTATGTCTCAGTCTATGGGTTTCCAAATCATCAAATGCCATAAGTTTTCTTGATCACTAAAGACTTTTTATGATTGAGCACCACTTCTGCCAATGACAGATACACGGCAGCAGAAACTTGGAACTTGGTTTTTAAATGATAAGTGTCTGTACAGAGCTAGATTTACTAGGAAACAAAATTTAAAAGATTTTTATGAAAAACTACTTATGTGGCAAAATTTAACTCTAAAGGGTAAATGTACCAGGGGTGGGCCAAGATGGCAGAGTAGGGTC
Organism: Canis lupus baileyi; assembly: GCF_048164855.1. Lineage (NCBI taxonomy): Eukaryota > Metazoa > Chordata > Mammalia > Carnivora > Canidae > Canis > Canis lupus. Next base: position 15,130,901 of record NC_132865.1, on the reverse strand, counting down.
CCCAAGACCCCTGTCCCCACCAACCTACCTAGATAACTTTCAAACTATCCTTAAAACCTACAAATTCAACCTGAGATTTAAAGAGAGAACATCTGGAATGCTACAGAGAAAAGGGTTTTCACTTCTAACATGATACACTGAGAATCAGCACAGCAAGCCCCTTGCCCAGAAGACCAGCTGGAAGAACAGGGGAAGAGCAAGTTCTTGACCGAACAATGCTGAAAAGCTCCAGGGAAGTCAGGGATTTACAGTATATAGAACCAGAGGGTACCCCTCCTTTTTTTTTTTTTTTTTACTTCGTCAGTATAACTCGTTTTTATATCAGACTGTAAATTTCCATTTTTCTCTCTTTTCCCACCTCAACTACAATATTTTACCACCTCTTCATTTTTAAGATTCTTCCTTCTTGACTCATATTTCCATATTTCTACAATTACAGGTCCTAGATATATTTTCCACTTCTAGATTCCCTTCAACATACTCAACTTAATTTGGGGAAATAAACAAGATTTGTTTTGTTTTGTTTTGTGTTTTTTGTTTTCTCTGCCTTATTTTGTTCTACAATGGCGGAAGTTAATACCTCCTAAAACATGACCAATATGCACCCAGAGCCAAGTGGTATATTGTGCTGGTTCATTCTGTGAGATTCCTCATTCCCTTTCTGCCCCCCCTCTTTTTATCTATTTACGTTTTGGTGATCAATGTTGGGGCCCTCTACAAGTATTTCTGGTTTATATAAATTTGGAACTGAGCATCTTCTAATATGCAGAACTTAATATACTCAGAAATAAGGGGATCACCCTCTAGAACCCCTCAGGTAGACTACATTCTCCCTTCACTACAACTTCTTCATCACCATCTACCAGTCCCCACACCTTATTTTTTCTTCTCCTTTTTTTTCTTTTTTCTTTATCTTTTCTTTTCTTTTTTCTCGTCTTCTTTAGGATTCCTGGCCTTTTATTTTTTACTACTTTTTTTTTTATTTGTTTTTCACTTTTAGTGGTCCTTTTGTTTTAACTTGTTCTGATCTTTATTTTCAATTTCTGGTTTCTGACCTCGGCAGAATCATCTAGGGTGAAATTTACTTAGGTCGTGGCTGATATTCTTGATACAGCCCACTCATACAGCCACTCTGCACTGAGCAAGATGACTAGAAAGAACTTACCACAAAAGAAAGAATCAGAAACAGTACCCTCTCCCAGAGTTACAGAATTTGGATTACAATTCAATGTCAGAAAGCCAATTCAGAAGCACAATTATAAAGCTACTGGTGGCTTTGGAAAAAAGCAAAAAGGAATCAAGAGACTTCATGACTGCAGAATTCAGGTCTAATCAGGCTGAAATTAAAAATCAATTAAACGAGATACAATCCAAACTGGAGGTCCTAACGATGAGGGTTAATGAGGTAGAAGAAAGAGTGAGTCACATAGAAGACAAATTGACGGCAAGGAAGGAAGCTGAGGAAAAAAGAGAAAAACAATTAAAGGACCATGAGGAAAGGTTAAGGGAAATAAATGACAGAAGGAAAAATCTATGTATAATTGGGGTTCCAGAGGGCACCAAGAGGGACAGAGGACCAGAAAGCATATTTGAACAAATCATAGCTGACAACTTCCCTAATTTGGGGAGGGAAACAGGCATTCATATCCAGGAGATAGATCCCCCCAAAAGTCAATAAAAACCGTTTAACACCTCGACATTTAATAGTGAAACTTGCAAATTCCAAAGATAAAGAAAATCCTTAAAGCAGTGAGAGACGAGATCCCTAACTTATATGGGGAGAAATATTAGATTAACAACAGACCTCTCCACAGAGACCTGGCAGGCCAGAAAGGACTGGCAGGATATATTCAGGGTCCTAAATGAGAAGAACATGCAGCCAAGAATACCTTATCCAGCAGGGATCTCATTCAGAATAGAAGGAGAGATAAAGAGCCTCCAAGTTAGGCAGAAACTGAAAGAATATGCGACCACCAAACCAGCTCTGCAAGAAATATTAAGGGGGACTCTGTAAAAGAAAGAGGAAACCCAAAGAAATAATCCACAAAAACAGCGACTGAAGAGGTATTATGATGACACTAAATTCATACCTTTCAACAGTAACTCTGAATGTGAATAGGCTTAATGATCCCATCAAAAGATGAGGACTTCAGACTGGATAAAAAAGCAAGACCCATCTATTTGCTGTCTACAAGAGACTTATTTTAGACCTAAGGACACCTACAGCCTGAAAATGAAAGGTTGAAGAACCATTTAGCATTCAAATGGTCCTCCAAATAAAGCAGGGGTAGCAATCTTCATATCAGATAAATTAGAGTTTATCCCAAAGACCGTAGTAGAGATGAAGAGGGACACTACATCATACTTAAAGGATCTGTCCAACAAGAGGACCTAACAATCATGAATATTTATACTCCTAATGTGGGAGCTGCCAAGTATAGCAATCAGTTAATAACCAAAGCAAAGACATACTTAGATAACACACTAATACTGGGAGACTTCAACATGGTGCTTTCTGCAAATGATAGATTTTCTAAGCACAACATCTCCAAAGAAACAAGAGCTTTAAATGATACACTGGACCAGGTGGATTTCACAGATATTTACAGAACTTTACATCCAAACTCAACTGAATACACATTCTTCTCAAGTGCACATGGACTTTCTCTTGAATACACCACATATTGGGTCAAAAATCAGGTCTCAACTGGTACCAAAAGATTGGGATTGTCCCCTGCATATTTTCAGACCACAATGCTTTGAAACTTGAATTCAATCACAAGAAGAAATTTGGAAGAAACTCAAACACGTGTATATCAAAGAGCATTCTGCTAAAGGATGAAAGGGTCAAACAGGAAATTTGAGAAGAATTAAAAGGATTCATGGGAACTAATGAAAATGAAGATACAAGCATTCAAAATCTTTGGGCTACTGCAAAAGCAGTCCTAACAGGGAAATACATCGTAATACAAGCAACCCCCAAAAAGTTGGAAAAAGCTCAAATATACAAGCTAACCTTGCACCTAAAGGAACTGGAGAAAGAACAGCAAATAAAATCTACACCAGGGATCCCTGGGTGGCGCGGCGGTTTAGTGCCTGCCTTTGGCCCAGGGCATGATCCTGGAGACCTGGGATCGAATCCCATGTCGGGCTCCCGGTGCATGGAGCCTGCTTCTCCCTCTGCCTGTGTCTCTGCCTCTCTCTCTCTCTCTCTCTCTCTCTCTCTCTCTGTGACTATCACAAATAAATAAATTTTTTTTTAAAAATTTAAAAAATTAAATAAAATAAAATCTACACCAAGCAGAAGAGAGTTACTAAAGATTCGAGTAGAACTCAATGAAATAGAGACCAGAAGAACTTAAGAACAGATCAACAAAACCAGGAGTTGGTTCTTTGAAAGAGTTAATAAGATAGATAAACCATTAGCCAGCCTTATTAAAAACAAAAGAGAAGAGACTCAAATTAATAAAATCACGAATGAAAAAGGAGAAATCACCACCAATACCAAGGAAATACAAACGATTTTAAAAACGTATTAGAAGCAGCTATATGCCAATAAATTAGGCAATCTAGAAGAAATAGACACATACCTGGAAAACCACAAACTACCAAAACTGGAACAGGAAGAAATAGAAAACTGGCACAGGCCAATAGCCAGGGAGGAAATTGAAGTAGTCATCAAAAACATCCCAAGACACAAAAGTCCAGGGCCAGATGGCTTCCCAGGGGAATTCTATCAAACATTTAAAGAAGAAACAATACCTATTCTACTAAAGCTGTTCGGAAAGATAGAAAGAGATGGAGTACTTCCAAACTTGTTCTGTGAGGCCAGCATCACCTTAATTCCAAAACCAAAGACCCCACCAAAAAGGAGAACTATAGACAAATATCCCTGATGAACACAGATGCAAAAATTCTCAACAAGATACTAGCCAATAGGATCCAACAGTACATTAAAAAGATTATTCATCATGACCAAGTGGGATTTATCCCCGGGATGCAAGGCTAGTTCAACACTCATGAAACAATCAACATGACAGATCATATCAACAAGAGAAAAAACAAGAACCATATGATCCTCTCAATAGATGCAGAGAAAGCATTTAACAAAATACAGCATCCATTCCTGATCAAAATTCTTCAGAGTGTAGGGATAGAGGGAACATTCTTCATTATCTTAAAAGCCATCTATGAAAAGCCCACAGCAAATATCATTGTCAATGGGGAAACACTGGGAGCCTTTCCTCTAAGATCAGGAACATGACAGGGATGTCCACTCTCACCACTGCTATTCAACACAGTATTAGAAGTCCTAGCCTCAGCAATCAGACAACAAAAAGAAATGAAAGGCATTCAAATCGGCAAAGAAGAAGTAAAATTCTCCCTCCTTGCAGATGACATGATACTGTACATAGAAAACCCAAAAGATTCCACCTCAAGTTTGCTAGAACTCATACAGCAACTCGGCAGTGTGGCAGGATACAAAATCAATGCCCAGAAATCAGTGGCATTTCTATACACTAACAATGAGACAGACTGAAGAAAGAGAAATGAAGGAGTCAATCCCATTTACAGTTGCACCCAAAAGCATAAGGTACCTAGGAATAAACCTAACCGAAGAGGTAAAGAATCTATACCCTAAAACCTATGGAACACTTCTGAAAGAAATTGAGGAAGACACAAAGAGATGGAAAAATATTCCATGCTCACGGATTGGAAGAATTAATATTGTGAAAATGTCAATACTATCCAGGGCTATTTACACATTCAGTGCAATCCCTATCAAAATACCATGTACTTTCTTCACAGAGTTGGAACAAATAATCTTAAGATTTGTGTGGAATCAGAAAAGACCCGAAATAGCCAGGGGAATATTGAAAAGAAAACCAGAGCCGGGGGCATCACAATGCTGGATTTCAAGTTGTACTACAAAGCTGTGATCATCAAGACAGTATGGCACTGGCACAAAATTAGACACATAGATCAATGGAACAGAATAGAGAACCCAGAAGTGGGCCCTCAACTCTATGGTCAACTAATCTTTGACAAAGCAGGAAAGACTATCCAGTGGAAAAATGACAGTCTCTTCAATAAATGGTGCTGGGAAAATTGGACAGCCGCATGCAGAAGAATGAAACTAGATTATTCTCTTGCACCATACACAATGATAAACTCAAAATGGATGAAAGATCTAAATGTGAGACAAGATTCCATCAAAATCCAAGAGGAGAACACAGGCAACACCCTTTTTGAACTTGGCCACAATAACTTCTTGCAAGATACATCTATGGAGGCAAGGGAAACAAAAGCAAAAATGAACTATTGGGACTTCATCAAGATAAAAAGCCTCTGCACAGCAAAAGAAACAGCCAACAAAACTAAAAGACAACCTACAGAATCGGAGAAGATATTTGCAAATGACCTATCAGATAAAGGGCTAGCATCCAAGATCTATAAAGAACTTATTAAACTCAACAGCAAAGAAATAAACAGTCCAATCATGAAATGGGCAAAAAACATGAACAGAAATTTCACCAAAGAAGACATAGACATGGCCAACAAGCACATGAGAAAATGCTCCGCATCCACTTGCCATCAGGAAAATAGTTCAAAACCACAATGAGATACCACTTCACAGCAGTGAGAATGGTGAAAATTAACAAGACAGGAAACAACCAATGTTGGAGAGGATATAGAGAAAGGGGAACTCTCTTGCACTGTTGGTGGGAATGTGAACTGATGCAGCTGCTCTGTAAAACTGTGTGGAGGTTCCTCAAAGAGTTAAAAATAGTTCTGCCCTATGACCCAGCAATTGCACTGTTGGGGATTTACCCCAAAGATACAGATGCAGTGAAACGCCGGGACACCTGCACCCCGATGTTTCTAGCAGCAATGTCCACAATAGCCAAACTGTGGAAGGAGCCTCGGTGTCCATCAAAAGATGAATGGATAAAGAAGATGTGGTCTATGTATACAATGGAATATTCCTCAGCCATTAGAAACGACGAATACTCACCATTTGCTTCAACATGGATGGAACTGGAGGGTATTATGCTGAGTGAAGTAAGTCAGTTGGAGAAGGACAAACATTATATGGTCTCATTCATTTGGGGAATATAAAAAATAGTGAAAGGGATTAAAGGGGAAAGGAGAGAAAATGAGTGGGAAAAATCAGAGAGAGAGACAGAACATGAGAGACTCCTAACTCTGGGAAACAAAAAAGGGGTAGTGGAAAGGGAGATGGGTGGGGACTTGGGGTGACTGGGTGACAGGCACTGGGGGGTGCTTGACGGGATGAGCACTGGGTGTTAGGCTATGTGTTGGCAAATTGAACTCCAATTTTAAAAATACAAAAAAATAAATAAAAATAAATGGTAAATGTAGCATTGAGCTTTTTTTAAAAAAACAAAACAAAACAAAACAAAAAAAAAACCTCTGAGGAAGCATACTTGTCTCCCCCAAAAAAGGTGTATTATTAGCTTTCCTAAGATATTGGGTAATAACAGGGTAACTATAGAACTTCTTTTGGAATAGAAAAAGCAAATCACAAAAGCCAAAATGGCCTACAACATTGGAAAATAAGTAAATTTTCTCAATATATCATTAAATATGTAATATTTAATACATTATTTAATAAATAATTTTATCTTTAAAATTGACATAATTGGGACACTGAGTCGCTCAGTCAGTTAAGTGTCTGCCTTCAGCTGAGGTCATGATCCTGGAGTCCTGGGATCGAGCCCCCCATTGGGCTCTCTATTCAGTAGAAGCCTGCTTCTTTGCCTCTGCCTGTCGCTCTGCCTACTTGCTCTCTCTCTCTCTCTCTCTCTCTCCCTCTCAAATGAATAAATAAGAAATCTTTTTAAAAATTGACATAATTTTCAAGGTTTTCTCAGAGCCTGGTCATCTGATACTTCTAATAATTCAAGACTCCTCTTTCTTTTCAGAGATTATTATTTTGGCACAATGATGCGTAGTAATATGATATGTATTGCTTTCCTTGTATAATTTCTTTCTTATTTCTGAAATTAGACTTTAGAAATCAGTTTATATGATTCTGTTTATATTTTTAGGCTACTAATTAGACAAAACATTGATAAAGAAGGGAAATTCTGGTAAAGGAAAGAAGTATTTCTTTCACACACATGCTTTCTATCTTCAGGCCTTTACTTGTAAATCCTTCCTCTGCTCAGACAATGTGTTGTCATCTGCTTTGATGGCCTTACCCAACATGTATACTAAGGCATTCTTTGGTGAAGTGGCCTGAGTCATTAGTGCATGTGAATTTTTAATATTTGGATTAGTGACTCAAATGGAATTTCTTTTATAGAAAAATAAAGTCCCCCGCCCCAAATTCTTCTCATAATGGTTGTAGGAATTTAATGATTTCATTATGCTCATTACCAATGCCATCGTAAAACACTACTATACCAGCAGCAAAACAATAGAAGACTGTAATATGAGATCATAATTTCTAGCATAAATCAATCAGATAGAAAGAGGTTGGAGAGGAATGCAAAGAGTATTCTTGGAATATGTTCAAAATCTAATCATGATCTGTAATGCTCTGATTTACAGCATCTCCTGTCTGCTTGCTTTCTCATTTAAATGACCTGTGTTTCCTTTTTAAAGTCAATGCTGGAAAGATTTCAAATAGGATGATATTCAACAGGAAGGAAGACATAAACAAAACCCAAATGGGTACTTGACAACCTTAATACTCAAGCACGTGGGTCAGAGTTCATTAGGTTATTTAATCTAGCCATGCAAATTGGTTTATGCTAGGGTCTGAAATAAATCAAACTGAGCTTAAAGAAAATCGGACAGTGGCTCTAAAACCAAATCTCACCTTATTCTCTGGAACATAGAAGTAAATTTGACTCTAAGACTTTGCACTTACTGTTCTCATTGCCTGGAATGCTTTTCCCTAGAATATCTGACTCATAATTCCAGTATCAACTCAAATGTTGGCATTTTTAAGAGATAATAAGTGTGTATGAAGTAAATGAATGAGAAAGAATGAGTATCTAAAGACAAAGTACTTCGTTACTTCATTCCTAGTACATTTGATGCTGAGTGAATGAAATGGTGAAGTCATCCATTTGGTTTCTATGAAAAAAAAAAGCATCACCTTAAAATAAAATATAATTAACAAAGGGCTAAGTTCTAGTCAAATAGGTAATATGGATAGAAATTTCTAAGTAATAATATCCTGGAAGTTATTGTGATCATTTGTCATGCTCACCTCAGTACAATATCAGTAAGATGGATCTCCTGAATTCCAGGACTAGGTTGACTTGAGTGTTTTAACAACTTCATGCAATGTTTGTCAGTATTTCACAGAAAGGTTGTTTTCTTTCCATGCTTGGCTCTCTGGAAGGGAAGAGGCAGTACAACATGGTGGTTAGGTGTTGGACACTGGAATTAATGGTCATGGTTTATCCCTGCTCACTAGAAGAATGACCTTGTTGTGAGTTCTTCACATCATGAAGTTTCTTCTTCATTTGTAGCCATACAGTACTTATTTCTTAGTTTGGTTGATGTGCTATAACAAAATAACCATAGACTAGCTGGCTTAAACAAGAAATGTTTATTTCAAATAGTCTTAAATTTGGGAAATCCAAGAGCAAGGTGTCAGCACAGTCATATTCTAAGTGAAAGTTTTCTTTCTGACTTACAGACAGTCATCTTCTGGTTGTGCCCTTACATGGCAAAGAGAGAAATAGAAGATTGCAAGCAAGCTGTCTGGTCTCTTCATCTAAGGGCACTAATCCCATATTGAAGACTCCTCCTTTATCATCTCATCTGGACCTAATTATTTCCCAAGGCCCCACTCCCAATACCATCAAATTGGGCATTAGGGTAGGTATATGAATTTTTGAGGAACACAAACACTCAGTCCATAATGGTTCATGAATGTGTTATGGGCTTACATAAAATAACACATGTGAAGTGCTTAGGGCATTTTTGGTACATTGTAAGCACCCTAGAGGTGTTAGGATCTATTATTGAAATACATAGAATAGTGTTACATTTTGTACAGGATTCATAGAGAGTTTCTAAAGTAAAGTTTAGATAGAAAGTTTACATGTTACATGTGGATTTTATTTCAGTTCAGAAGAAACCATGCTGATTCATCACTTCAATTTCTGATTAATATTCAGTTCATTTCATGTGCTGAAACACTGCCATTCCATTTACATGTCCCAGCCAAAACTGATAAGGATGTGGTCCTTCTGACACTTTAGGGTCAAAGCAAGGGTTGTGGAATGACAAATGGTAAACACCAGCTCTGGCTAGAGTGTTTGACTATCTGTGAGCTCAGTAGACCAAAAAAAAAAAAAAAAAAAAAAGCTTTGTAAAATGGTGCTTTTGAAACCAATTCACAAATTTCAGTTAATGATCACCATTGGAGATGATGCACCACAAAATGCCGTCAGGGAGCCCTAGTAATTTTTCATTGAATGCTCAGGAATTGACAGGAGGAAAGCACTAGACAAAATTATGTGTAAGTACTAAGTGGCAGTCAGAATCTGCAACTTGAGAGGAAAAAATCCTCACAGAAATATATGTCCCAAACCAGGTGAAACTATCAATTAGTATAAGAAGTCATGTGTTTTCCCTTGATATTAACATACATGACTAGAGGGAAAACCAAACGGTGTCCTAAAGCCTGCAGTTCCTAGAACCAACTTTATAAATACTCAAATAGTATAGAAAATACAATTGAGATATTAGGACTCAAAATGGAAAAAAATAGTCATTATACAAATTTTGTTTATATATGTGTATTTTTTTAAACCCGGAAAATAAAGAAGAATGCTCACCAAGGGGTCCTAGTGTGATATTACAAGTGAGTTTATTTTCTACTTTCTTAGGAAACATGATTTGTTAGTGAACATAGATTTTTATAATAAGAAAAATTACAAACATTTTTGTAAAACTTTACATCAACTACATAAGTCAAATAAAACAATATTCATCTAAAAAAATTTTCATCGATTGTATGTAACACTCTGTGCTCATTACATCAAGTGCCCTCCTTAATGCCCATCCCCCAGTTACCCTACCTCCCCCCATGTCCCCTTCAGCAACTTCAGTTTGTTTCCCATAGTTAAGAGTCTTATATGGTTTGTTTCCTTCTCTGTTTTCATTTTATTTTATTTTTTTCCCTTTCCCTTTTTCATTTGCTTTGTTTCTTAAACTCTACATATGAATGGAATCATATGATAATTGTCTTTCTCTGACTCACTAATTTTGCTTAGCATAATACCCTCTAGTTTCATCCATGTTGTTGCAAATGGCAGGATATCATTGTTTTTGATGGTTGAGTAATATTCATATATATATATATACACACACACACACACACACACTATTGGGTGGTGGGCATCAAGGAGAACACTTGATGTAATGAGCACTGGGTGTTATTGCAACTCATGAATCACTAAATTCTACCTCTGAAACTAATAATACACTATATGTTAATTAAGTTGAATTTAAATAAGAAATTTTTTAAAAAGAATCTTTCAGTAAGGGCATATTGTATCACCAAGCACTGTTTTCTCAATGTTGTTATCTATGATAGTCACACCTAGATCATAAATTCCAAAGTAATAAAGGCAAAGTCAAGTCCATCTGGCTCCTCACTTCCCAGCTGTATGATATTTGTCCAATTTTATAAACTCTATGTTCCCAGTTTTTTATGTATAAAATAGTAACAGTAATACTGCCTACCTCAAAGAATTGTGTCAAAAGATAGTAATTGAGATAGCATATTCTATTGGGTCATTAATATGGTTAATGATTTAGACCTGTGACTAATACATAGTGAAAACTGTTAAAATGTTAAATGATGATAGTGATGATGATGATGATGATGATGATGAAGAATGCCTAGGGATTAGTATCATGGTCCCCAAAAGTTAGACAAGGCCTTGCCCTTTTGAACCTTTATGATCTTAAATTCTATAACCACTTTAAGCTTCAGTGCATACCCTTATCTACTAGAAGAGAATGATGGTAGCTGCACCTTGGCATCTTGTGGGAGTTAAGTGTGACTATGCACATATGGTGTGATCAGTATGAAAACATATATGAAATTTTCAAATGTGGAGCAAAAGAATACCATCAGAGTTGGTGTAATTCCTACAGGGCAGCATCATGCTTATCCAGAGTTGGTTTCTCTTGAGTTGCAAGCTGAGCTTAGGTTTAGTATAATTATGGTGGGATTTATTATTCTAAAAGGACCAAAGACAAGGTCACACTGATAGAAGCTTCTTTCCCTATATATAAAAGTAGACTGCACTGTTTGGGGACAAACATGATACTGTTTTGGTGAATTATACTACCATTCAGGAGAGCTGGTAAGAAAATTAACCATGGCTAATTTGAGGGGAATTCCAGTGAGAAGTCTGAACTAGAACTGAACCCTCAGAACTTCCAGAAAGCCCACTGTGTTGTACAGATCTGGTGATCAAGCCTAGGAGACCATCTTGAGGTGCTCCTCTTAGAGCTCCATTCAAGTGTCCACAGTACTGAACTGGATCAAGAGGATAAATCTTCTCTTCCTGTGGAAAGGAATGGGGTTTCCCAAGAAAGCAAGAAGAGAACCCAAACTGATTTTGAGAGAAGGATGTATGTTGAGAAAAGAACTTGGAAGAGAAAGTCAGTGAGAATAAAGGAAGCAGAAATTCTTTTTTGGAATGATTTCTTGATCATGATCCAGGCAGTACCTACCCAAGAAATGTGTATAATTCAATGTAATAATCATATGTTGAAGTACCTATCGTAGACAGACATATATCAAAACATATAAAAGACATATATAGAAACATGTGAGGGTTTTCACTACCATATTGTGGTAATAGTGGAACAAGGAAATGATTTTAATTTCTATTAAGAGGACAATAGATAAGCTAAGAATATTTAAAATATGAAATTCAGCAACAGACAACAAAAAGAAATAAAAGGCATCCAAATTGGAAAGGAAGAAATCAAACTTTCACTATTTGCAGATAACATGACCCTCTGTATAGAAAACCCAAAAGACTCCACCAGAAAAATTGCTAGAAATGATATTTGAATTCAGGAAAGTCACAGGATATAAAATCAACATACAGAAATCTATTGAATTTCTATACACCAATAATGAAGCAACAGAAAGAGAAATCAAGGAATCAATTCCATTTACAATTGCACCAGAAACCAAAGAGGTAAAAGATCTGTATTCTGAAAACTAAAAAACACTTATGAAAGAAACTGAAGATGACACAAAGAAATGGAATATTTAGAAATTTTTAAAAATGCATTAATGAAAAAAATTAGCAAAAAATACAATTATAATCATTTTTATGAGGAATGATTAATGATATGAAAATATATGCATATATAAGTAGATATGTATGCAAATATATGCAGAAAAGCAATAAACAAAATGACATGATACAGTATAATCTCAGCCATATATTTTTTAAATGTATAGAAAAAAAGAACCAAACCGTAATACCCATTAACAATGTGGTTTATGCTCTTGTGAGGAGACGTTGAATGATTTTTTTGCTCATTTACTCTACTGAACCCCTGCTGAGAAAGATGTAAACCTCAAAGGTGATATTAAGGGTAGAGAAGCAATCTTCATGGAGAGTGCCAAGGATGCTCAGGACCCATAACAACTATACAAGGCAGTTCTGACCATGGTTTTTCCACATAATGTTGCTGAAGCCAAGACAATGTTTCATTTTAGAGTTTGGAGGAGAAGCAACATGTTACCAATATCCAGAGCTCCTTGGTAGCTTTTCCAGACCATCCCTTCATAGTGGAGCTGATTAGACTATTGTGGCTCCACTACTAATAACTGGCTACACTTTGTGAAAATTAATTGATCTGCCATTAGCAGGGAGAGAAATCCCTTGTCAAGGAAATAGAGTGAGGCAAGCACATTTCAGCCATAGTGGGAAATTACTTCTGAGTATCAAGATGCCTTTAAATAGTTCATCCTTCTCTCCTTGTTTTGTCTCTCAACAAAGGCTAGAAACCCTTGGAGTTTCTTCTAAATATTCCAACTTAATTATTTTTATTTATTATTATTATTTATTATTATTATTTATTTTTTATTTTTTATTTTATTTCACTTACATGTCTAACAATATATTTGGAAGTAATCTTTCATTGACAACTCTGACTTTCCACATAATTCCCAAGTCTATTAATTCTAGTTAAGCAAAGATTTTTAAAAATTGCTGTTGAAATCCACTTACCTCATTCAAAGATGCCAAAATCAGAATCCACAGGTTTACAGGAATTATTGATCTCTGTGAAATAATCATGAAAAATTCTCCCTGCACTCAATTAAAGTATTTATTAATAGAACTAGAAAGTCCTTGTTTTAGTTCTAAATTCAATTGAGGAATCATGGAAAATTTTTAGCTTTCTTATGATTTTCTTAATATTTCAGAAAATATTATTTTTTATATCTCCCTTCTGCCCTGTGATCCTTCTTGCAATCATAACATGTTGCAATAAGCTTTCTTAGTATCTCATAGCTCATAAGGCAACTTTCTGGAAGAGGAAGAATGTTGTAACAATTTCAGAGACATTCTTATCATTTCAAGATAGAATTTTAGATAAACTATAAGAATTTTTCTAACTGAATTTCAGTTGTTCACCCTACTTTTTTCCTCCAGTTGTGTTGCCCAACACCTACTTAAATATCTGTTATTTTACTTCTAAAACAATATACATTTTCTATTTTTGTGCTTTATTTTGTATCTTCAAATGAAATTGAATCCTGTAAGGACTTTCCAGGTATATCACTACTTCCTTTCAATTTCCTGAATGGTCTGTGTACCCTAGACCCTATAATAGATTTTGTATTCATATCACTACACTAAATAGTTCTTCTCAAACTTTTGTATAGATTATGTGTCTATTGGGAGATAAATTCACTGCACTGAGGCAAATACCAAGTAACACTCTCTTATTTAACATTCCAAAAATGCTTAGGGACATGTTAAATGAAGTTCTATAGAACAGCAGCCGTATATTGCCTATTAGGGTAGAGTTTAAAAGCTAATTACATATTCAACCATGCTTAGTTACTGGACCATAGAAACACCTAAATAAGCAATTTGGAGCTATCCAATGTGAAATAGTTGTCCTATTAACACAATTCACAGCATAGGAAAAAAGCCTTTCTTAAAACTAAAGATAAAACAGAAGCAAATACCTTCTTTTAATGGCTAATGGAGCCCAATGCAGTTAAGCTATCAAATGCAGCATGTTCTCTACTAACTGTTGTGTTTTCTGTTCACCAGAAAATTATACATCAAATTAGAAATTATTGTTAGAAATTTACATACCACCTGTTTTTATTTCCATTAACATTTCCCTTTAAACATTTTCTTTATATCTTCAATCCTTATATGGAAACATAAATGTTTTTACCTTCCAGAAACTTGAAATTAACATAATTAGGAATCCTGATATTCTATCTCCAGTGCTTTTGGGGGTGTGTTATCTGCACTCAAGAGTGTTCCTAATGCAGCATTGTCATTTATAAAACAGGGATCCTCAGTGTTTTTATTTGGCTGCCTTTGTTTGAGGAGTTTTGTTTAGTGTATCATGGTCTAAATGCAAAGCTTACTCCCCAGTCATTACATCCGATTATTAGTTCTGAGTGGGCAGATCTGTATCACTTTAAATTAACGGTTGTATAATATCCAGTGCAAGGCCCTGACTACAAATGCTTAACCAAAATCCTTCAGACACTCACCTTTTTTCCCTAAGATTAGAAGAAATATTCATAGCAAACTGTCTTTGAGGCAGTAGCTATGAATATAAAGAAAAGGAAAAGTGCAAGTACAGTGAAAGTAGAGGAAGATTATCCTAATTAATGTACCAGCTTTGCCATTCATCAGTGCCACCACCAATGCTCAGGATCTTCAGCAGCACACTGAAATTCTCTGGAGCTCAGTGACTCACTTTTATTGTATTTTATAGAAGCCCCAGGTCTATAACAGATTAGAAATTTTTTAAAAACCTGATCCTAGGTTACTATTTGAAAAGCACAATATTACCAACTTTATCATCAAGTTTCTTTGAGCAACTTAGTTGTCTTCATTCTACCCAGTAACCAACAGGGCTGAAAAATCAGTGCCCATCATTATAGTAAACCTCAGGGGAAAAAAATTAAAAAAATAAAAGCCTAAGGAAGAGATGTCTGCAGACAGGCCACGATTGCTCTTACTGCAAAAGCACCCATAGATTTTCAGTTCCCCTAAGGAGTGAAGAGAGCTAGTCAGCAGAAGTGACACAGGGCACAGAATGTACCTGTTCACATCCCCTTCACATCGGTTATTGCTCTACTTCTTGATTCGTCTCATCCTGAATATCAAACAGCCAAAAGCCTGAGCAAAAGTTAATAAAATTAAGCTGAGTAGCATATATACCCTCACTGTAACAGGGACGTGCAAAGAGAATATATCTTCTTCATTCCTTAAGACTAATCTTCCTCAAAAGCCCCTGAAGCCTGGGTGGTAAAAGAGGAAGCCTGCATTTAATCAGCCCAATATAGCCTGCTGTAATAATTTGATGCTTTCAGATAAAATATGCAGCCACTCAGATTTCCCATCTCCTTTTCTCCTGGTGCAGGTCTGTGGCTTCTGTGACCTCCTAAGTAAAGGAAACCTCACGTCCTCGCGTTGTCCTCTGATTCCCTTGGTTTCCATGGCGATGTTGTTCCCTTGGTTGCTGCCAGCAGCTTCTGTCAACTCCCGGTTTTCTTGTCATGGTGAGGACCTCAAAGTCGGGATCCTGGCGAGTGTGGCCTATCTGCATTCCCGGCCCCAGGCCTTACTTTAAAACCCCCGGCAGTTCTGAGGAAATCAATGTTTTTTATGTCTGTGACTCATTCTAAGCACATCAGTGTGTGAAGGTACAGAGCTCTGCACCAAGGGAATAGAGAAGGCCTTCTCCTTCCATGAAAAAGCCTTCAAACCCACTGTCAAATGCTGCAAAACCTGCATTGACTATCTTTCAACCTCACTGTGGCAATTTATTCCCACTCTTGTGCCCACCTCGACCCTTCAGACAGAGGGACACCTTAGGCTCACCAAGGAAAATGGCAAATAGTGGAAAGGTGAGAGAGCAAAACCTATTGATATTTTCCTTAAGAATATGAAAATAATCGAAAGGCCTAAACTAAATGCAACATATTTCACCTCTCTTTTTCAATCTGTTTAGTAGTCCACTCCAGAAAGAAAAAGGGGGAAGAGACAGGTCAGTCCCCAGGTGCCGAGTGAAAGAAGGCAAGCACAGCAATAGGCAGGAGCGGGCAAGGGAGTGGACCAGAGTGGCCAGGACAGTAGGTCATCCAGAGCACACTAATTTGGGTTTTGTTCCATCCAAACATCCCCATATCTCTAAGATTGTTTTTTTCAAACCATTTGTGAGAATTGCTGATCTCCAAAGTGGTAAAAAAACAAACAAAGCTGCATATTGAAGGTGATTTTGCCAGCTTGATTTGCTAGAAAGCTGGGTAGTGAATGTGATGAGAACCATCTTAATCAGCCTCAAATGTCTTCTTTGCCTCTGTTTGTCCCCCTCTGGCTGAGCCTCACATTTCTTCCCAGGCTCTCCTATTACTGGTTGCAGAGATCATAACATGAGAAAAAAATATATATAAACACCATTCTCTTTATCTACTGAACATTGTATGTGGCTCTACTTTGTTGGAATGAATTGTGACTGTGGCATTTAAGAGCACTTGCTGAATTCTTTATTATCTTCCATTTTCTCTGTATTTCTTCTGTGTCTATCTTTCCCAGAAGGTCATATACATATGTTTTTTTTCAATACCTCTTTTTAAGATCCTGTCAACATGTGTTTTAAGAGGAAAATCTGCACTGTATATTTCTATTTTCTAGGTGTACATTTAAGCTGATTGTTTCCTTTATGCTAAGCCTACACTCCTGAGAGTAATGTAATAAATGTTCTAAGAGTCCCAACCTACCCTAAGCCCCTCATACATAACTGTTCTTATAGAAATAGCAATGCAACATTTTCAGTCCCATTGATGGATTTTTTTTATTTTTTTTATTTTTATTTATTTATTTATTTATTTTGCTGGGGCTGCGGTAACAAAGGACCATAGAATGGTGGCCTAAACAACAAAAAGCTATTGTCTCATCGTTCTGGAGGTTGGAAGCACAGCATCAAGTTGTTGCTAAGGTTTGTTCCAATCAAATCTATCAAGGATAAGAGATCTTGAGATTTGTTGGCCATTTTGGGTGGTTTGGGGTTTATTTGTTTGTTGCCCACCCTAATGACCTCATCTTAACTGGTTATATCTGTAATAACTCTGTTTTCAAATAAGGTCACATTGTGAGATTTGGAAGTTAGGACGTCAATATGTGAATTTGGAGGGACATAGTTCAAACCATAACACCGAAGATATCAGGGAGACATGCAGTTGGATGATTCAGGCATTCATTTCAAAGACTATTTTTTTTTAATTTTTATTTATTTATGATAGTCACAGAGAGAGAGAGAGAGAGAGGCAGAGACACAGGCAGAGGGAGAAGCAGGCTCCATGCACTGGGAACCCGATATGGGATTCGATCCCTGGTCTCCGGGATCGCGCCCTGGGCCAAAGGCAGGCGCCAAACCGCTGCGCCACCCAGGGATCCCTCAAAGACTATTTTCAAAAGAGTTCTTTGCAGCATATCCTCTTACATGTAAGCATTTGTGGTGTCCCTGTTCTGAACCCAGTTCATGAAAGGGAGGTGGGGTTTTCATCTTCAAAATCATCTCAAACTCCTTCTTCAAGATACTCTGAACTGGGTAATTACACAAGCAACCTCTTTTTATCAAAACTATTTCTAAGTCAAATGCCTTCTTGAAAGACATTCACTACCCTGTTTGTAGACCAAACAGTGTTTGGAGGTCTTCTTCTGACCAGAGAAACTTATTACTCTGGCCAGAAGGAAAGGGTTCTTTCATGCCAGCCATGTGAGATCCAGGAGCACTGTCCCCAGCCTAAGGTCCGGGACAGGGTGGGCACTCAATGTTTACTGAATGATCAAGTTGACTGATGATGAGTGTGACCAGGCTAAGCACACATAAAATGCAGATCTATGAAGGAGAAATGAGAGTCCCCCTTGTAAAGAATAAATATATACATAGAAAGAGATCTGCTGTGGCCTTTGATTTCACCCTGCCATGACATACTGCTTGGGAGCTGTTATCTTGTCATCTTAGACTTCTTTAGATAACCGCTTAGTCTTATCTTTGAATTTTACAAATAAAGAAATTAAGAGCCAGCAAGATTTAAACAGATGGACTTTCTTACTATTAGCAGTAATATCAGTACTAAATTCTAAACCTCTCAAAACCCCATCAATTCTTTACTAACAAATGTCCTGATTTGTTCTCACTCTTCCACCTAGGTAAAGTTTCAGTTACCCTTGATATCTGATCAAATTCTTCATCTCCATCATCCCCCAGGTGATATCTAATCACCCTCGTAGCCTTCAGCAAGAATACTGTTAAGTAAGTTTAGCCTGAATCTCCCTCTTAACCCTAATATCTATTCTTAGTAATTTTCCATCCACCCTGTTCCTTGGCTAGAAACCTCCACTTGTCCATGAAGTTCTTGGAATTGAGACCAGTTCTATACTGAGGTCTCTTTTCCTCTATTGCAGTAGTTCCTGATTAAAATCTGCTTCTACCATTTTAACTGCTATCCAGCTCTGGTTTTCTTCAACAGCTTTCTGGAGTTCCTAATGTCATCAATAAGGTTAATATTTTTTCCACAAGTAAATATGTGTGTATACTTTTTTATTCTTAGAAACACCAATATCACCTACAATGAACTTATTTACAAAGCATCCAACTTAACTGGTCAAGTTTATACTACCAGCATAGGAGACTCTGTAGCCTATCTTCTTACAATGTAGTCACGGCCTTCACTCGTTGGTAAATGAGATTTTAGAATTTTTTAAGAGTAAGAACTACATATTACTTATTGTTATCAAAGCCTGACCCATGCTGAGCCTTGAATAAAAACAGTTGAAAATATAATTAATGGAGTATGGATGAATGGATATATAAATGAATGTATACATGATGTTTCTGTTCTTGACTTCAATACCAACACATCAATTGAACTATAGTTATTGTAACTTTTTATTCAATATCCAAACTACTTGAGAGGGAATATATGCCACCACATTTAGTTAAAGCAGGTAGATTTTATAAGAAGATAAATACAACATGACAGTGAAGTAGCTAGCCATGTATCCTAAAAAAATCCCCTCTTTGCTGAGCTATGCCTTCATGTAGTATACTTTTCAGTACACTCATCTGGACTTGGTGTTGAGGGTATGAACAAGGTTTTATATTCCTGCTCATTTCTGTTGTAGCTGAAGTCCTTAAGGATAATGACATGGTCTTCTCTTTCTGTTGTCTCCATGGTGACAAGAACTCTGCATCTTGTGTCTGAGATTTGCTATGGATTGGATCTTATATCCAAGGTTTTCTCTGGTGAGTTATGCCTTAGCCAATTAGCAGGAATCCAGAATGGCACATTTTGTCTAGCAGATTTCAGCAAGTATCTTATTTGGTTCCTTGATTTCCAGACTTTGTCAATAATTCTGTAATCATGAAGTTTAACGGCTTTGGCTTCACTCTCTTCATAAAGGATGAATCCTATGTAATGACTACTGGAGGTTGCAGTAGATGTAGTAAGCAGTTGTCTTCATGTTCTAACTTGACGAATATTACCCTGTTTCCCCAGTAACTTGATTGCTGGAAAATCCCTTCATTCGAATTTAAATATCTCAGCTAAAAGCTCTCTGATGAGAATACAGGTACATAATCCAAAAAATGGGACATAATTTAGGTAAGATTTTGATTGAATGGAGAGGACAAGGACACTGTTCTAATGAGAAGTTTTGGGTGGGCTATTGCAGTGGGATTAAGCATCCAAGGGCTGCCACAAGATACAGGGTGTGTGGAGAGGCCAGTGGCATCCAAAGACAGGAAAGGTGTGAAAAAAAAACTGATTGGGACCCCCAGGGTGGCTCAGTGGTTGAGCATCTGCCTTTGGCTCAGGGTGTGATCCTGGAGTCCTGGGATCAAGTCCCACATCGGGCTCCCCGTGAGGGGCCTGCTTCTCCCTCTGCCTGTCTCTCTTTCTCTCTCTCTCTCTCTCTCTCATGAATAATAAAAAAAAAAAATGATTGGAGGACGACTATTTTACAGTTTTCCTCAAACATAGCCTGCAAACTACTAGTTTTCCCATGTGCTAGTAAAGAAAAAGAACACTCTTTTTAGTTTCTGAAGCAACTTTGCAAAGGGTTTTCTAAAAGTCCCTTGCATTACTAATGCAGAGAGCAATTGCTTCACAAACTAGGATAGCACTAACCAAATCTACGTCAATTTCATATTCTCCACCACCCCCAAAAGAGAGAAAAATACAACTATCCATTTTAGGCCTCTAAAACCATAATAAGACGTGTGCCTGGGTGGCTCAATCGGTTAAGCGTTTCCCTTCAGCTCAGGTCATAATCCCAGGGTGCTGGGATTGAGTCCAGCATTGGGCTCCCTGGTCAGTGAAGAGCCTGCTCCTCCCTCTCCTCCTGCTTCTCCCCCTGCTCATGCTCTCTCTTTCTCTCAAATAAATAAAATCTTAAAAACAAACAAACAAACAAACAAACAAAAACATAACAGGGACACCTTGGTGGCTCAGCAGTTGAGTATCTGCCTTTGGCTCACAGTGTGGTCTTGGGGCCCCAGATCAAATCCTGCATCAGGCTCCTTACATGGAGCCTGCTTCTCTCTCTGCCTCTCTCTCTCTCTGTTTCTCTCATGAATAAATAAATAAAATCTTTTAAAAATAAAAAAATTTTAAACCTATAATAAAAGAAGGAAGAGATGAGTTTATTATTATTCCCATTAGGCCTGCTATCCTATTTCTGTTTGACCTACTCTGATTTTCTATCCCAGTGTTCATGGATAAGAAAGGAGGCAAAATGAGTTCTGCCCTCAAATGTAACTGTGGCCACAGTCCATAATGGATCCTGACCATTTTCAAATGTCAGGCTTCAGTGGGGGCAGAGGAAGTACAGCCTGTGAATGAGAAGACTAAGTTAAAATTGAATTTCTTCTACTATCTCCGCTGGCTAACTCACTTTGAACTTCTAACAATGAAAGTTGGGCTATGTCATTTATCCTGCCTCCTAATCTTACTCTGATACCTGGCCCTGCACCAAGGAGGTGCTTCCTTTGCAGTTTCCTTACCTGGTGGCTGCTCCCTCATATAGTCCTCAAAATCAGGAGGTGTGATGTGGGTCCTTCTCAATCCGATCACTGTTTCTTGGTCATTTATCCCGACTCTCTAAAGAAATCATTTTTGAAAGACATCTTATCTGGAAACACCATGCTTTTTTCCTCCTTCTTGTTCTCATCTACAGCCCTCACTTAACACTCTTCATCCATAGCAGACCTTTACTCCTGCAACTAATGTAGACTTTGTGTCAATTCCATTTTCTACCATAATCTTGGCAGAATTCAGCACCCAGGTGGCAACCATCCAACTCCCTGGCCTCTCAGTTCCTCAAAAGCCTCATAGCCAATGACCTAGACCTCTACTCCACTACAGCTGCTCCCTCCCATGGCCTCACCCTGATCATTTTCCTTACCTATAGCCACCCTAATTCCAAATACCTTGCTTTGTGATCATAACATTTTCAATGCCAGCTTTTAAAAAATTATTTATCTTATGACCCTCTAGCATTCTACTTTCTCCCAGTCCAGAAGTTTTGTACAGAATATTGCTTGAGCAAATGAATGAATGAACAAACCCATGCAATAAAGATGGAAATGCCAATAACTCATTTAAAATAACATCACTTCTATTGAATAGAAAGGTTTAAATCTCGTAGCGAGTTTGGTCCTGAGCAGCTGTACTGTGCTGATATATCCAGATAAGAGCTCACTTTTTTGCTTCTCTGTGTCATTACTAAATACCTGACAGCCTAGAATGGGTGAGGGTGGGGACAGTAGGACAGAGAATCAGGAAGTGATCCCATACCATATTAACACTGTAGTAGAATTTTTTTATTTGAAACATGAAAATACACCTTCAAACATGGAATTAAGTAGCCGAGGAGACAAAAAAACAGGATGGATGGATGGATAAATGGGTGGATGGGATAGATAGATGGTTGGATAGAATGATGGCGCATAAATCTTTTCCCTTGACCATCTGATTAAGGAGTACCTCTAACAAATGTAGGTTTGACTGAACTGGAGCTGTAGGAGAAATAGAAGCTTGTAAGTTCCAAAAGACTTCCTTTTCTGAAATAGGCATACATTATAGTGAGTAACTTTAGGCTCTCCCTTGGTTCTCCTCTGGGAGGCCCATAAACTTGGTTGGCTCAGCTTATAGTCATTTGCACAGTGTTTTAACCTGAATCCTTTTCCTTCATTTCAGAAACAAAAAAATCCATCTAAATCTCATGAAACTATTGAAGACTTAAAAATCAGATAAAGCCACTTTCGGTGTGAAACTTTTCCTGACTTCTCTTTTCCTGTCATTCTTCAAGATATTCTTTGTAAGTCTGTTACAGACTTTAAACAACGTTGCAGGGCAGCCCGGGTGGCTCAGCGGTTTAGCACTGCCTTCAGCCCAGGTCATGATCCTGGAGACCAGAGATCGAGTCCCATGTTGGGCTCCCTGCATGGAGCCTGCCTCTTCCTCTGCCTGTCTCTCTCTCTCTCTCTCTCTCTCTCTCTCTCTGTGTCTCTCATGAATAAATAAATAAATAAAATCTTTAAACAAAACAAAACAAAAAACAACCAACATTGCAGTGATGCTATAATGGTGTCACTAGTTTGCTAAGAAACTGTGAATTAGTTTCTCAAGAAGAGAGGACACATTATCTCTATAATGCAATGACTAAATGCAAGATAGTACATTTATGAACATCTATATGAATGAATGACTAAGGCTATACAATAAAGGCTATAATTAATTAATTCAGGGAGTATTTATGAAGCACTCACTATGTCACTTATTATTTGAGATGCTGACAATATATTAGTGAACAAAGAAGATACAAATTTCCACCACATAGAACTGATAGTTTTTGCATCTTAGAAGAGGAAGTTATGGCAGTCATGTAGGATGCCAGTAAAACCCTCCAAAGGGAGTCTTCTGCAATCATCTGCCATGATAAGTCATCCTATTCATGGGTTGTTCTTAGCCAATGACTGGAGAGGGGCCATTCTAGCTCCTAGAAGACTCCCTTAATGACTAACCCAGGCACTGGGGTCCAACTTTGGTCAGCATGGCCAAGACTTTCTCAGAGCTATGTGTAGTCTGAGGCTTTTCCTACCCAATTCTTCCTAACTTCTCCCCTTTCTAAGATATCAGACCTGTATTATGGTCTGAAGACTCCATACCTATCCCTTTCCCCTTTAGTTTGAGGTATTCCACCCTCCAATAAGTCTCTTGCACCTCTAATTCCATTTTGGAGTTGGTTTGCTAGAGGCACAGAACTGATACAGAAGGGTAGCTAAGATTTTTTTCATTTTAATTCTTTAAGCATAAAATAGATTTTTATACTTATTTGACTGCCCATGATATCTTAGTACTGCTTTGTCCTCATTTAAGAGTTTGAGAAATCCATAAAGTGAGAAGAAAAGTGTTCCCAGTATGATTCTCAACAATTATGCAGATATATTTTAGAAAGCAAAATCATTAGTTTCAAATAATGCATTGCTGAAGCTGGCTAGAACCAATTCTGTGCCTCTCTTCCAAACTTCCCATTCAGTGACATCAGGTGGGTAGTTGGAAATCAGCCATGGCGGAAGAATTTACAGCATATAAATTGGCAAATTCTACAAATTGGGGTGGTTTTTCATTTTGTGGTGGTTTTTTGTTTTGTTTTTTGTTTTTTTTCAGAGAACAAGTTTACCAGCCCATCACTGTTTCCAGATCTTGTATTCAGACATGCCTAAACAGAAATCCAAGAATAAGAGTATATACTTTTAAAAGTTAAACAAAGACAGAACCAAGCAAAGGTTTGCAAAATGTTCTTGAAAATAAACCCAAGTTGATTCTTGGTAAAAAACAAAAACAAAAACAAAACAAAATAAAAGTTTAATAGTTTCTCTATTTGTTCTGCTTTAAACACTCATGTAACCTGTATTTTTATGCCTTTTTGTCTCTCTACACTTCTACCCTTGATAGTACCCTCAGTAGCCTTCTCTGGAAGCAGCCCACCACTATTTGTCCCTTTTACTTTACATTAATATGGAGCCTCTGTTGCATTATTCTGATAATATGCTATCCAAGGAAAACATCTTTGATTTATTCTTTGCAATTAAATGCATCCCTTGCCTCCTAATTTACATTTTGATATATGAAATTTTGAGATACATCGTGTTTTGCTAAACACTCAAAATACATCATTCCTGACATCTGTGTAATTTGTGAACCTTAATTAACATTCACTATTTTTTAAAACTTATTTCCTATAATTACCTATGTCTTTTCATGATTTTTCATGTTTTTAAATATTTTTCTTTAATGTATCTTGATTTTATTTATGATCCCACACTGTACTTGACAGTCTATTTTTCACATTTTTTTCCCTATCATGGGGTGTATTCTGGTGGTCCTCTCTAGAATGTTTTGCTTGTTTTTCCTCCTTTTGAGTTCATTTTCTGGTTTTTGTTTGTCATTTGCCCTTACAAAACCGTATGAGGAAAATGTTGGTTTTATTATTTGCTGTGGCTATAATAAAATAACTTTAGAAATGATGATAAGAAAAGGCAATATACCTCTCCCATGATCTTTATTAATGCATTTAATGGAATGCATTTTTGGCAAGATTCCCATCAATTTCCTTGGAACAGAAGAACCCACCCTGTCTTTTAGTGGTACTAAGAGAATAGAAATAATATTAAGAACTACATGTTTTAAAAAAAAAAAAAAAAAGAACTACATGTTTTCAACAAAGCCTAATACTTTTTGGTATGTTCATTCAGCAGAATCCAAACAAAACATTAAATGCAGAGCAAATATGTGATCCATATGACTCTACTCCTTTATTGCCACACTCAAGGCAAACATCATGCATTGTCATCACCAACCTTTCCACTGAGCAAAGGTCTCTACTCCTCTTCATGATTGGAATGTGTAATGGGGTAAAAATATCTTTTTACAAAGGTCCTTTTTTTAAATGTTTTATAATACTTCTTTAATATTTTGGCATGCTTGAAATCCTTCTTGAATTAAATGATATTCTAGGGACTGAAATATTTTTCAAATTCCCCAGGTTCCTAAAGACCCTAAAGTTTCTTGTGTTTTATAGATGTCACTTAACTTTCTTCTTTCTTGCTGGCTTTCTTCTTGTTCTATTTCTAATATTAAAATATACATGCAGACCTCAACTAAAACAAATTTTAAATTTGAGTTAGAGATGTTTCATACCACCAGCTGTTTAAGAACACCTTCATAAATATGCCTCAAATATTAATATCAAGAGGTAAAAAGGAGAGGTGCCTGAATGGCTCAGTTGGTTAAGTATCTTCTTTCAGCTCAGGTCATGATCCCAGGGTCCTGGGATTGAGCCCCACATCAGGCTCCCTGCTCAGTGGGGAGCTTGCTTCTCCTTCTCCCTCTGCCTGCTGCTCCCCCTGCTTGTGCTCTCTCTCTCTCTCTCTGTCAAATAAATAAATGCAATCTTAAAAAAAAATAAAAAGGTATAAAGAAAGCTGTCCAGTTATTTAGTATCATCAACTCAAGTGCTATAAAAACATCTGATTAATAAGGCATATTGACAAATGATAGCTCTGGCTTCATGTGTGAGGAAAAGATTCTTGTTATTTGACTCTGAAGTTTACAGTCCTAAAAGAATAAGCTCATAAATGAATTTCACCAAAAGCTAATATTCTGATACATGTTGCAACAGTATATCCAATCATCAGAGTATTTAATGAGCTTTCTTCTGTCCATCTGATGGTCAACTTCATATCATAAAAGGACAGAAATTGCTAATACTTGCTCCTTTTCTACTGTGGTAGGCACACCAATGATGTCAATCTAATCACTAGAGATTTTATGAAGTAAAAGAGGGAAGCACAAGAGTCCTAAGGAGATTGGAAGGTGCTGTGAAAGGCTTTGAAAATGGCAGAAAGGGATACCAGCCAAGAAATGTAGTTGGCCTATAGCATCTGGAAAAGGCAAAAGGACCAATTAACCCCTACGACCTCCAGAAGGAACATAGCCCTGCCAATATCCTTATTTTAACGCATGAAAGTCCACTTCAGACTTCTGACCTCCAGAACTGCGAGATAATAAATTTATGTTTAAAGTTATTGTGATTGGGACACCAATGTGGCTCAGTCAGCTAAGCACCTGCCTTCCACTCAGGTCACAATCTGAATCCCAGGATCAGCCCTACATGGAGCATCCTGCTCAGTAGGGAGCCTGCTTCTCCCTCTGCCCCTGACTCTGCTCGTGTTTGCTCTCTCTCAAATACCAAAATAAAATATTAAAAAAAAAAGTTATTACGATTAAGTATCTTACTACTCAGTTTGTGGGAATTTGTTATGACAACAATAGGGAGCTAATACATCTTTTTATACTTTCCTGAGAAAGGAAAGATAGAAGTTGTAAACTCTATGAAATCCTTTACCTTAACCAAAGAATGAAGCCCTTAAAAAATATTCTGAGATATTTCTATTCCCCTCTCAATATGCTGTTATGATACTGAGACATTATTGATTGTAAGCAAAAAGTACGTTTTTCTTCATAACCTCAAGAAAAAGTTTCTGTGAAAGCTGGAAAGTAACACTCTCAAGACAAAGCAAATTATTCCAAGACAATAAAAGAGCACAGAGTTTAAATTTCCAAGGTCAGAACATACTCTTAATAATGACTTCATCATCACTTTTTAAAAAATGTTTGCTCCAGTTTCGTGTTTATAACTTGGGAGTGTTTTGTAGCTCAACAGTGAGGGCTCCACATGAATTTCTACACACAGCAAAACTATCATTAGCATATATTCTCAAACAGACTGTTCTTCTAGCCCACTCGAATCAAGAAATCAAATGTGACTTTGTGATAATAATAATAAATATGCAAAGCATTATAAAACTCACTGTATGTTAAAGGCTAAAATATTAGGTTTATTTATAGAAGTTTAATGTGCTTGTACATATTAATGACATGTAGCTTAGCATTAAAGGACAATGTGTTTCAGGACAAAGATTGTTCCCAAATTCCTTCAAGTGTGATTTGAAAGAAGTCATACAAAAGTTGTGTTCCTAAATATATCCCCAGGCCAGAATTGCACATTCCTGAAGATGCACACCAGAGAGACTTGAGCCTATATATTGCCAAAAGAACTATTTCAAAAAAAAATTTAAGATTTTATTTATTTATTCATGAGAGACACAGAGAGAGAGGCAGAGACATAGGCAGAGGGAGAAGCAGGCTCCTTAAGGAAAGCCTGATGTGGGACTCAATCCCAGGATCCTGGGATCACGCCCTGAACCAAAGGCAAACGCTCAACCACTGAGCTACCCAGGTGTCCCTAAAACAAAAATAATTCTTATAGCAGCATATTTACTCAACTACTTATTCACAAAAGCTTTATGATGCAGCAAAAATACAGTAAAAAATGTACATATCCACAAGTTTGGGTTAAAATTCAGATTTCACTTCTTATGAACTTCTTTTGAACTGCTTATGAATATCCTAGCACTCCCTCTCACCTCCAGTTTCTTCATTGGCACAAATAAGTATAAGATCCACCGTATAGAGAAAGTAGTATTGTTTAATGGTTAGAGCAGAGATACTCAGATACTGCCTGAGTCAAAATTTTGACTTGCCTACTCACTCTATGATTGTGGACTAGAAATTCAGTGACCTTGGGGAATGAGTTTGCCTCTGTTTTCTCATCTATAATCTAGCACCTACCTCATAGAGTCTTTGGAAAGATAGCCTAGAAAATATATCAGCACATTGTATATGCTCAATCTCGGTTACCTACTATAATGTGGTTATGAATACAAATAATGGGTGAGATCATGTATAAAAAACAATTCACACTTACTGACATTCAGATATATTTATTTAGGAATTTTATATAATATGAGTATGTTACAGATGCATATAACATAGACAGTATATTGCACGTGTTTCCTCAATTTTAGGACACACCTTTTTCATATTACATCCCAAATATTGGAATGAATCTGACAATTGACTTTTGTGTTTAGTACAACGCTTTTTTTCCCCCAAAAGCTAATATTAAATTTGTAATGGTGCCTTACAAAGGAGGAAATAATACACGCATGTTTGCAATACATGTATGTATATATTTTAGTCAGGAAATTTCCTTATTCACCTTTGTTTCCCAAGGGCCAGCACAGTGTGTACCCTAATATTTGGTCACTGAACGTGTGTTACACTATGAATAAATAACTTGTGAACATCTCTAGATTTAGCCTGGGCTCCATTTTTTTCACTGCCCTCTTGCCCATATTTTGGTCTAGCTAAAGATGCTTTTAGTGAGTAGGTTACTCCTAAATATAATTTCGCTTTTGCCTTTGCAATAAGTACAAATCATCATATTTGAAAAAGTTTCTATTCTAAAGCCCAGGTTCCTACTGATCTGTCTACTTTGGGGCCTCCTACAATTCATCACCTTCCAGTTTCCATTGGGAAGGTAAGTTCCTGCTCCAACATTCCTGTCTCATTCTCCTGTTTCTCCCCATTTCCTTTCCTGCAGAGTGCAGGCCTCCAGAGGCTAGGCACTCTGGAGCAAGGGGCTTGTGAGACATTGTGGGCAGGGTGTCTGCACAGAACCTTCCTGGACATTTTTCTCTATTTTTGCCCTCATGGACAGAAGCCACTTTTTACCCATCTGTATACCTTCAGGGCACAGTATGGTGCCTGACCCACAGTGTGTAATGCTGATGGATTTAATTTTCAAACTGGACTAAGTCACAAATTACTCACTTATGCTCATCTTATTATTTGACCATTTATTGAAAACTATGAGCTAGTTACTGGGGGAAAAAAGATGAGTAAAGTTTATTTCCTTACACGGAGACTCACGATGAGTGGGGAGACAGATTTATTAACTAGTAATTATAACAACAATAAGAAAACACTCAATTCACTTATATATAAAATGTTATGAAAGCAGATAAGATGCAATGATTTATTAGCTGCTCTTGGGAGAGTGGAGAAGTGAAAATGCAGTTGGATTTTGAAGAATGACTATGTATTCAAGAGGCAGAGAATTTGAGCGGAGGGAATTAACCATATGACTCAGCAATTCCACTCCACTTATATATCCAAAGGAAATGAAAACATATGTCCACACCAAAATTTATGTACACGAAGGTCACAACAGCATTAGTTATAATAGCCACAAAATGGAAACAACTCAAATGCCGATAAACTGATGAATGGATAAATAAAATGTGGCATATAAATATGACGGGATATTCAGCCCTAAAAAGTACTGAAATGTGCCACAATATGAAAGAACTTTGAAAACATTATGCTAAGTGCAAGAAACCATATTCAAATTAATTAAAGAAGATGGCTATAACATGATGACATTTATATGAAATGTCCAAAGTAGGGAAAGCTATAGAAACTGAAAGTAGATTAGTGGTTGCCTAGGGCTGAGGATGGGTTATTGGTGAGAAATGAAGAGTGATTTTTTTTTCTTGAAGAGTGATTTTTTTTAATAAATTTTTATTTATTTATGATAGTCACACACACAGAGAGAGAGAGAGAGGCAGAGACACAGGCAGAGGGAGAAGTAGGCTCCATGCAGGGAGCCCGACGTGGGACTCAATCTCGGGTCTCCAGGATCACGCCCTGGGCCAAAGGCAGGCTCCAAACCTCTGCACCACCCAGGGATCCCCTTGAAGAGTGATTTTTAATGGGAACAGGGTTTCTTTAGGTTGTGATGAGAATTTTCTAAAATCAATCGTGGAGATGGATGCACAGTTCTGTAAATATACTAAAAACCATTCAATTGTGTATTTCAAATGGATGATAAATAAATGATAACACAATAAAACTGTTGCACAAAAAAAGGAACAAAAAGCAACAAGCAGCCCAAACATTTAAGTTTCCATATGAAATTGTTACCACTAAGATGGTTAGTCATTATATTGCAAAATAAATATTCTTAAAATCAATGAACTAAGAAAGTTCTACATGAGAAAGGGAGAGGAGAAAGAAGACAGAGGAGAAAATCTGTAGTCTGAGATCTTTGAAAGTTGTCAGCAGACAGAATGTGGAGACAGCCGCCAGAATGACAAAGCAGATATTCATCCAATATTTCGTTCACTCACCTGTGCCAGAACAGTAATACTAAAATAAAATACAAGAAATAAATGGGCAATCTTAGCATGAAGATGTACTATGAACAAAATTCTAAGAAACAGAACATCAGTATCATAATAATCTTAACATTGTCCTGTGAATGAAAAAAATAATTATGAATATCTCAAAACACTCTCCATGAATATGAGTAATTCCATTTATATGGTTCCATGTTTCACGCAAACTTAACCTTTGTAAAAAAAAAAAAAAAAAAAAAAAAAGTGTATATTCCCTTCTTTAGGAAAGTCCAAGCTAAGAAAATAATCCTTTACAAGCAAATAAATGAGATGGAAAATAATAAATAACAAATTTTAAAAATAAGAGCAAACATATAAAATCACAACTAATAACATTTCAATGTTAATAACTAACGCTTACAAGGAACTATATGTCAGACTCTGTTCTAAACCACACACACACCCACACACACACACACATTCATTTAATACTAAAATCCTATGAGTTAGGTTCTATATTCCCAATGCACATGAGTTAAGATGAGGGTAGAGCTGGAGATAATCTCGCAACATTCACACAGGTAGTGAACGTGAAAGGAGAGATTCACACCCAGGCAGCCACACTCTGTATGCAACACTGGATAAATTGCAAAGATATTTTCAGGTAGTATCAGCTATTCTTTGTGGCTGAAATGAACACAGGCTTTATGGTAAGCACTGTCAGTGCTGAAGCTAGGATGGCAGGCTGGGATAAGTTTGTCGGGATCCTCAGCTATGGAGACACTAGGACTGATCCAGCTGGGTAGTTGCTCAATGCTTTATTTATATAGGGCTGTGAAAGATCATTGGGTGCTAGTAACTTATTAGAGAGTAAACACAGAAAAGCATATTTACTGGGATTCCTCTAAGAAAAAAAAATCTGAATGTGTTAGCAGAGAAAACTCTATTTGAGCTATTTGAGATGAGAGATGATACCCCAGAGGGATACCTTCAAGCAACAATAAGTGGCTCATAACTGCTTTTTTTACTGAGATAAAATTAACATAAAAGGAAGCGCATGCATCTTATATGTTTAGTTGGATAGATTTTGACAACGGTATAAGCCTGTGAAATCATCTCCCACAAGATAAAGAATATCTCCATCTTCAAGAGAGTTCCATATGCCTCTTCTAGTTAGTTCTGTCTCACACACACAATCTGTCCTTTCACTTTGGACTAGTTCTGCCTATATTTGAGTTTGATATAAAGGAATGTATACAATATGTATACATTTTTCATGCTAGTTCCTTTCATTTAATGTACCTTTTCTGAGATTCATCCATGTTGCTTTGTTCTTTTTATTACTGAGTAGTATTCCATTGTATGAATGTATGGCAATTTGTTCATTTTTCTGCTGAGATATATTAGGACTTTATATTCCAGTTCGGGGCAACTATAAGTAAGATGGTTACAAATATTTTTGTACAATTCTTTTTTTGTGTGAACATTTGTTTTCATTTTCTTGGGCAAATGCATAGGAGTGAAATTGTTACATCATAAAGTAGGAGTATACTATTACCCTCTCTTTTTTTAAGGATTTTATTTATGAGAGAGAGAGAGGTAAACACACGAGCAGGCTCCATGCAGGGAACCTGACGTGGGACTCAATCCCAGGTCTCCAGGATCAGACCCTGGGCAGAAGTCAGGCGCTAAACCGTTGAGCCACCCAGGGATCCCCTACTATTACCCTCTTAAGAAAGTTCAGTCTGGTTAGTAATAAGACTTTCATTTCACAGAACAAGGTATGCAAGTTTGGGACCAGAGCTGAATTAAGTGTGATAATCAGAAAGAGGCTGAGTGCTTTCTTCTTCCCCTTTTCACACAGATGCTCAGCCTCATACATAAATAACCCATAAACAAATATTAAGACTATTGGTTTGAAGGATTTATAAATTATTAACTTACTGGAGGCAGCAAAATGTCCTACTCTAGGTTAAATATATGATAGTTATGAATGTACATTTTGTTTTGAAAGTTTTAAATGACATGATTAAATCTATGCCTAGTGATAGTAATTTTGGCACATTGTGGAAGGTGGACTAGGGACTGGGGAAATAATTTAAAAGTCATTGCCAAAGTTCAGGTGAAAAGTAATGAGATCAGCGTCTCTGAAATTCTTAGGAGGGAAATGGATTCAGAAGCTATGCAAACACTTCTTGTGAATGTGTTTGTGTGTGTGTTTGTCTTTCTGACTGTGTGCAACAATTTTGTGATAGTACTCTCTTTGTTTCTCACTCATTGCATTTGTTGCATCCATCCGTACACAACAGATTCTGTATTACATTTCCAAGTTTAACCAAAATACTCAGACCAGCCAGTAAACTAAGATATCACCTGCCAGCAAGCCTCCTGCCTCACACACATCTGATGCATATCTAATGTGACCAACAACACTCTCAGTATATCATGGCTTTCTAGTTTGCTTCTGCTAAGGATGTTTCTAGAACTCTCTATCTTTGCAACATAGTCGCTTGCCAGTAGTGCTCTAGAATCAGTTCTGAAAACTACAGAAGACCAAACATACAACTGAAATAACATATATGAGAATGATGTGAGTGTCAAACTCTGCCTTTTGGGGGACCTCTTTTATTGTGTTTCTCAACCATTTCTACATAAAACAATCACGGACTGGTTAGAGATGAACTTTGTCATAGCAGATTCAGAGAAAGATTAAGCATCTATTATTTTTCAGTTCAGAAGTCTTGGAAGAGCTTATCTTTATCCTTTCCTTGCTGTGACAGGCTTTGTCCTTCTACTGGCTGGCTAGTCAAACCATGATCTCTCCCTCTGACTGAAGTGAAACTGGTTGGTCATGGTTTAGGTTACATTAATACAATGTACAGTCTCACTGTGTCTTCAGTGGTATTGACCCAAAACTCTGGAAGCTATGAAAAAACTAAAAGAAAAGAAGAAGTTTCTGTCTTGTGATTAGTATATTCATAGAAACTCCATTATCCAGATTTACCCCACAATTAACTTCATAAACTTACTGTGGTTTGGTGGCCTCTTAGTCATTTTGTCTCCCCACTTCTTCTTAGGGAATCTCTTACTTGAATATTTTTCAAAACTGAAAATATATCCTGAATCAATCTTTCATTATTAAATGTTAAACATTTGGTACTTGCTGAGCAGAACCACAATACCTGTTAATTAACTATTAGAAATACTAACTAAAGGCTACATGGGTTGGGGGCACCTGGGTGGCTCACTCAGTTGAGCATTGGACTCTTGATTTTGGCTCAGGTCATGATCTCAGGTCCAGGGATGGAACCTGGAGTCAGGCTCCATGCTCAGTGGGGAGTCTGCTTGAGGATACTCTCTCCCTCTTTCTCTCCCCTCCCCCATCTCTCATGCTCTTTCTCTCTTTTTTAAATAAATAAATGAATCTTTTCTTTTTTTAAAGTCTACACAGGTTTGGTGGCTTTCATAAATGGGGTTATACAATTTTTTTGTGCATTCACCAGATGGTCAGGATCATTGGCCTCTGGATGTCTGGAGCAAATGATGGGGTTATGTCTTCCAGGAAGGTGACTTTATTCAGAAGGTAATAGACTTCCAGAGACATCAGGAAAAGTGCATGCTAACTCTGGCACTGACATGCTTTCATTGATTTTGCAAACCATTCATGTAGGAGCTGTGAGCACAAACTGCACTATATCAGAGTCAACACGAAAGGCAGGCTTCCTATATGGTAGAGGGATTTGCTTAGCTTTAGATGGCTAGCTCCGCACACTCTGATGTACATCCACACAGTACATGAGTGTTCTAGTTTTTTTTTTTTTTTAAAAAAGGCTCTCTCTGCATATAAAACTTGATTCAGGATTCCTCATCTTGGCACATCTTTCATCAAATTAAAACTGCAGGCTTGAAATAAAAAATTGCTGATGAGAGTATTGGTATGCTTCAGGCTCTACTCTCTGTAGGAGGAAGCCTGCAAACTGATCATAAAATCAGTTATTCATCTAATTAGGTGGGAAAAGAATACAATCCTTTACTGGAAGAAGAAAAAAAGCTTATATTGGCCTGTCTTTTTCCTTGCAAGTAGGTCAATTTACTTAAATCTGAGTATTCAAGAACTTCAGTGACATCTCCAGAACTATAACCCCCTCTCTGTGCTAAATGGAATATGTTCAATAAGATCCAATACTTACACATTACCTCCCTCCACAAGGGCTGAATAGGACCAAATCCTGGGAAAAAAACTATACTAAAATGTTGAAAGTCT
Organism: Canis lupus baileyi; assembly: GCF_048164855.1. Lineage (NCBI taxonomy): Eukaryota > Metazoa > Chordata > Mammalia > Carnivora > Canidae > Canis > Canis lupus. The sequence goes on along the minus strand of NC_132865.1, from coordinate 15,096,253 downwards.
GTTCAGAATGACGATAATCTGCCAGCTAGTTTCTAACAGGGATAGCTTGTTTTATATTTCCACTAAATTGTCTTCACAAAAATAGAATGAATAATGGCTTGCCTTGAAGACATTTTATTTCTCAGACATCTAAACATAAAAAGCAATATTTCTTTTTTAAACAAAATTTTTTATAAAGTTACTTGCAAATAAGATTAGTTTTTTCTAAAATAATATTTTTGAAGGATGACATTAATAATCAGAGGCCAGAAAAATTGGAGACAGAGTATCTTCCATTAAAAAAAATCCTTTTGATAGTTTTTCTCTATGAGTTGGTGCCTTACTCAACTCTCCTGCAATACTAGATCCTGTGTGCCAAAAATCTTCCTATTTTCAGTTACCTGAGACCTACCAAAATGCTACCAAACCTCAGGTGGGGTGGATTTGGGAGCTAACTTTTAAAGGTAAAAGCTGCTCATTCTACAGAAAATACAAAAAAAAAAAAAATTTAAAGAACACAATGTTTCTATTTTGTTTGCATAGTTAGGACTAAGTTGTATTCAATTTCCTATTCAATGTTTATTAAAATAATCAAAATATTATTATAAAGAATTAATAAACATTTTTATTGTGTACTATTTCAATGAGGAGCCATGATTTATGTTCATTCCATTCCTACTATGGTGATGAAAAAGTCTTTGAGCATAAGATGCATCATAGCATGATAGAAAAAGCATGAGCCCTGGAATTAGACAAATACAATTTCAAATTTTGTCCACTTCTTTGAAAGACTACATGATCTAGGATAAGTTAGTTTAACCTTCCATAATCTCAGATAGCTCACACTTTCAAATGGATGTTATGTCTACTTAGGCTATAGCGATAGTTAACTAAGGTAAAATTTTTAGAATATCTTGAAAAATTCCTAATATTTATTACTGCGGTTGAATTATTTTATTTATTGCTATTAGCATCTTCAGGGTCATATAGATGTAGGATAGATTCCATAGAGTCAGCATCACTGAAAGATATTTTTAAGGATTTACCAGTTTTAAGGCTATCTGCTATGTCCTTGGAACCCTTTGATCTGCAATGATGATTTCTCCTTGATTTTCTACCTGTTGTTATTTTATATCTTTAAAGATAGTTAATATCATACTTTAACATGATGTTTGACATATTGGAGTTAATTTTTGTTAAGACTTCAAAATGGATTCTCAATTTACAGTGAATATTCTATTTAATGTTTTGGACTTAGATATGTACCTGGTACATGTCTATCAGTATTTACCAAATATATCTTTACCTATCTCTTCATTTGCAACCATATTGTACCACATGCCTAGTTATTCCACAGTGTATGGCTAAGTTTTGTTTGTTAATTCATGTGAGTGTTCTTAACTTTTAGTGAGTTTCATTCTACATTTACTTTAACAACCTTTTATAATATTTTGACCACTGCAGGGTAGGTAGGAAAACAGTTATGGGCTCTAGGAGTTGGCCACGCATTGCTGAGACACCATTGCTGTTACCATGGTTGATGTCTCCAGCAGGGGAGACCGGTGCAAAAAAGGTAACACTATGAAGGATACATGACATGAGACGTAAAAATGGATGGTAAAAATAAAGAGCAGCTCTAAAGAATGTGTGAGGAAAGGAAAGCTTCCATTCTATTTTGGACTAAGTCTGAAAATATGTAATAAACAGGATTCCCGTTTTATGCTGTTCCTCATATATAATTTGGAGAGCAGTAATGTGTAAAGGGCTTGTTTTTATTTGGACACTATTATCTTCATGTGATCTATTTCTTAAAGACCACTCTTTTTCCCCAGTCTATTTAGTGGTGGGGGACGATACAAACTAGATCTATTTTGTCTAAAATTTTTGCAATAATTTAGATGGCATGTATTCAACTTTTAATTTTATTAGTGGATCTCTTGTGTTTTTAAGTGCTCAGAATTATATTTATCTAACTTTGAAATAAAACAATAAGCAGAATTTTAAAGTTTATAATTATTTAAGGAGAATCTCGGGCTTCTATTTTCTTTCTGTATCCATCTGGTCATCATTTCTCACTCCCCTGCAATTTTCCTTGTTTTCTGTAATGTAATTTAGAGTAATTTATTTTTTAAAAACTCTTTCCAAACACAGGGTGTTTTTTCTCCACATAATTTTTATGTACTTAATTTGAAACTAAGTTCTATAAATATTTAAGTAATTCTATTAGCTTTTTTGGCTTAAATATTTATCATTAGTCTCTTTTATCTACAACCCCCCGTTCTTAGATTCTAAATTTTGCTTCAATAATTGAAAGGCATCTATGTAAGAAGGATAATTTGATAGAAATTCTTCTTTTATTTCTGTAAACATCTAAAACATCTTGCTGTACATTTCACCCATGAAAATTAACTCAGCTACCCAAAGGTATTGCAGGTAGAAATTTTTATTTTATTGTTTTCTAGAAGCTAACCTTGTGGAACGAAGTCTAATGTCAATATAATTTCTACTCATTTTTTAGTTTACTCGGATGCTCATGTGGTATTTTTAAATATATTCTGACTATAGCTAGATAATCAACCTTTTCACAAATTTCCTGAACCATGTTATTTTCATGCCAGGAACAATTTCTGCTATTATTTTCTGTTATAGATTCTGTTCATGAGCTCTGTTATCTTCTTTTCTAAATTTTTAAAAAATATTTTAATTTAAATTCAGTTAATTAACATATAGTGTATTATAAGTTTCAAAGGTAGAGTTCATTGATCCCTCAGTCTTCTATAATACCCAGTGCTTATACAATACCCACATGCTCTCTTTAATGTTTTATCTTCTTAAAAGAAACATATTACCTTTGCCTCACTTTCTCCCTGTTTATTATCATCACCTTTATCTGTTTAAGCTTCTTGTCTGTGATCCAGAAAGGTATCTCCAGTTAGTCTATTACATCATAAATTGGAATTTAATGCTTCTGATTTACTGAACATGGATATGCTTTTCATTGACAAGTAAACTTTGTTCCTAGTACTCTGTTCTGATGATCTACTACTATTCATAGAGTTGGTATTTATTTATATTGTGTCATTCTGAATGTAAGATGTTCTTATTTTGCTTGCAGTAAATTTATTTCAGTGAAAGATGATTAACACTAGGACAATGGATCTTGCCTCTTCCATTGCAATCCCTATAATTTCATTTGCTGTTTACCATTCCCCTCTATCTAATTCCACACTTTATTTCTGTATTGAAAAGGAAGGTTCTATTTAATAAATGTTTTGGCATATGGGCAACATTAGAGGCTGTAAAAATTGCCCTGGACTCTACAGGAGTTTTAAATGAGTCTTTATACAAATTCTCTAACTCAGCAACTCAATCTAGCACATTATAGGATTAGAAATGAAATATTAAGACAGTTCTGGGATTGGATATGCAAGTCATGTTTCATCACCAATTTGCATTGGATGATCTAGAAAAAGGGTCACCAAACTACAGCCTACAAGCCAAATATACCTCATCTGTTTTGTTTTTGTTTTTTTTACCTCATCTGTTTTTTAAATAAAATTCTACTGAAACCTAGCCATACTTTCTCATTAATATATTGCCTATGGCAGCTTTCAAGCAATAACAGAGAAGAATGGTTGTAACAGACACAGAAAGGCCCACAGATCCTAAACTTATTTACTATTTGGCTCCTTACAGAAAAAAATTTGCCAGCACAAGCTCTAAATTCCCTACCCCCGGTATAAATAAGAGTGCTAAGGAATCTGACTCCCTATTCATCTGCACTGTCATCCATAAGTAATATGGTCTTCTTTTCCAGTAAGCAGCAAGAATAGCCTGGGGCATCAAAAACATCTATTTATACCTTATCACCAAGGTATCCTTGTTAGGGTTGTCAGATAAAATAGGGACGTCCAGTTAAATTTAAATTTCAGTATATGTCCCAGGAAATATTTGTCCATCTGAAATTCAAATTTAACTGAGTATCCTGTATTTTTATTTGTTAAGCTTGGCAAGTCTATTTCTCATGTATACCCAGTGGACATATGCAGATCACATAAAACAAGGTCCCATTGTATTAAGGGAACCAAAATAGCCCATGGATAGCCTATTCATGAGCTAGTGTTTTTTTACTTCAAATAAGAAAAGACCAAATTCCAGTTGGATTAAATAATAATGAAATGTATTATTTTACAACATGGAGTACACAGAGACTCCAAATTTACATTTCTTTTATTCCTGTTGATCTCCCTCCTTTTTGTGCTGGATCAATCCTCAAAATGTTGCAAGATAGCTGCAGAAATCTCCTGTGTTACATACAACCAGAGCTACTACTTCCAGAGTCAGCAATGAAACCATATAACTTTTGCGTATCTTTTAAAGAAGCAGAGGGTCATTTTCCAGAAGCACCATATTAACATTCCACTGAAGTTTCATTGCCTAGGATTGGCAAAGGAAATGAGTGTATCATGATTATCTTGTGCTAATCATTAGGAGTGAGATATTGAGAAGTCAAATTTGATGACTATTGCAGTTCACCTCTCTGGCTGCCCAATATCTAAGCATATTTTTAGAAATGGTAATACCTATATAAACATATTTATATCCTTCCTGAAGAAAGTATGAAATCTGTTCTGTACCCAGATCTAAATACAAAACCCTGGCTTGTGTGCAGTTCTCTTCATCAGGTATAGATACGGCTTCTTCCAAATCTAAGACTAAGAGGTAAGGGATCTAACCCTAAAATAATGAAAACAAGAAGGGCAGAAAGGACAAGTTAACAATAATAAAATTCCCACGTGACTAAAGGGAGAATAGGAAATTAAACATAATTCTGTTGGAGAGAAAAGAGAAGATTCCCTGCCCTCAGAGAAGAATATTGTCTTGATCAGCCACTCTAACAGTATTGTTCTGTTCTGTGTATATATAGCCCTGTACATTTTTCTGTATGTCACACCTGGGGTGAATGATATAAAAACAGACCTTGCAGAATATCCTGATGCTTTAGCAGACCATTTTAAGTGGCTGAAATTCTGTGGACAAGATATTCCCAAAGGAGAATGCAATTCTCCTAACAATTTATTTAGCTTCAGATACTTTTGCTTCCAGGCCTTAATTAAAGATCTTCACTTAGATACGACCTTTGATTATAAAATTATTTGGTTTCTAGCTATAGATTGCTATGTCCTTCCCTTCCCTCTTGGTCTCAAATCAACCTCTGCCTTGAGGGAGTGTGAAACAGTTGCCCTCAGTGGGGAGGCATCATGAAAAATCTGATCTTTTACCCAGGATTGGCCTTTTTCCAGGCAGCGTAACTAATTAGAGACACTTTGACGGAACCCAAATATTGTGACCTGCTAAATTTCTGCCTCTCTGTTGCTCTGTAGACTAATTTTAGCCAAGATAGAGTATGTGGCTGTACTAACCACCAGTGGACTTGATTGTAAATCAAAGGCACAAATGACTTCTTTTTGAAAAACCATATTTCTTTCCTACATATATTTGGTTAGACCACCTTCACCCACATCTTTTCTTTTAGGCATTTACCAACATTACTCAGAAGAATTAAATCATCTCAAATCCTAAACTCTCCTTGTGCTTTTCCTGACACTAGAACCTGTATAGGAATTGATCTGAGTCCCAGGGTACAACACACAACAGTTGAAATGACTGTTGGTGAGTGCGTAACTTTGATTATACACTCCCTGGGTATTCTTACTCATCACCACCACTTTCTTCACTCAGCAGATACTCCTTCAAGGTTTTGTTCTTTGTCCCACTCCCTTTTGCCACTTCGGTGTCACTTAGGACAATTTCAATATCAAGAAACATTTGCAAAATCTGCCTTTTGAGATTTAGAGGAAAGAAAGCAATATTCAACATCAGAAGTTAAAGTTTCCATTATACAGAAAGAATGAAGAGGGACACTGAAGGGACCTTCTCATTCATAAAGGTGAATTATTTTCTCTGGTAAACAATGTCACTACTGTGAGGTACATGATGTTACCCCCAGATTTTAGTCTGACACTTTTCAATTATTTTGCTTGATTTCCTTGAGCCCCCACATACTGCATGTCAATTCCAGATACTGGAAGTGTCCATACTTGCTATGACAGAGACAGTGCCACCAGACTGCAAAGTGGTAGGATGAATATCTGAGTTATGAAGGCCTCTCAAGGGTGTAGGGTTATATGTGCCCACTGGGAGACACCTCCTGGGCTGGTAATGAGCATCCTTTGATAATAATGCCAATTTGATATCCTACCAATATCTAATGTCACTTTTTATAAAAAGGCAAAACCTTAATGGGCCCATCACATTGTGTGTAGTGGGAGCTGAAAGACTTGCTTTGTGAGAAGACTGTTAAAGAGGTGCCTGATATGACCTTGGGCTCCTGCTTTTGCTATGGACGAAATCCCTCCTTCCTTCTGCAAGTTACACCTGAAACAAGTTAATTGCCCCACCAACCCAAACATGCTCAACAAGAGCCTTTGAGTGCAACTATGAAACAAGTGAGGCATCAGAAAACCAAGGAGAGAGAAAAGAGACTATTTGGCCCTTGGGGAACTCATATTGTAGAAAAAGAAAAAAGAAAAGGAAAGGAAGGGAAAGAAAGAAGGGGAAGGGAAGGGAAGAAGGGAAGAGAAGGGAAGGAAAAAAAGAAAATCAGAGGTATTGACAAACAGTTGCCATCGAAGAGGGCAGGTATGGGGGAGGGTGCTTTGTTGGGACCATAGGGGACTAGGGAGCCACAGGGAACTAGGGAGAGACTGATCAGGGAAAAGTCAGCCTGAACTGAGTTTTGAAGGATGACAAAGATTCTCACCAATTTTTTTACTTTACAATGTGTTTGTTCTACCTCTATCACGAAACTCATACCCAGTAGGACAGTATTCACGTACCCATTACATGTCTGCCTAAATTAGAACACAAACATCTTAAAGGCAGAAAATGTACATACTCATTCTCTGGTTTGCTCATCAGCTTTACATCCAGAGCTTACCCACTGCCAGACCTTCAAAGGTCCTCAGCTGAATCTGTGAATAGTGAATTTTAATCTTGAACCTCAGCTCAATGTTAGTCAATTCAGATTCAACATGTTTAATGTAAAAATAATCCTCTCCCCAAATTAAGCTCTCACCGATTTGCCAAATTCTATCAATAATTTAGTCACTGTCTGCATGACACTGTCTCAAAAACCTCTGCATTACCTTTTTTTTTTTTTTTAAGATTTTATTTATTTATGATAGACACAGAGAGAGAGAGGCAGAGACACAGGCAGAGGGAAAAGCAGGCTCCATGCCGGGAGACCGACGCGGAACTAGATCCCAGGACTCCAGGATTGCTCCCTGGGCCAAAGGCAGGCTCCAAACCGCTGAGCCACCCAGGGATCCCCCTCTGCATTACCTTTGATTCCTTCATCGCCTTTACTGTCTCAATCCAGTTACCACAAGCATCTTCTAATAACCCCTCTATAGTGTCTCTCCCACTCCAATGGCAGAACCCTGATCCAGGTCACTTGGGATGCCACACTTATTTCAGTAGTTTCCTACGGTCTCTCCACCTTGAGGTTCTTTTCTTTCCATTCCATTCTGAGACCCTCCACTATGTTGAAGGGCCTCCACATCTGGCTTTAATCTCTCTGCCATCTACTCAAACGAAATAAAAACACAATAACATGAAATACATATTTTTTCAATCAGACATCTTTTCCTCATATCAAAAGATAAAAGGAGAAGTTTAGAAAAAATTGTCATGGCTTGGTATATTAGCCATATTATTTATATTAATTGTTGATGCATATAGTATCATCAACGTGGCAGCTTACAACATACTTTAAGTGTCTCATAGTTTTTGTGGATCAGGAGTCTGGACACTGAGTTTTCTGTTTCAGGGCCTCACAGGCTGCAGTCAAGGTGTTAGCTAAGCTGGAATGTCATCTGAGGCTCGAGGTTATCTTCCAAGCTCATATGGTTGTGGCTGTTGAGAGAATTTAGTTCCTTGGAGCAGGAGGCCTGAAGCCCTTGGCCCTAAGCGTTGCCCACAGTCCCCAGCATGTGGCTCTCCCCATAGGCAGCTCAGAGCATAGCTGCTTGCTTCTTCAAGGAGGGCAGGAGAGGAGAATGAGTCTGGGTGGAGTCATATGTATATAGGTAATGTGCTATTAATCGAGGGAGCAACATCCTTGCCTTTACAATGTAATATAATCACAAGTGACATCCCATCACATTTTATATATTCTGTTGGTTCAAAACAAGTCCCATGTCCCACCCACAGCCAAAGGGGTTTTGTGTAAGGGCATGTTAAGAAATAGCCTGACTCCATTTCTGAGATCTGATTACAAACAATTTGTAAGCCTCGCTCCTCCCTCTCCCCTTCTGTCCATATCTGAGCAAGCTAATAGCAAAGTCTGGGTGCTCCTTCCTGTGGAGCCAGGAGGAATTCACACCATACAAGCCCTGTTACATGTGAGATCATGACACCAGTCATACCCCTTGACTGCCACAAAATCCCTAAGCTTGTTTTCTTTCCCTGCTTTATTGGACCATTTTGAGACGAGCCTGAGAAACCTGCCTTGCTTTCCCACAAAGCCTCATTATGTGAGTAATATACCTTTTCACACCTCTTGGTGTATGTATGACATCATCATTCTTAAATTCAAAGTATGGGTGTGGGTCTATCCTGTTTCTGCAGAATGTTTACAACAGGTATAATTATCAGGAGATGAGGATCCATGGCAGTCATTCAGGATCTGTTCATCCCCTGAGCTTTAATGTTGCCACAATTAGGGGAAAAAAATGTGTAGTCTCTTTTCTTGAAGACTTTTTTAGCCCGTCTGTTGTAGAAGGCATAGAAACCATGCTACCAGGAAATTTTGTGTTGCCGCTATGAAAATATGTCGGATTACTATAGATATGAGAAAAACAACGCTTCTAAGATTTCATATTTTCAGACATCAGTAGGAATAATCACAAACTTGATTATATGTGCTATTGACAAAGAAGATTTTGAAAATGAAAAGTCAATTAGAAATGTTTAAATATTGAAATAGCATGAAATATATGTATAAATGTGTCACAGGTAAAAATAGGATGTAGGCTCAACAAAGCAATAAAAATATGGTTACATCGGATTACTGCTATAAAAATTAAATGTTCCCAGCTGTACTTGGTCATAGGAAAAGTCCAAATGGATTCCATCAGTTCCACCCTGTCAGCAAGTGAGGTGCTTTTTATAGTCTCATCTGCATATAAGGCTTCCAAGGTCTTTTCAGTTGGTAAAACTTACCGTCTCCAGAATTGTGTAACCATGGTTTGTCCACAGGCAATGGGTGACCAGGAAAGAGTAATACATATTGGAGAATAGCCAGTAATAAGTCTCTTTAGCTTTGCTCCCTAGTCCTTATCATAGAAAAATCCAACATTTTCCCCCTTGCCTTTGAGGAAGGAGGCCCCTCTACTTCTCCTTTCTAGATAGAACCTCACTTTCCCACTGCCTTTGCCTTACTAAAAGCCTTGATTATTAAAAACCTACCTCCACATGTACATGTGTGTCTTTCTTTGTATTTGGACATAGGTTTTTTAAAATCTTTTTTCATTTCAGTGTTGACTGAGGAGGTAAAAATAACCCCAAGCATACCGATAGAGTATAGAAGAGAGGCACAAAAATCCAGAAAAAAGTAGAAATTAATATTTTGAGCTATAACTCTGCCTCCAAGAATAGGTTTGTTTGTTTTAAGTTAAATGCTCTTCCTAAATCAATGGTAAGATGTACATTCGTTAAAAATACATGGACACAGTGTTTTGAATATACCAGCTGTATGAGGAGCTTATTGTACACAGGGGCTACTTTCTTCCCTATAATTACACTGCTCGTCATGGTGCCTGGGACTGAAGGCACTTAATTAATATGGATGCAATTGAATTTTATACAGTATACTTAATAGTAAACAGAAGTTCTTACATTAACATACTATTATTCTTTATCCTTTGACTTATAAAATTAGAGACATTATAGAAATCTTAAAACTGAATTTATTTTCACAGACAAAATTTAAAAGGGTCTACTGAGTGGCTCATTCAGTTAAGCATCTGTCTTCGGCTCAGGTCATCCCAGAATCCTGGGATCAAGCTCCACATCAGGCTCCCTGCTCAGCACAAAGCCTGCTTCTCCCTCTCCTTCAGCCTGCCTCTTCTCCTGCTTGTGCTCAATCTCTCTCTTTCTCTCTCTCTCTCTCTCTCAAATAAATAAATAAAATATTCTTTTTAAAGAACAAATCTAAAAATATGTTTTCTTGGTAGAGTCAAGGAACTGTAATAGTTCAATATTTTATGTTTTGGTTGGTAATTGATTAAGATGATCTATTAACTTGTGACTCGGCCACCCAATATTCACCTTTTCTCTGTTGCAAGGTTGTATTAGTTAGCAATTGCTGCATAACAAACCACCTCAAGACTTAGTTACATAAAATCATTTATTATTAGGGTAATGGGCATGAAGAGAGCACATGATGTAGTGAGCTTTGGGTGTTATATCCAACTGGTGAACCACTGAATTCTACCTCTGAAACTAATAATACTCTGTATGTTAATTAATAGGATTTAAATTAAATTAAATTTTAAAATATCAGTAAAAAAATCATTTATTATTAAATATCATAAGTCACAAGACTGAATATTAGTTATCTTTATGGGCATGCTCATATTTCTGCAAGTTCATTTTATTCCATGTGTCTCTCATCCTCCTCCTAAGACCTGAGGTCCTTCTTGAGGTATGACAGTCTACCAAGAACACAGTTTCTCAACTTCAACATTATTGATAATTTAGACTGAATAATTTTTTCTTGTGGGGAGTTGTCAGGATTATAGGATTTTCTACAGCATCCCTGGCCTCTCCTCATTAGATTCAATAGAATTCCCCAAGTTGTGACAACTAATATTGTTTCCAGATACTGCCAAAAATGTCCCTAGTTGAGAACCACTTCTCTAGAGCATAAACAGAAATATGCAAGGCTTCATAAGTGTTAGGCTTGGAGTTGGTACACTATCACTTCTACTTCATTCCATTGGCCAAATGAGTCACATGGAAAAGAGTCGAGAGGAAGGGCAGGCCAACCTGCTCATGACAAAGTTACACAAGAAGAGATACGAATACAAGGAGGTAACAAGAACCAGACTATTAAAACAATGGATTTACTTCAACAATTATGAGTTCAAGAACTTCACTCTGATTAGATTTTCATCCAAAGCTATATAATAACATTTCCACTATTTGCAATCTTATTAGAACAAGCTTCCAGGACTTAGGTCTTGTACTACAACTACTTCCCTTTTGCAGCAGCTTCTAGACATGATAGGTATCATATAGACAAAATAACATCAGCGCCTTTATACTTTATATATTAGGTATTTCCAATATAAGACAAAAATATCCAATCTAAAAATTCCTCATACTGTAATTTTACATTCTAGAAATGATAAGCTATTTCTCACCTTTAAAAAGGTATATTCATATAAAACTGAATATTTACAGAGCAGCATAGAATAGCCTGCTTGACATAAAACAATATAACTGCAGTGTGTATGTTCTATGAATCAGAATTGTGTGCATGTGCAAGTAGCACAATTTAAGATCTCATTGTTTTCAGTTTAGGGAAAAAACAAGAAAACAGGCTGCAGCTGTTGGTAAATACTTTTTTTTTTTAAAAGAAACAACTATGGTTTAGGTGAAAGAGCACATTGAAACTAATTCTTTTACATTTAGGTAATCTTGAGCAAAGTCACTTATTCTGTCTGAAGTTCAATTTATTTAGCCACCAAGTATGAAATTGCCAATATTCAACTATTTTTTTCATCTTCAAACACAGCAATATCATGCAATTAAAAACAACAGAAAGCCACATCAGCCCCACAACGTTTTAGAGATGGTTACGAGTCCATTGTAGTTGATTTTAAATGAAACTAAGACATATACAATGGTAAATAATCCGAAAAATACAGAAATCCGCAATGCAAATGTAGAACAGTCTCTAAAACAAAGACACAACAGCATTTTCCAGGAAGCATCTGCTCCTTTTTAAATAGCTTTGATCAAATTCCAAATTACAAAAATGAGATCTCATAAAAATTAGAGTGGCTGAAAACGTTGGAGGTGGTGAGGAGAGGGGAAGGGAATAAGAGGGAGAAGAAAATTTTCTTTACAAATAGAACAAAGAATAGCATAAAAGAGAATAAAAATGAAATCAAGGTCTGTTATTCTGAAATAGTCCTGTGGGGGGAAAATGAATCTATTGTTTTTTGATTCTCTAAAGCAATCAAAGCTTACCCTGGAAATGAAACAAAGACTTAAATGTTTTCTTCTGAAGCTGAATAAAGGATGAATCATGCTTCGAGGCAAGTTTCCTAAAAAGAGAATTTAAAAAGAATGAGGTGATAAAGAGAAAGTCTGAGCATAAGATTTTATTAAGTTCCTTCTTAATTATAAGAGAAGTTGGCTCCGATGTGAGTTTGACCACCATGCATTGTTATGCTCACCTTAAGAATAGAAAATAAACAATGTCTTTCTTCTAAAAGCAATAAAAAGTAAGCACTATAATACATAGATTAGTGGTTGCAAAACCCAATTAACCATCACAATTATTTGAATTGCTTTCTTAAAGCACAGAAGCCCTTCCCCCAGTTGACAAAATTCCATTCTCTGGGCTTGAGGTTCAAGAATTTGATTTTTTCAGAAGCTCCTCAATTTATTTGAATCACTTAAGTTTGAAAAGAACTGATAAGACTTATATTCTATTGTTAGTTTCATTTATTTAAATTGATTTCATTTCCATACACCAGAGTGCAAGCCTATTTTTAGATTCTCTCTTTTTTTAAGATTATATTTATTTATTTGACAGAGAAAGCACAAGCAGAGGGAGCGGCAGACAGAGGGAGAGGGAGAAACAGACTCTCTGCTGAGCAGGGAGCCTGACATGGGGCTTGATCCCAGGATCCCAGGATCATGACCTGAGCTGAAGACAGATGCTTAACTGATTGAGCCACCCAGGAGCCTCTGATTTTAGGTTCTTACATGTCTTCTGGCTTTGGTGCTCAACGAGTCAACCTTTGTGTCCCTTGTCCCCTGCTCTCTGAGCTTCTGCATAGCATTAGGTTAATAACTATTCATCTGCTCAGGCTACTGTAACAAAATACAACAAAGTGGATGCTTAAGCAATAGGAATTTATGTCCTCACAGCTCTGGAAGCTGGAAGTCTGAGATCAGGATGGCAGCATAGCAGGTTCCAGGTTAAAGCTCTCTTCCTGGCTTGTAAATAAATAGCTTCTTGCTATGTCCTCACATGGCCTTTTCTCTGTGCCAGTGGAGAAAGAGAGACAGAAAGAGAACTCTTTGGTGTCTCTTCTTATAAGAACATTAATCCTATGGGATTGGAGTCTCACCTTCATGATCTCATTCAACCTTAATAACTTTCTTAGAAGCCCCATCTCCAAATAAGCCAGACTGAGGGGATCCCTGGGTGGCGCAGCGGTTTGGCGCCTGCCTTTGGCCCGGGGCGTGATCCTGGAGACCCGGGATCGAATCCCATATCGGGCTCCCGATGCATGGAGCCTGCTTCTCCCTCTGCCTGTGTCTCTGCCTCTCTCTCTCTCTCTCTCTGGCTATCATAAGTAAATAAATAAAAATTTAAAAAAAAAAAAAAAAAAAAAAGCCAGACTGAGGGTTTAAGACTTCAACATGTGAATTTTGAGGATGGAGGGGCATATAAACTTTCAAGCTGTAACAACCGATTACCTCATTCAAGAATCAAATTTGCTGATTTCGGTATGTGCTTAAAAGTACCACTTGTGGTGGAGAAAAGAACCTTAAATCAAAATGAACTATATTTATATCTTTTGTCCAAAATGTACAGGTATCCAGAACATTGTGCAATGCCTGAAACATTAAATAAGTGATTGTATATTAAATAATTTTATTCCCCTTAGAGAACCAAAGAGAATGTTATGATGTCCCTCCCTGAAACAGTAGCCTTGTTCTCTGGCCTCATATGCTTTAGAACCCTAAACATCCCTCAGAGGCAGGAGGTGGGAGTTATTGTGTTCCTTATGGAGGAATCTGAGGAATGAGCATGTGGAGATGCATATGCATTCGGAGAAGTCTCCAATTTACAAAGATAAGTTTTTTTTACAAGTAATATACAAAGACAAGCTATTGAATTTTTTTTTTTTTTTTTTTTTGGACAAAGAAAAGCTGTAGTAAAAAGGTCTGTTGGATTTAAACCATCCATGCTATCTTCCTGATTGATCCCACATCAGACTGGATAAGGAAGATTAAATCTTGGTTGAAGAAAAGGAAAAATATCCCAACTTTAGTCACAGCAATTTCTAGGACTTTATTTGAAGATAATAATCAAACATAAGATCAAAGATATAGGTAAAGTATGTTCATTAAAGAACAAGCTCCTCCATTATTTATTTTGCTTTCTCAGCTTCTCTCTGAGTGCTGGCAGTTCTCAGCTTGGTTCTTTGCCCTGTCCTCTCATCTTATAGGCTTTAAGAGCAGAAAAATAAAATTGGAAATATCTAAAGTACCAACAAAGAGAGAATTAAGAGATATAGTATATCCAGGCAGTAAGACACATTGAAAGTGGAAATTACAGGAAATTTTAATGAAATAAAAATATTCCCAGTATAATATTAAGTAAAAACAACAAAAACATTACTTAGTACTTTGATAATTTTACCTAAATATAGTTAAGTAAATAAATGACATTCAAACAAGTAGGTTAAGGGATGCCTGGGTGGCTCAGTGGTTAAGTGTCTGACTTTGGCTCAGGGCATGATCCTGGGATTCCAAGATCAAGTCCCATATCAGGCTCCCTGCATGAAGTCTGCTTCTCCCTCTGCCTATGTCTCTGCCTCTCTCTGTGTGTCTCTCATGAATAAATAAATAAAATCTTTAAAAAAAAAAAACTAAGTAGGTTAAATATATATACATAGAAAAAAAGATCAAGATGAAATATAATTTAATAATTGACTGGTTATTATTTCTGGATGGTGAACTTAGGAGTCATTTGTGTTTTTCTCTTTTTAGTTTTATTTTCCCAATTCTTTGGTAATAAAATTTTATAACATTTATGATAAAGACCAAGATGTTTATAAGGAACAAAAATAGAACATAAATGAGTCAGTGTTACTGCTTCCAACTTTTGGGCAGATAGGATGAATTTTATACCTACATGCATCCATTGACCTTCCCTATGGCAAATTAATACTTAACTTTCATAAATCTGAATTTCCTACATTCTAAATTCTTTATCTGTCTTGGTGATTTCTTCATCTTGAGGCAACAGAATTGGCCTCGAGTATTAAGATTATAAAAATAACAGCTTTCCGTTTTCCATTTCTGTAAGTCAGCTTTGAACACCTTTAGTCTGAGGTACCTGCAGGAGAGATCACTGACTCCATTAAAGAAACAATATCCTTCAAGACAGATGTGAGGACTGGAGATGCAGTGTTAAGAGCCATTGACTAGAGGTGGTAGTTGAGAACTAGAAGCAAGTAGGATCAACCAAAGAAAACCCACCAGATAAGAGGACAGGGCAAAGAATGCTGAGAACTGCCAACACTCAGGGGCTGAAAAAGGAAAATCAAATGATGGAGGAGATTGCAAAATTGGCAGAACTTATTCTGAAAAACCAAGGCGAGAAAGGTACCATGGTTAACTGGAGGGGAGGAAAGGCTTTGCTGAGGAGGGAATTGGGAGCAGATGAGGCAGACGGAGAGAGAAGGACATTTAAGTGTAGATAAATGGTACTAGCAGGAATAAGAGATGGAAGTCTTTTTTGGACACAGAGACTTCGAAAATGGAGAGAGAGGTTGGAAATCAAATTGTGAAAGGTGTTGAATTCCGGGTTGAAAAGGTGAGAATTTATTCTCCCAGGCTGGAAGAGTTGTAATGTTTAATTACAGTGAGTCTTGAAAGCCTGAAATTGTTGAGAGGCAGAACAAAAATTATCCTAAATACCACAGCTTCCTTTCATGCATTAAGAATAAAGCTTAAGAGTCTAAGAATATAATTATTCTACGTATTACTCTATGGATGAGATGCTGAGAAATGCGCTTGAGAAAGATTTTAAGAGGATGCATTCATATGAAGATATTGTCTGGGTCCCTGCAGAAGGGGAAGAGGGAGCATAAAGGAACACTGACAGGGGCCCCAAATAAGTTTAGAGAGACTCCAGGAACACCTTGAAGCTCCTTTACTTCCTGCCTCTTCCCCTATGGTGTAAGAAGATAGTATCTAGGGAATTCTGCCCAAGGCAATGAATCCTGTGTGGTGGCAAGGAAGGAGGCCTGTTTTCCTCCTTCTGTCTGCACCCAAAGGCCCATTGCCTGGGTCAGATATTGGAATGAAGCCCCCATGACACCCACATGGAGTGCAGAGGTTTGAAAGACACTGGTGAGTGCCATGAAGCCAGAGAGGGGAGACCTCAACCACAAGGCTGCTGCAGGGAGGGACCACAGATTTCAGCAGTGGATATGAGCAGAATGTCTGGAATGACAAGAGGATGGGATCACATCTCAGCATATCACAGCATATCACAGGAGAAATGGAGGCTTTCTATACCCCTGAGTTTGGTGCAGACCCAAAGGACAGAAGGAAGACAACAGGCCTCCTTCCTCACCACCACAGAGAGAGGTGAGCTTCCACCAAAACCCAGTCACAGTCTTGGGAAAAAAGGAAAGACGAAGCTCTGGCAGAAAAAAATAGTCTTGAAAAGGAGTTTAAATTAACCAAATATTTATCATGAAGAGAAATTTATTTTTTTAAGATGTTATTTATTTATTCATGAGAGACACAGAGAGGCAGGGACATAGACAGAGGGAGAAGTAGGCTCCTCACAGGGGGCCTGACGTGGGACTCGATTCCCGGACCAGGATCATGCTCTGAGCCAAAGCCAGAAACTCAACCACTGAGCCACCCAGGCACCCCATGAAGAGAAATTTCTAAATGAGACTTATTTCTTTTTAGATGACAAGGATGAAACTTTCTTCATAAGAAGACTTATGAACAAGGTGAGACCTGCTATAGAAAATACGGACAGTGGCAATTTCCGTAGTCTGATGTGAAATGATCATGACGTGGACCAGACAAAAGTCAAAGGAAAGTAAGTATTTTTGTAGAAAAAAAAAGAATAGTTTTGAAGAACTAAGGAGTGATATTCAGAATGAGGGAGTCTGTTTAGAAGAATAATATTTTTCTACTAAATATTGTCCACTGTCTCAAACAACCCAGTGTCTTTTAGCCATGTGACCTCTTGAGAGTTCCTTATAGATTTCTTGGAAGGATGAAATTATTTTATATAAAGCATTTGGAATAATAACCATAATATAGTAAGCACTCAATAAAAGTAAGTTTCCATTAATATTATAATTATATCTTGATTGCTTTCTGATGTGAATGCAGTTTAGTCAAAATGTTGGACTGGGAGGAAGTAAAATTGAAGCTGTCTCCACAGGTGTGGAACCTGATGTCAGGCATTTAACTTCTCTGTTTCCCATTTCCACAATGTACAGAAAAGTACAGTAAATTCCATCACCAAGGAGCTGGAATACCCATTAATATCCCCAGAGGAATAGCCTGAGCTATGAGGCCATTAAATAAAGCCAGGGAATCTTCATGCTTAAACATTATGTATATGAAACATTCTAACTGCATCCATTTGCACATAACTGGGAGGAAAGTAGAGAGCTTTTGAGGAGTTGACTTTGCCAACAAAATCCCAGGCCGGGCTGCCAATAGCTTGTGATTTTTGAGCCCTTAAAACTGCCTAGGTCTCTCAAACAGTACTCATGGAAGAGGCCTTGGAAAGCTAATAAACCCAGGAAAAGCAGCCTCCCCTACACCCTTCTCAGAAGAAGCAATAGAAGAAATGAAGCAGGAACAACCTCCTCCACTACCCACTCCCAACATACACAGGCTAGAAGAAGTCAAAAAACAAAAAACAAAAGAAGTGACTTTTTTTAAAAGAGAAGAACCAGAAGTTGTCAGAATAGCTAGGTGATGCTGTGGGTACCTGCCCAGATCTCCTTTGCCAGACACAGTTGCTTTGCTCTTGGTTGCTAATGGCTGAGAGTTGCACCCTCTTCCAGCAATTAGTTCTCCACCAATCAGAGCCAACCAACTCAGAGATGTCTGCATGGTTGCACAAAACCATGCCACTGAGATGTGGCCAGCAGCTAAGGATTCACCAATACAGGCAGGTATAAAAGCCTAACCCCCTTGCTCAAGGCAGGACAGCTCTGTGGTACCATTTATAAATCCAGAACTCACTGGGGATGAACATGAGGCAAGAGTTCAATGTAGAGTTCAAACATCATACCGTAAGAATCCTATGGTTCTTTCATGACTATAGTTATGATTCCAATTCAGAAAAGGGAACAATGGGAAACACACAGTGGTTGCCTTTTAATAACAAGTATCAAACTCTTCAGGGCGGCGAGAGCAAAGACTTGATGGATGTGTCAGAGGTTGATAACTCATCTTTTAGATTATAGGTCACCAGACCATGAATAGGCTGATAGGGAACACTTCCTTGGAATGATGGTAAATAGATTCTATGTTTGAGAAGATGCATATCAGTGTTAGGGACCCACTGACCTACCCTGGAAGATTTTGCTGCTGCCTATACAATCCACTCTTCCATATTCCTTTATGAACAGAACTCTGATTTTGTTTGAAGTGGCAATAAAGCTGTCTATAGCTACATTCTGTGCTCCAGAGTAGTGAGGGGTCACTACATGACCTAGTTCTGAACAATGAAATAAAAGCAGAGGTTATAGGACAAAGTTTCCAGAAATACTTTGAAAGTGGAGGAGACATGGCTGGTATAAGCCTTTACCCCATCTCCTTCTTGCTGCTGGAGATAGAATAGCCATCTTATATCAGAAAGTAACAATTATGAGATGAAAGTCACCTGTTAAAAATGTCATAAAATAATTGTGGAGTCACGGTATCAATCCTTACCTATTTACATCACTCTATGCCAGATTTCCTATATTTCAAATAGCTTATGTGAAAAGAAAAATGATCAAAGGAAACAATAAATCAATTTACAAAAAAGAAATTCCAGTACAAACATATAACAAACTTACAAAGTGAGTTTCCAGTTATCATTACAATTTTTTTTAGGTTTTATTCTTGGACAAGAGATCAGCAAAGGTTAACATGGAAAAGTATACAGTAGCAGAAAAACTATGGCAAAGCAGCTACTTATGCACTTTTAGAAAGATACACTGATATAACATTTCTGAGGGAAGATTTAGTAAAGTATATGTAAAACGTGCTCACCAGATTTCTGGTGCAAGGAGTCTAAGTAAACGCATTTATGTTTTCATATGTTTTATGAGAAGCTTCATAAAATAATTCTAAGAACTGCTCTTCACAGACAAACTGTATAGGTAGAAAATTCAAAAGAAAGTACAAGTAAACTACTTGAATGAATAAATGAGTTACAGAGTCACTATTGATAAAAACCAAAAACTGAAAAAAATGGATATTAACAATAAAATAGATGAATTAAATTACAGCATTTTGTGCCATGGAATAGTGTAACAAAGAGATTGATCAAAAATATTACAGTATGACTGGCTCTCATAAACTTAATGCCCCGCGAAAAGAACCAGATTCAGAGTATATACTGCATGATTACATTAAAATTAATTCAAAAGCAAACAAAATTAATCTGTGCTGTTCAAAGTTAGGATAGTGGAGAGTGGCCTGTCAGGAGATGCTGAAATTGGGGGGTTTTGCAGTGCTGTGAATGTTTTACATCTTGATCTAGGTACCAATTACATGGGTTTTTTCACTTACAAAAATAGTTGATTAAAAAGATCTACATACATTTCTGCCACTATGTTATGTTTCCCTAAAATGTTTACTTAAAAAAAAAAAAAAAAACAGGATAGCAAAGACAGATTCAAAAGGCAGAATATAAATTCACCACACAGTGGAAGCTTAGAGAATTCCACAAGTTTCCGAAGAAAGAAATCAGTTGGAGTCCAAGCCATGTGAAGAAGCCACATGTAGACACACCAGTTGGCAGCTCCAACTGAGCTCCCAGCTGACAGCCAGCATCAGTTGCCCCCTTATGGATGAGTTATTTTGAACGTCCAGTCTAGCTAATCAGATGATGACAAGCCAGCTGAAATCTGACTGCAACTGCTTTAGAACCCCCCACATGAGACCTCATGAGACCTGCCTGAAGTCTCTCCAAATATCCTAATTTATAGTGCAGTCCATTACGTGTCCAACTCTTGTTTTCAGTTCAGATCCTGATCTCAGGGTAATGAGATCCCACCCCAGGTCGGGCTCAGTGCTCAGCACAGAGTCTGCTTAAGGCTGTCTTCCCTTTCCCTCTGTCACTCCCCCCACTCTCTCTCTCAGATAAATAAATCTTTTTCAAAAATCCTAATTTACAAAATCATGAACAAAATTAGAAGGTTGCTTTAAGGAACTAAATTTTGGGAAAATGTGTTGCATGAATAGAGTAACAAAAAAAAAAGAGCATCTAAGTTCTGATTAATAGGACTTCTGTAAAGAGAAAAGGAAGAAATTGGTGAAATTGTTTTTAAAATAAGGACAATAAGGGACACGTTGGGTGGCTCAGTAGTTGAGCATCTGCCTTCAGCTCAGGTCATGATTCTAGGGTCCTGGGATCCAATCCCGCATCAGGGTCCCCTCGGGGAGCCAGCTTTTCCCTCTGCCTATGTCTCTGCCTCCCTCTTTGTCTCTCTCGTGAATAAATAAATAAAATCCAAATAAATTAATTAATTAAAGACAATAAGAAGGAAATCTTGCCAATTGTGACAACATGGATGGGCCTTGAGAGCATAAAGTTAAGTGTAATAAGTCAGACTGGGAAAGACAAACACTGTGTAATCTCACTTGTAAGTGGAATCTAACAGTGAAAACAAAACAAAACAGAAATAAACTCATAAGTAAAAATAACAGATTGATGGTTGCCAGAGGTAGGGGGTGAGGGGTAGGTGAAATGAATCAGGAGGTAAAAGGGTACAAGCATCCAGTTATAAACCACACAGTTCATGGGGATGTAAGCTACAGCATGGCGACCATAGTTAACAATACCATACTGTATATTTGAATGTTGCTAAGAGAGTTAATCCTGAAAGTTCTCATCACTGGAAAAAAAAATTGTGATTATGTGTGGTAATAAATGTTAACTGGAGTTAATGTGATCATTTCACAATATATACAGATTAAAATCATTATGTTATATGCCTGATACTTGTATAAAATCATTTGTCAATTATTATACCTCAAACTTTTAAAATGAAAAAAAAAAAATAAAGTAATAACAATAAAATTTCCTAGTGCTCAAGAAAAATAATCGTTGTTAAATTGAAAGGGACCACTGACTGCTAAGTAAGTAAATGAAAACAAACACTTTCTTAGATATATAGGTGGGAAATTTCAGAACATCAATATTTCCACCCCTGGATCAATCATCTAGGCCAGGGACCAGAGAACATCCTGGTAGTCACTCCCATTCTCCTGTACAGAGAAGCAACTGGTTAATTTTAAAAGTATGCTACATGTTTATATATCAGAAGATTATACATTGGTTAAAAATTACAATTTAGCTCTATATTTCTCGTCATAGAAAAATGGCTACAAATTTTTGAGAGAAAAAAGAGTACAGAAGAGCTTGTGAAAAAGTTGCTAGAGTTTGCAAAATAGAAATCAACATTTTCTAAAGAAAGTGATAAAATAAGAAGCAAATAGGCTTAGTGGTAAAATAAAACAATAGTGATTGAATGTGCAACGATTTTCTAGACTAGATTTGACAATAGAGCCTAGTAATAATAGATCAAATAAAGTTTGATCAGAGGCAGGAGACCTTGGATCTAATATGTGAGTTTTCCATTAGTTATTTGTGTATGAGCAAGTCCAGAAAAACCTCTTGGACACTGGAGCCCCTTGTTTGTAAAACAATAGAGCTGCACTAATGGGTTCCCAAGAATGAGATTGTAATCCTGTGCCTGAAAGGGATTTCCCCAACATTGGCAGCATTGAGTTTTTTGGAGGAATAAACTCCTTTAATCAACCAAGAAATTTGCACCTACCAGCTGCAGTATTCTGAAACACTACTACCACTGGCTACCCAGATGAGGTAGGATTGAAAACAGATGTAGTTACTTGGGTAAATCAAGCCACTCCCTATAACTGCTTGTTAGAAACACATATATTGGCTACTTTACTCTTCTCAGCAATATAATGAGACATCTAGATTTACTTTTTGCCACACACAAATTCAAATTACTTTATAACTTTATATTACATTGTGTCAGGGATGAAATTGTTGATAATGCAAAAAGTTTTCCTATTTTCTTACTTATGCTACTGAATATTTCTCTTTATAAGAATTTCTGGGGGACCCCTGGTGGCTCAGTGGTTTAGTGCCTGCCTCTGGCCCAGGGTGTGATCGTGGAGACTCAAGATCGAGTCCCATGTCAGGCCCCCTGCAAGGAACCTGCCTCTCCCTCTGCTTGTGTCTCTGTCTCTCTCTCTCTCTCTCTCTCTCTCCATGTCTCTCATGAATAAAGAAATAAAATCTTAAAAAAAAAAAAAGAATTTCCTGGTACACACCATAATTTAAGCAAAATGAATGAAAATAGAACAGAAATTAAAGGTTAAGAAAGCAGCTACAGATTGGGTATTATAAGTTAAAATACTGTACACCATTTAAAGTTTATGTACTGTATCAAAGGCAATACCTCCAAATCTTATCTTCTTCATCAATTACTGCAGGAGCTCTCCTAGCCACCCACAATTTAATTAATTTGTCTTATTAGCTAATACTTTCCATTAGATACATAAAACTTAAATACAGATGTTTACACCACATGAAATACTCTCCAATCTTAAAATGTCCATTTGTGTGCCTGAATACTCCCTCTTACAAGTTGTATATACAATACATGCCTATACAATGTATGCCTATTAAGAGTTTTATCACATTTAGTCCCAAACCATTTTATGTCTGTTAGATTTTTATTAGGATTACATTATTCAAGGAATTCTTACATATACACATGAATTATGAGTACAAAAATAAAGGGAGAAATCTAGAAGGATCCTGTGCTGAGATTGGTTATACTCTATTTCTGAGAAATGTTTATTAGATTTATGGGGTTGATTTATTCAGTCAACTAAATAAACAAAATGAAAAAAAAGAGAGAGAGAAGCAAATTAGTCAAGTAATTGAAGATACTTGTTTCAGAATTAGAGTAATTGATCATAGCTTCCATAAAAAATAGAAAAAAATTATCTTGGCTAGACCTGTAACCACTGAATCCATACACAAAGAAAACATCTATTGAAATACCTGTAAAAAAAAAAAAAATACCTTTCTACGTTCTAAGTCAAAGCCAAAGATTTTATTTTTGTGTGTTTATCAGTCAGATGTCTAGGTTAAGCTGAAGTGACAATCTTCAAATTCCAATCATTCTAATAACAACAGTTTATTGCACACATTATACATCCATTACAATATGCCTAGAAAAAGGATTTATGGACATTTCTGATGAACACCTGGGTTGAGTTTATGAGTTTAGCCAACTAAGTTAGAAGGAACACAGTATACAAAAGATTACTCTCACTTCTAACACCAACTTCAAATGTGGTAAGGTGGAAGCAGAATCCCAACCCACTCTCGAGTAAAATAATCCACTAGAACGATTCACAGAGCTCATTAAAACCTGATATATTCATAGTTTTGATTTACAACAGAGAAAAAGTATAAGCCAAAATAAGCCAAAGGAAGAAAGCATAGGAAGGAGTCCAAGAGAAATGCCACATGGGGAGTTTCTGTTGTCCTTTTCCCATGAAATCATGAACATGTTACTTCCCCTGCACTGATGCATGACAGTATGCACAGAGTATTGTCACCCAGGGAAGTGCACTCAAGCCTTTGGTGTGCAGAGTTTTTATTGGAGCTCTATCACATACCACCCACAGGGCTGTCTTTTAGTCTCCACTACCTGCCAGAGGTTCAAGCTAACATCTTTAGTCTTCAGTTCTTCCCAAGGCAAACAAAGACACTCCTACTGGGAAGGATACCCCAGGAGACTAGAAATCACCTTCCAGTAGCCAAAGGCAAAGGCCAGAACCCTCTTTAAGTTAACTTAATTCTTCACTGCACAAAACTATATTATTATTTCACATTTGGCTGACTTTTGGGTTAATTGGCCAAATATATGACCCAATTTCCTTGAATAGGAGGACTCCTGCTAAAATCAATTTATCCTAATTAACCTTTTAGTGTCAGTTGCATGCTAATTATCTCATATATACATTGTCCACACCAAATGAATACAAATATGCTTGTCTACTCCAGATGGGGTGAGCTGTTTGATAAAGTAAAGGGATTTCTACACAGTAAAGAAAACTTTCCTAGATGGCATCTCATCTGGTAAATGTCTCCTCACACTAAAAGCCATGATCATCTTTGCTACAACTCATACTTCTTGACTTCAATTCAGAAAGCACATTGCAGGGAAAGCAAAGCCACTCCCGAGTAAGAGGCATTTCAAAGATAATGCATTGAAAGAAAAGAAACTTTTTAAATTGAGCATTACTTATATCTGTGAAGAAGCAAATTGGGGACCATAAAGAATTATAGTTAATGGAAACTCAGCATTCAAAATATGAATAGTTGCAGTTAGAAAACCTGAGACCTCTTTGCAATTCAAATAAAAGCCTTGATAAAAGCATAGCCAGATTGTCCACATGCCAGTGAATATATAGCTGTCATTTCCAGGAGTTATGATTGGGGTATTTGGAGAAAGCTTTATAAACCATGTGTGACATGAGTATGGATTTTGAAAGAGATTTATAATTAGACATGCCAAAAGGAAAGGAAAAGATATTCCAGACTCAAAGAGCATTACGGTCCAAGACAAAGAGGTAAGCTGGTCCAGGTACCTGTAAGAAATCTAATAGATCTGTCTGGGTAAAAGGGAGAATCTTGCCTGGGGGTGGGGAGGGAAATTACATTTAGGGCCAGAGAGAATTACACAAAAACTCAATTGTGGAAGATTAGCACAAAGTCTGGATATTATCTATAAACTAAGGGAAACCCTGAAGTTTGGACAAATTAAGTGATGTGTGCAAAGAAGTATTTTCTAAATATTCTTTGGATAGTAGTTTAAGGGATTAGGTTGCAGTAGAGAAAGACAAAAGCCAGAATATCACAAGCCTTTCTCATGAAAATGTTAATTTCCACTCCTCATTTGTGTCTTGCATAGA
Source organism: Canis lupus baileyi (assembly GCF_048164855.1). Classification (NCBI taxonomy): domain Eukaryota; kingdom Metazoa; phylum Chordata; class Mammalia; order Carnivora; family Canidae; genus Canis; species Canis lupus. The sequence continues at coordinate 15,070,951 of NC_132865.1, read as the reverse complement.
TACATGTAGCATAATTGAATGTCAAAGACATAAAAGTCTGGAGCTCACAAATGCAACTTTACTTTCTTTAACCCAACTCTTTCCATCATAAGTCTCCATTATGCTGTTGCAGGAATATTTCATCTCAATTAGGGTCTATTTAGTCCTTTCACTTATTAACTCTCAAGATCAAGATTGTCGGGCTTCCTTCCTCCCCACAGGGCTGACTTCATGTTCTCAGACAGCCTGATGAGTTCACATGCCAGGGCTGAGACAAGGGGGCTATGTTTTACATAAGCACAGTGTCAGCTCTGGTCCTTATAAGATGTCATCTTTGTTGGCATCAATCTTTGTTGCCATCTACTGCTGCCCATCCAGCCTCTTTATGGTGTGGGGTCAGTACATCACATTCATAGATGTCATCACCTCGCCATTTCCATGATGCTTCTCATCTGCAGAACTTTCTCAGACACTTTTGTGTCCTTCTTAGAGCAATTAGGAAACTCTGCATACTTTCTCCCATGCCACTCTGAGAGTCCGGTGGCCCACTTTGGGAAGAGGAGCAGTGGTGACATCTCAGCAACATCCTCTGCCAAACACCCCCTGAGGTAAGCATAGTGTCAGCCTGGATTTTCCAACCTGATATACCAAACTGGTGTAAATATTTCTGCGTGAAGCTACTCCCTGGCAGGTGAAGGATAGGTTCACTCAGTACTCAGAAATCCCCAAACCCATCTAGAATTTCTATCTTCATTCTTCTCACATGGACTTCTCTCTTTCTACCAATTTGTTTTGTTGTTTTCCTTAGACCATCAAAATCTATCTCCTTTATGTTTGGAAAACAGGTTCTTACAACATCAACTTAGTCCTCCCAATCATTTTCTTGATGGTATAAATCTCATTCTCTGAGGACTCCTGGCCTTTTGCAAATTCCCACCAAACACTTCTCTCTCTATGAGACTCTGGCTATTGCAAGTCTTAGGAGCAGGCCAGAGTGGTTGGGTAAGTCAATTCTGGAATTAGATCTCCCAGGGTTGAGATCTGCCTCCACCACTGGCTATCTGTATGAATTGATACAAACTGCTTTACCTCATCATTATCGTATGAAAATTATAATTACCTATATTCATTGGATTGTTCTGAAGATAAATGCATAAAAATATATGAGTCTTCAATCAGCATACAGCATGTAATATGCACTCAATAAAATTGAGCCATCTTTTTGTTTTAATTTAAATTCAATTTGCCAAGAGCCATTTTTTTTTAAATCAAAAAGCATTATGTCAACCCTGCATTTTTCAAAAATCTCTAGATCAGAGTTTCTTAACCTCAGCACTACCATCATTTGGGGTCAGATAATTCTTGTGTGGGAAGCTGCCCTGTGCTTATGGGGTGTTTAGCCTCTAACCACAGGTTCTAATAGCATTCCCTTCCCTGATGTGACAACCAAATATTTCTCTACACCTTGCCAAACATCTTGTGAGGTGGGCAAATCACCCCTAGTTGAGAACCATTGTATTACATGGAAGACAAAAGCCAAGGCTTTTAATCTTGTTTTCCTCCTTTTTAGCTTTTCTTTCAGGTGGTAAGCCTCATACTTGCAATCTAATTTCAGTCGATGGCCTGAAGGCTATTATGGAACTACAGAGAATAATCAGTTAATATTTCAATATTATAAGACTTCACTCAGTAAATTATTAAATTCTAATCCTACTGGAAGGCAGTATATAGACAAGACAGCACTAAGTTTTCCCAGTTATGTTCTCTTTGGTTGATTCAACATGAATGTATTTATAATACATCTGAGTGATGGTAAACATTTGAAAAATGAATAACATCAATACTGTCCAAGATATAGTATTATAAGGCATTAACCCATTTTTTAGAATTCAACAAATTGTAATGACCATTAGAATTAATTAGAAATGTGTCATCTACATGCATATTAAACAACCCATCCATATTTCATGGCCGAGCAAGACCCCTGCTTAATAATATCATTTGTACCACAATAACATAAAATCAGTTTCTTTTCCTTTTTCGAAGATTTATTTATTTATTTATTTATTTATTTATTTATTTATTTATGAGAGAAAGAGAGTGAGCATAAACATTTCCACAGACTGATTCCTATTTGAAGACAGGTTAAGTGGTATAGACATCAGTAATTTTACAAGAGGAAATTCTCCCACTCAAACTTCAGTGATACTTCTTCCCCAGGATAATTTTTCTTGCACTTTCAGAAGCAATGTAAAGAATAAACGTTTTCCACCGGCTCCATTTGCTACCATCAAAACCAGTGGCTGGAAGTCCAAAGATAATTTCCATAAGACATTCATCTCATATGTGCCTCCCAAATAATATAATGAATTTTGTATATTTTGTAATTCACTTTCACAGAATAATAGTTTAATCTTCAAAAACCCCTGTAAGATAAAATAATTCTTATTGTTATTTTCATATATGGGCTCAAAAGCGGTTAAAGAACCTTTTTTAAAATTGCATTACTTCTTACCAAATGCTGTAACACTTATTTCCATAGATTTCCCAACCCCAACACAGCCCCATATGCCCTCCTAATGATGATGCTGATGGTAAAATAAAATGAAAAGTCACCTTATAGATATTGAGTGTAACCAGTGCCTAAATAATTAAAATGTAAAAATGTCAGTCCCACTATTTAAAAATAAAAGACATCCACTTTTCTGGTTAAATGGGTTCAACATTAAAAAATTTTTAGTCAAGCTGATTTTTATGATTTGTCTAGGTGAAAATTTTTGGCATGACCTCAATTGAAACCGCCCTGAGTTTTTCCTAAAATACAGATGTGATTTAACACATTGCATTTTCTTTTCATTTCCACTTGTCTCACTTTAACATCTGCAAGAAAATATTAATGAAGAGTACACCAAAGAGGATAAATGTCACTTTGAAGACAGGACTGGGCTAAGATTCTATATATAGTCTGGGTCAAAAAAAACCCAAACAAACCCTGATTTTTACCTTTAGGGACTTAACATTGAAAATTTTCATTCATCACAATAAGTGAAATATTTACTGAGCACCTACTTGATGAAAGGCATTGTGAGACAGCCTTCAGAGGATACAAACAAGAATGAGACTAAACAGACTTAATATCCAGCAAGAAAAGACGAGAAGATAAGTACACCACTGAAAACTATGGTCCAAAATGGTGTGAACGATTTCTCAAGAGTTTGTAAATAGAATGTTTCAAGCCTTTTAGAGATTGGAAAAGGCTTTATAAAGGAGCTAACATTTGTTTGGTCCATTTATAGGTAGGATTTTGAGAGGAACGGAGGGAGGGTATGTCATACATAGGGAGCTTTCTGGAAAGAGCAGCCATGAAAGCAGCAGGAATTGAGAAGGACAATGGCCCAGGATGAGTGCTGGATTTCTTAAATGGGACTTAAATGTACATTTTTGAAGTAGCTGCTTTTGAGACTAAAAAATAAGATTTTATAATCTTATAGACAGAGCAAAGACAAGAACTTGTCACCAAGGGTAGTGGTAGCAAATGTATTGTTCCGTTATTGAAATAGGAGAAAGATACTCCTAAGAAGGAGACTTGTTAAAAACTCATGCCGTGTAGCAGTGTGGCTCTAGATTTCACTTAGTGGTTAACAATTGGAAGGTCTAACTTGGTCTCCAAAAGGTAAAATGCTCTGATTTCTCTGAGATAGTAACTTATTCTCATTGGTCCAAATTCCCCTCAGATCTTTGAGGTACAGAATTGTTTTCAAATGGTTAATAAGTTTCGGAGGAAATAAAGTAGAAATAAGTCTACCAGTGTGCTACATCAAACCTCTCCCATGAAACCCTGAGGTTTCTACAGGGTGTTTATCTAGGGCCATAGACAGGAACAACCTGAGCAAAAGACAGCAGGAAAACTTTGGACAAGCTCAGAGAAGAGCATGTGGTTTTGTGTGTCTGCAAATTAGGGAAATGTAGCTTGAGGTTGAACTAGGGAAAAACTGATAAGGCAAAGAGGTCTTTGATTTGGTGGATAGTGGGTAGCAATTGGAGTTTTGTTTATTTTATATTTGTTTGTTTGGGTAGGTGAGTGGGATCAGAGTCATCCATTTTCAAGAACTGAAATATTAACTAAAATTTTCTGCTTTTATTTAGAGCTTTGACATACTGAGTCATAACCTAGGAAACCATAAAGAATCTTCTAAGGGTAATATTAGTAAGTAATATAAATATTTATAGAAAAAGAATAACTATAATAATTAACATTTCTTGGGTAATAGTGATAATAATAAACCTTTGAGCACTCAATATATGCCAAATGTCTTATTAAGTCCTTTATATTCATTATCTTAATCACTATTCATAAGGAATCTGTGAGTAGGTGTTATGAGCCCCATTTTCCAGATTGGAAAAATGAGACTCAAAGGTTAAATAGTTTGCCTGGTATGAGACAGAATTGGGATTGAATTAGCTTTCAGTAGCCTTCTACCTATCAAATTCTGTGAATTCTAAGCAAAAAGTAAACAGCCATTACAAATCTTATATTTGTTTGACGAGTCCTCGGATATACTTTATAGTTCCCCAAACTTAAAGATGCTTTTAGAGTTGATAACATATTGCTATATTAAGTTTAATATAGTTTATAAGTTGCTTATCTTCTAAAGATTAGAGGTGGACAAATGATTTCATGGACAATGATTCAAACAACGTCACTGTGTAAACAATAACAAATACAAGATACAAATGATTGAGTTCTTGTAAAAACAGAATCCAGTTTACAAGTAAGACATATAGATTTTGCAGTGTGTGTGTGTGTGTGTGTGTGTGTGTGTGTGTATTACTTATGATTTTAAGTCTTTTTGTTGGCTAATAACTTCTGACTATGGCATGTTTGAAATTTAAGCCCCTCCTCCATCTTATTATGTATTTTAAGAATTTTTAAAGAATTATTTCAGGAACCATAACAAAGAATGTCTCTTCTTTTTTCTTTTTTTAAGATTTTATTTATTCATGAGAGAGAGAGAGGGAGAAACAGGCAGAGACACAGGCAGAGGGATAAGCAGGCTCTATGCAGGAAACCTGTTGTGAGACTGGATCCCTAGTCTCCAGGATCACGCCCTGGGGCCAAGGCAGGCGCTAAACCGCTGAGCCCACCCAGGGATCTCTCTTTGTAAGATCTCTAAAGTTTCTGAAATCTCCTATTCCAGACTAAAATTTTTATTTCTTATCTTTGAAAATGGCCAAAGAGTACCTGGCTGGCTCAGTCAGAAGAGCATGCAATTCTTGATCTCAGGGTCAGAAGTTCAAGCCCTATGGGCTTGGAGTGGGGATGGAGCCTAATTTTTTAAAAATGGCCAAAAAGAAATGAAATATGTTGTAAAATGATTACATTAAACTCTCTACATACGGTGTATGAATAAGCTTCTTTTAATATTATAGTTTTCTTTGTCAAAAGTAGAATATAAACCAGAAAACACATAATAACCATGTAAATTATCTGACTGTACTGGAGATTAAAAGAAGTGTGTGATCTACCCATTAATATTCACAAAACATATCTTGTTCATATAATGATTTTGAAAGTAATTGCAAGCTTAAACATGTCAAACCTAAACTTACTCTACAGTTTAAAATATTTTCAATAACCAACTATATTTTAAAAATCTATTTTTAACAGTGAATTTGTAGGGAAAAAACTCTCAGATTTAATCTTAGTATTCACTGCTTTTTTGGTATATTTTCAAAACTCATTAAAGCAAAGAATTTCATAAAAATTCACCTTCAAATTCTATTCTATTATCATAAACTTTAAAGTGTTTAAAATTCTAAACTCTTTATCATTAAGAATCATGCCCTGTTTTTTCAAGGGTCTTCTTAACCTGATAAAGCAATTAATGTAAACAAGACTTATTTACACATAAATTCTAAAATATTTTACATTTCCAATTCTATTGTTATCTGTAGAATCCAAAACATCTGTGCTTTCACTATCCAATGAACCATGACTTTGTACTGAGACTGAAAACATTTGCACAATGGAGATTTGCAAAGGAGATTATCAGAAACTTGATTACATGTAATTTATTACTGAATCAAATGGAAATTGCGATCCCTGGGTGGCGCAGAGGTTTAGCGCCTGCCTTTGGCCCAGGGCGCGATCCTGGAGACCCGGGATCGAATCCCACGTCAGGCTCCCGGTGCATGGAGCCTGCTTCTCCCTCTGCCTATGTCTCTGCCTCTCTCTCTCTCTGTGTGTGTGACTATCATAAATAAATGAAAAAAAAATTTAAAAAAAAATTGAAATTGTAAGTTGAATCCTCAAAGATAAATTTATTTACAATAGCAACAAAAGAGAAGTTGCTTTACCTGGTTATACAAATAAATAATATATATTAGAACTTTTTTGCATTCTACAAAGATTATTCATGAGCATAAAACACTTAAAAGATAAGCTTTATGTATTTTGGAAATATTTTTATTTGCAAAAGAAAGGAACATTCATTGTTCAGTTTGTTTTCTTAAATTAAAAAATCAAGCTGATATTTTCTCAAATATTTATTAAAAACTAAACAAGAAATAATTTTTGACAAGGAAAATCCATCATATAAAGTCAAAATTCTTTTTTGCAGATATTTACTGATTTATGTCATAATAAGCCATGTGCCTAGGAATCGAAATTTCCCAAAGGATAGTCTTGATAGGTCATCTTTGAGAGACTGCTGTTCCCAAGAGATTGTCCACATTGCTTTTCTATTTCTGCTTGTAACAAATTATCACAAATTTAATGGCTTAAAACAACATAAATTTGTCTTACAGATCTGGAGGTCAAAAGTCCTAAATGGGTTTCACTGAGCTAAAATCAAGATGTTAACAGGGCTTTCCAAGAGAGTCTATATTATTCTCTTTTCCAGCTTCTTGGGGCCACATGCATTCTTTGGCTCATGGCTCCTTTTCCACTCAAAGCCAGTGTCTTCAAATCTGATTAGCTTCCATCAACACATCTCCCCTCTTTTAAGGACTCTGTGATTAGATTGGACCCACTTGAATAATCCAGGATAATACTCAAGTATCAAAGTCCTTAATCACATCTTCAAACTTTCTTTTACATGTAAAATAAATTATGCACAAGTCACAGGGATTGGGCTCTGAATATCTTTGGGATTATTTTGTCTATCACCCTGCGATGGCTAAAGTTCCCATGGTTCTGAAAATGTTACCTAAAGCTTTCAGGTCTAGGCATTCCTGAGCAATATTTGAAATCGCTTTCATTTTTGTTTTATTTTGTTCTATTTTATATTGTGGTGTTATAAGGTCATCAAAAAAAAAAAAAGCAAACTACTACTACTACTGTAGTTTACAGAACATTTACATTAAACAAATTTTATGGGGGGGGTATGTTTGTTTATGCGTGTGTGTGTGTGTGTGTGTGTTTATGTGCATAACTCATTCTATGCATCCAGCAACAATCTGAAGTTGATATACAAACAAAATAAGGTGTAGTTCTGTGAAACATAGAAGGAAGTGGCTAGGGACGCCTGGGTGACTCGGTCGATTAAGCATCTGTCTTCTGCTCAGGTCATGATCCCGGGGTCCTGGGATGGAGCCCCATGTTGGGCTCCCTGCTCAGTGGGGAGCCTGCTTCTCCCTCTCCTTCCCCCTTTGACCTCTGGCTCATGCTCACTCCCTATCTCAAATAAATAAATAAAATCTTTTTAAAAAAAAATAAGGAAGTAGCTAAAGGACATGTTTCTGTGCAAATTCTGGCCTGAGTCTCCTTTCACTTCCCTAGGTCTCTCCCACCTGGTTTCTTCAGAGCTATCTGATGATTAATGCCATTTCTAAAGTAACTACTTTGTATAAGACCTGAAATACCAGTTGCAAAAATTTCCCTACAATGACTCAGATTTAACACCTATACACTTTTCAGGAGACAGTATAGAGAGGAGGTTAAGAGCACAGACTTTGGAGCCAGTTCCCTGGCCTGAATCCATGTGACTGTGTCTTGGAGCAAATTAATCTAGCTTTGATTCGGTTATATATGATCTGCAAAATAAAATAATGATAGTAGTTACCTTAGAGGCTATTCTGAGAATTAAATGAAATTACTACTATCTTGAGCTAATAGCTGGCACTCATTAGTTGTTAGCTATTTCCCTATATGCTACCACCTAGATTCATGTAAATGTGAATGCTTGAGTAGGGGCTACAAGAGACACAATACACACTTATAAACATATGGTTTGCAGTTCAGGAAAGAAGTCAGAGGTTTTTAAGATGAAAAGATGAAGGTTATGTATTTTTTATGAAGTGTCCCCTTCAGATTACAGTTTATATCTGAAAACTGGCATTTGAAATTTACAAACTTGACATTGCTTATTACAATTTTATAAGATTCACTTAAGCCAAGAATATTATAGTCATGTAGGCAAACAAAATAATTAGGCTATATGACTTCTTATTTCTAAGATGGAGTTAAAAAGATGGTCCAACCAGAATTGGAGAAGTGGAATGGTCACAGTGGAGAATCATCCATTGCAAGTTGTATATACAAACAAAATGAGAAAGCAATCAAAACCCAGCCCAGGAAGTCACTACACAATATAAAGTTTCTCATCTTTTTAAAATCCTAATCATCACTAAACCAGGTCATATATGAGGTTTTTGAGTACAGGTTTTGTGGGAAGCCAGTTCCAGAAGGCTAAAAAGATGTTAGCTTATTTCAACAAAGAGGGATAATTTAAAAAATTAGATGTCAAGCTATCTTGTGCCTCCATTTTACCAAAATGGTGACAAAAGGCAAATGAAAAGGAATAAAAGTGTGTCCATATTTGTTAAGGAGGTGGAAAGATAAGTAAAAAAAAGAATCCTTCTCTTCAAAACCCCTAAAAAAGAGATCAGGAAAAAGTAGAGAAAGAAGATTTTTGTTTCTTTGTTAACTTTACTAATATCCAGAGGCATTTTCCTGGTCATTTTGTAATGAATCTAGAAGGCAATCTAGAGATGAGTTGGATCCATAGATATCCCTTATATTTAAAAAAATGCAAACTCAAATCCTGTCAGTTATCAGGCACACAACATGTATGAAAGTGCAGAATAGGAGTCTACAAGGAAAGATAGAGACCATTTGCTGGAGAATGCATGCTCCATACGAAGGGGGCAATCTACTTAACTCCTATTCTTCACTGCTACTATGCTTTCTTATGATACTTTATTAGTATCTCTAGATACTCCAAGTGTTTTAAGAGAAGCTAGGAATCTAGATTTCCATTAAATTCTCTGAAATTTTTTAATGATAGAACATGTATATCTTTTTAGAATATAGTAAAGGCCAAGATTCTGGGAGACAAATAAAACATGGTTGCAGACCAGATAGGCCTAGGGGATCATGAGCTCACAGCCTCTACTGCATATGCTAAATAACCTCAAAATTAATTAACATTTACTTATAAAAAAATCAATTATAAAGAACTATTTTCTTTTCTTCTTTGCAAATATAACAGATATGTTTATCCTAGAGATGCTTAAATATAACCATTTTCTCCAATAAACCAGAGTGAGGAAGAGGTAGGTAAGAAAATTATTTAAATAAGTAACTAAATAGATTTTCTTTCCAAATAAATAATTTTCAAAAGTTGCATGTCACCATATATATAAAATTGTTTTTAGCAGTTAATAAAAATAACTAATCTTTATGTATGGTGTAAGAAAATGGTGCAGTTTCATTCTTTCACATGTGGCTATCCAATTTTCCCAATACCATTTGTTGAAGAGACTGTCTTTTTCCTATTGGATATTCTTTCCTATTTTGTCAAAGGTTACTTGACCATAGAGTCGAAGGTCCATTTCTGAATTTTCTATTCTGTTTCATTGATCTATATGTGTGTTTTTGTGCCAGTGCCATACCATCTTGATGATTACAGCTTTATAATATAGCTTGAAGTCTGGAACTATCATACCACCAGCTTTTGTTTTCTTTTTCAACATTTCTTCTAAACTAGGTATTTACCCCAAAGATATAAATGTAGTGATCCGAAGGGGCACCTACACCCCAATGTTTATAGCAGCAATGTCCACAGTAGCCAAACTATGGAAAGAGCCCAGATGTTTATCAACAGAAGAATGGATAAAAAAAGATGTGGTATATATATATACAATGGAATATTAGTCATCAGAAAGGATGAATACTTATCATACATGCATGGAACTGGAGGGTATTATGCTGGGTCAAATAAGTCAATCAGAGAAAGACCATTATCATATGGTTTCACTCATATGTGGAATATAAGAAACAGTGTAGAGGATCATAGAGGAAAGGAGCGAAAGCTGAATGGAAAGAAATCAGAGAGGGAGATAAACCATGAGAGACTCTTAACTATAGGAAACAAGCTGAGGGTTGCTGGAGGGGAGGTGAGTGAGAGGATGAGGAAATTGGGTGATGGGCATTAAGAAAGGGCATGTTATATGATGAACACTAGGTGTTGTATGCAACTGATGAATTATTGAACTCTATATCTGAAACTAATGATGTATGTTGGCTAATTGAATTTAAATTGTAAAAAAATAACAACTAAACAACCAAAATTAGCTTATTTGAGAATTTCTCCTTCCAGTCAAGATGGAATAACAGGGACAGGATTTTCCATCCTGTCTCAAAAAACTTAAAGACAATGTATATAAAAAGTGGTTTTTCAAGATAATGGACAACAAGCAATGAAAAACCATGATCTCTGAGAAATAGGAGGAAAAAATGAGGTGAACTTTGTCATTTGGAGAGGGTTTCCAGGTCACAAGGCAGAGAAAAGAAACCTAGACAGAACCCAAGAAATTCTGAGGGGTGATTATCTAAATAATCTAAACATCCCATGTAAAGGCAAAGATTGCCAGATTCATAAAAAAGCAAGATCCAACTATATGTTACCTAAAACAAACCTGCTTTAAATATAAAAATACAAAATGTTTAAAGTAAACCATGCTCTCTCTCTATATATATATACAATGGAATATTAGCATAAAAAGGAATGAAATCTTGCTATTTGCAACAACATGGATAGAGCTGGAGAATATAATGCTAAGTGATAAACAAGTCAGTCAGAGAAAGGTAAATACTATATGATTTCACTCATACATGGAATTTAAGAAAAAAAATGAGCAAAGGGAAAAAGAGAGAGAAAGAGAAACTATGATACAGACTCTTAACCATAGAGAATAAACTGATGGTTACCAGAGGGGAAGTGGGTAGGTAGATGGGTGAAATACATGATAGGGATTAAAGAGTACACTTATGATGAGCACTAAGTAATGTATAGAATTGTTGAATCACTATATTGTACACCTGAAATTAATATAACACATTATATTAACTATACTGGAATTAAATATATATATATATATATATATATATATATATATATATATATATACAAAGTAAACTATGCTCACAGTAATCAAAACAAAACAGAAACAGCTATATTAATATCATAATATATTTGGGTATTTCATGACCCAGTTGGGTTAAATAATATCCCAAGTTACTAACATCTTACATCTTACTAGTATATTAATATGGATGTATTAGGATAAAAAATATAAAGTACAGAACAAAGAATATTATCAGTGTATAAAAGGCCATTTTATAATATAAAGGTGTCAATTCATCAGAACAACAAAACAATTGTGAACATATATGCACCTAAAAATAGGGTTTCAAGATACATTATAGAAATGCAAGAATTAGAGAAATGGAAAATAGTATGAGATTTCAACATGTCTGTCTCTAAAATTAATGGAAATAGAATATCAATAAGGAGATAGAAGTCTTGACCAATACTGTCAACTAACCTGACCTAAATAATATTTGTAAAACATTCACTTAATAACAGAATACAGGGACACCTGGGTGGCTGAGCGGTTGAGCCTCTGCCTTTGGCTCAGACCGTGATCCTGGAGACCCAGGATCGAGTCCCACATCGGGCTCCCTGCATGGCGCCTGCTTCTCCCTCTGCCTGTGTCTCTGCCTCTCTCCCTCTTTCTCTCTGGGTCTCTCATAAGTGAATAAATAAAATCTTTTAAAAAAATAACAGAATACATACTTTACGAGTACACACAAAGCATTTACCCATATATATCATACATGATGACACAAGAACACATTTGAATACACTTAAAAGGAATTAAATCATACGAAGTATATATCTGATCACAGTAAAATTTCATTTTAAAATCAGTAATAGAAATATACCTGAAAAATCCCCAAATATTTGAAGCTAAATTGCACATTTCCAAATGTACCTTTAGTTCAAGTATCTTGAACTAAATGAAAATAAAAATATAGCATATCAAAACTTGTGGTATGCAGCTAAAGCAGAAGTGAAAGGGAAATAGAACTAGAATACCTTTATTAGGAAAAAAGATCTCAAATCAACTACTTCAGCTTTCATCATAAGAAACTAGAAGAAAAAAGGACAAAGAAAAATGAAAGTAAGCTGAAGAAAGGAAATAATATAGATCATAGCAGAAATCAATAAAATAGAAACAGAAAAACAATACAATAAAGAAGACCAAAGAAGAAGAAATACTTAGCAACTTGGTCTATAATGCCATTACTTTTGTACCAAACCTGATAAAGACATTCCAAGAAAAAATTACAGACCAATATCCCTTGACAACCTTAAAAATAAAATAGCCAGTTAGTTTATCAGCAAAATGAGTTTATTCAGGAATAGCAAACTAGGAACATGCAAATTATGGCAAACTAAACACAAAGAGAAGGAGTGTTCTTTTAAGAGGAAAGGAAAGAGTTGGAAGGTGCCACTTGGAATGTAATTTCATTGGAAGAGAGCTAGCCTCAGGGGTTATGGTGACTTCTCATTGTCTAAGTTGTAATAGTTCTTATTAGCTGGGTTGTTGCTGGTCACAGAGAAAATCTTTCCCCCTTCCCGGGTAGTAAAATAAGCTTCTTCCTATTGGGGTATGTAAAGTAGGCTGCCAAAAGTGGTACATGCCTGAAAGCTCCCCATTCGGGACTTCTTGACTCCATTTTGGATGAGGTTTTCTTTTACTCCTTTTCACACCCTCATAAACCTGGATGGTAATTCCTTAACAAAATTTTGTCAAATGGAATCCATTATTATATAAAAAGAAAACGTTCAGGCTGAGGTAGATTTATTCCAGGAATGAAAGTTGGTTTAACATTCAAAAATCAATCAATATAATGTAATGTATTAACAGATTAAAAAAGAAAAACCATATGACTCTCTCAATAGATGTGGAAAAATATTTGGTGAAACCCAACATCAATGCCTAATAAAAAATCTCAGCAAACTAAGAATAGAACTAAATATGTACAAAGCAATTGTAGCTCACATCAAAGACTAAATACAAAAATGAAGAAAAAGGCAAAGTTCATCTCTCACCACTCCTGTTCAACAGTGTGCTACATGTTATAATGAGTGCAATTAATCAAAATAAATGTTTTAATAAAAAAATGAAAAACCTGTCTTTACTCAAGGACAGGAACATAAGAAAACTTTTGGAAGAGTAGATATGTTCACAAGTGATTTCACAAGTAGGTACAAATGTCAAAGCTTCTCAAACTGTATACCTTAAAGTACAGTTTATTATATATGAATTATACATCAATAGCACTGTTTTAAAACTTTTATATAAAATAAGATAAATTTACTAAATCACATAATAAGAAGTCCCAAAGTAGAGCATCCATTAAGTCAGCATTTTTGATACCCAGATTGCTCTGTTTTGACCACTGTAGGCTTCACCTCTTATTGTATTAGGATGACTACAATATCTACAGCCACTGTATTTATACATAACAAAATCCAAATGTTTAAAAAAAAAAAGACATATGTTGTCCTAAGTATCTTTTTAAGAGTGGAGATAATTTTCCTAAGAAACTACCCTTCATCTGTGGTGAGCCAGAATTTCATGACATGCCCAATCTAGCAAGGAAAATGGCATATATATTGGCTAAAAGTACTTATTTCATTCCCTAAAATACATGGATCCTCAAATTTCTGAATAAAATCAGAGTTCTGATAACAAAAAGACAAATGTAAATGTCTTTTAGGAGAACTATGTCATCAGTGAATGACAATCATTAAGTGACTACCTAGTTATCATTATTGTATCAGTTCCTTGTTTGGCCTAAAGAATTCTTTATTGCTAACAAAAGACATGTATTTTTGAAATTCTGGGGGAAAATGTTAGAATGGCACAGCTCTTTAAAATTCCTAATTTATTCAAAATTATTTTTAGTGGAATATAATGAATTTTAAGCAGCTTTTTTCACACCCCAAAGATGAAACAGTGCTTATACTATTTGTATATCCTCCTTTGTCTAATATTAATTGGAATTTCATGATGTCTTAAAAATATAAACATGGGTTAACTCGAGGTAGGTGAAAATGGAACCAATGAAAATTCACTTTTAGAATATTCTTTTGCACATCAAATGTATCTATCAGGCTATAAGTCATAGCCAGGAAAATTACAGAGTCAAGAGAATTCAGTGAGCATGCTTAGGAAGGTATACATAAAATTACAAAGTTCCCCATTGAGAAAAATTGAAGAAAAAGACAAAGATATTTTTGTCAGACAAATTTTTATTTATTTATTTGTTTGTTTGTTTATTTATTTATTTTCATTGGAGTTCAATTTGCCAACATATAGCATAACACCCAATGCTAATCCCATCAAGTGCGCCCCTCAGTGCCGGTCACCCAGTCACCCCCTCCCCCCGCCCACCTCCCTTTCCACCATCCCTTGTTTGTTTCCCAGAGTTAGGAGTCTCTCATGTTCTGTGTCAGACAAATTTTTAGAAAGCAAATAAATTCCCAAAGTGGAAGGTCTGATAGTGAGTAATAACATTAATAGATGTGCTGCAAAAGCGGGACAATTTCCAGATTTCAGCACAAATTCTAGATTAGAAGCTGGCAAATCTTTAATCCAGCATCCACCTCATCAACAAAGCAGAAAAATTAGGCCACAAAAATCTCTGTGCTAACTCCGGTGGGCAGAGTCAGGCAGTTGGGTTTCTGACCAACTTCTAGAGATAGGAGTCACTTCCATCACATCTCCTTCATTTCCCCTATGGGACAAATAGCTTGGAAGATCCAGAAACCATCAGGTGACCAGAGGATCTAAAAAGACCAGTGTCAGCACGTTTTTTTACATTGACAGGTATAAAAACCTCAAAAGGCCTTCCTGACTCCTTCTTCTCAAAATAATAAACACCAAGTCTCCAAGCTGGAGAACAAGAGAACGTGCTACATGTCTTGTTTTGACCAGTGAGTTTCTCTTCTTTTGCACTCTTTTACTTCCTCAAACACAAACTGCTCTTTTAATTTCCAAATGAAGCTGTTGATCAGAATGAATATATCTGGATAACTGCTCTGATGCAGCACTTCTCTTTGCTTGCTTTCTTCATGCTATTCGATTGAGTGCCTATCTCTGCAGAGCAGAGTACTGTGATTGGCAAGACAAATTAGGCAGCAGGTAGAGGCAGGCAGGTAATACAGTGTCTATCTTTAGGAAGTTTTAAATAATGAAAAAAAAAATGATGCTTTAAGTTTCTGCTAAGGGAAAGCATTCCACAGGGAGGACAATACCTGAATATCTCTAGTTTAACTTCAGGTGACCTTGAATGGGAGTGTGATGAGAAGTTTCATGGCTTCCTTTGTTCAAATTAACACATATTTGGTCTTGTACAGATTCTTTTTTCAGATGTATTGCTACTTTATCCCCTTCTTTTGAAAAGGAGTTGAAAAGAACCATAATATATCCAAATTTTGAGAAGTTAGCACTGAGATCCACGGAATAAATATGTCATTCAAAGGTATAAGCACTTCAATTTCCTTCTGAATCACCATATAGCATTCTGAAATCACTGTGTGGACAGAAACCAACAGCTCTTGGCTGGTTAGAGCCTGAAACCATCTGCTTCCCTAGTTCTCCCATGTTGCTATCCCCGACACTTTCTAGTTTCCTGGTCAGGGGGGACAAATTCTTCTTTATATTCCAATATTCCTCCCACGCACTCCACATGTTTTCAAAATGCCTTCTGTCAAATGCAGACATTATTGAAATGACTTATCAAGTGAGGTGGGCAGGGAGAGCTAGCATCCCAACTCTAGTGCTTGCCTAACAGGAGTGTGCACATCAATTCCACGCCCTAGCTTAATAATAGACTTCACAATGCCCTCTCTCCTTATAACTTACCCTCACCCCCTCCATCTTGAGGTCACAGTTTTGGAAGAAAAGTCTAAAAGTCTTCCCCTTCACCTGCTCATCCCTCTTCCTCTTCAAATATTTTCCCTCCCTAACATATATGGGTTTGTGACAATGTCTTGGGATGTGCCATACAGTATAATGCATGGATACTTATTACTAAACAATAAACACTTACACAATTCTAAGCATTCTACAAGTCTAAATGTAACTTTGTGTAATAAAAATTTAACTTGTAAATTGTTTGGGAATTCATAATTTAATTGGCTGGGAATGACATTAATTCTCCAGATGTCCTCATCCTTGTTGGTCACAGCTTATTATAAATGACCATCAATAGAACTTTCAGTGGAACTGAAACTACTCAAGATAGTTCTGCTCCAGCTGTGTAAAAATTTTAAATAAATAAATGCAAACTATTCTCTCTCTTCTGGGACATTATAAAGAATGGAATGTTTCAGTTGCATACATTTTCAGCATTAAATTCATCCCGAAGAAAAGTGTGATGCTATAAATCAACCCACAGTGGTAATAAATTTCTGACTACTCCAAGAAACCACAAGATTATAACTTTTTTACATTTATTTCTTTTTTAAAACTTTTATTTATTTGAGAGAGAAACAGAGAGCATGAGTGGGGGGGGAGGGGCAGAAGGAGAAGTAGACTTCCTGCTGAGCAGCAAACCTGATGCAGGACTCAATTGCAGGACCCCAAGATCATGACCTGAGCTGAAGGCAAACACTTAACCAGCTTGAGCTATCCAGGTGCCCCTACATTTATTCCATCCTGAGAGGTAGAGTAGATGAAAACCCACCATTCACTTGTCCATTAGACAGTTTCCATAAAGTTGTTTTTTGTTACTGTTTTTTATGAAAGCATAGGAAAATGAAAAAGACAACATGCATTAGGAGACAACATACATTTGATGTCATACTACATATCATGAAGAATGTTTTACATACACTATATATATAGTATACATATATATTACATCACTCATATTCTACTTAGGATTATCTTATTTAATCTTTATTAGAAGCTTGAGAGGTAGATTCCTCTTTGGTTTCCTATCTATAAAATTCCTATTTTACAGATATGAAACTGAAGCTCAGCAAGCCAAGTAACCTACCAATGTCACACAACCAAGAGTGACTCTGGTCTATCTATTCCAAAATCCACATGCTTTCCACTGTATCAAGGAAGAGGATATTATCCGTGGGGGAATTTGCCTAGTGAAGATCAGTTAAATAAGTTCTACCAAAGTCATTTCACTGGAATGTTGGCCAAACCTGAGTTGACTCAGACTCAGGGGGCTATTCAAAGACTTTAGCTCCCTGCCAACTATGGCTGAGTTAGAAACACACAAGCAAACAAAGGAGGAAAAGTCCTTAAATATAGGAAGTGAATTAACATCCAGTAGCTCTTAAGAATGGTTTAACGTGACTAAACATAGGGCTGTATAAGATATTTACAAAAAGAATTAGCCTAAACTCCAAATAAAAGGAGAAACATTGCCATTACTTAGGTGGGCTTAGAAAAGACTGAAGATGCTGTTTTCTCGGCAAAAAGAAAAGCTGAGCAATGTCTGCAGTATTCTGGGTGTTTATCAATAATATGTTCGGGAAGTTTAACTAAATGTAAAGATCAGTAAATCATCTTCCCAAAATGACAAGGGGCAAAGCTAATTTGCTCTATTTTTCTGCAGAAGTAGAAAGACCTTCAGCAATAAAATGTCAAGAAGTACAGAAAAATTCTGAAAGACATCGTAGAACATAGTTACTGCTAAAGCCATGAGAAAAGCAACCACAATCAATGCAAAGCGATAATTATAGCATTCTTTCAAATCATCCTTAATGACAGCAAGCACAGCCTAGCCTCATTAGTAAACCACGAGGTGCTGTCCAACTAATGGAACCCACTGGCAATCTCAATAAATATTCCATTTCTGAGAGCCTTTGCAGAGAAAGTGACTTTAAAGGAGAGGAGGGGGAAAAACAATCAATTTTCTTTAAAGACTCTTGCTGCTTATAAAATTATAAATCAATCTTTCATGTGTTGCCTAAGAGTCTAAGACAAAGGAAACAAATGGAAGAAAATATTGTTTCGAAGACACACTTCATTGTTGACTTAAAACAACAAATCATTAAAGCAATCTGAACCACTGCAATTTTTCTCAAATGCATAAAAACATCAGAGCTAATCAAGTATCTTATTGTCAAGCTCAATCACACACAACCCGATCTTCACTGCTCAAGCCATTTACTTTCTCTCCTGTTATTTCAAACATTTACTTTGAAGTTAAAAGAGGGATAAAATCATTGTTGAAGGGTGCTGAATGTATGGGTCTTTTAACAGAAGGACATTTGCAAAAGGGAAAAAAGCATGTGGCAAGTTGAAGGTAAAATAACTGACTCACAATCTCTTACCAAGTTAAAATTTTTAGAAAAACAAAAGTTTTCAATTAAAGCCACAGTAACATAGTTCAGATTACAAAGGTCTCCATTGCATTTCAAGTAAATTTCCCTCTGAATCATCCAAAAGTTAGTATGAAGCCATCTTATGTTATGGCCTTCTTCTGGAAAAGACATATAATAAAGCTCTTCAATTAGTTTTTAAAATATGACAACCTCAATATCATGAAATATAAATAACGAGGGGTGTATGATCAAACAAAAAGTTTCAAAGGCAAAACGTCAGCAAAAGGATAGAAATGTATCTTCTTACATGGTCAAAAATTAATTTGTTTTACTGATTTCAATGCCTCTCTGAAAATATCTATGATCTAGGTTGAAATAGACTGTGCTATTTACCCATGAAGAAGAAATGTACACCTTATCCTTTTTAGGCTTCCACTAATTCTGATTTACACAGACTTAGTAGATAAAAGGTGATGGAAAAGTATTTTTTTCTAATTTATGAAATGTTCTGAAATGCTCAATATCCAGCAAGCTAGATAGCTCAGAAATCTGCTCCAGTATTTTGCAAACATAAGACATATGGTCTTTGGAGTTTCTTCCACACATTTTGGACCAAAGCTTTTAAAGAAAGCAGCTTAAATAAATTATCTAAAATAACTTTTTAAGTGATTCAGAAATTTGTGAAAAATAGCTCAAATGTAACTGGTTTCAGATTTCACAATTGATTTCAAATTGAAGAGTTTGATCAGACATGGAATACTCTCTCATTAAATTTTTTAATCCTGATTACAGTTGGCCAAACCTATAGACATGAAACCAAGAATTTACATTCAGTTTCAAACTCGCTTCAAATTCCATTAGATTTAAAATTCATAGTAAAATTTGTTTAATAGATACATTAGTTTTCTGTTGCCGTGTCACAGATTACTACAAACACAGCATCTTACAACATCTACTTATTATCTCACCATTTCAGAAGACTTGGAATCTCTGAGTTCTCTGCTCAGGGTCTCCCCAGACTGAGATCCAGGTGGTGAATGGAGGTGTGGTCTCATCTCTAGCTCAGGATCTTCTTCCAAATTCATTCACGTCTTGGCCAGCAGTAGGTTCTTGGCAACTGTAGGACTGAGACTCATTAGAGACTTTAATTATATCTGCAAAATCCCTCCTGCTATAGAACATAACATAGGAATGACATTCCATCTACCCACAAGTTCCAATTCTAGCCCATGGGGGGGGGAGAATTTTATACATCGTATTCACAGGGGATAGGAATATTAGAATTCTGTTTACCATAGGTGTTTGTAAAAATAACACTACCATAAAATGCTACTAGATTTTATGAAAATTTAGACTATTTTTGTTTCTGGAAAAATCAGGTTATTGCAATAGAATTTACTTATACACACAAACAGTGTAAAATGTTACGGTTCATTTCCACAAGCCTTGGGATGTCATAGAATTTGGTGAAACTTCTGTACCATTCCTGCTATGAAAATGTGTTTGTTTTCTCCCAAATGTAAAGCACTCTACCCAACCAGGACAAAAAGAAATCAACCTTGAGGAGATTAGTCTTTCCCTCCCCAGGCTAGCTCAACCATAGATTCTAAGGCTATGCATTCAAAACATCTAGATCCTCTGTGAGTCTGGAACAGAGTGGGGGAAACCACATGGGGAGGCTTCATCCATTACAGAGTGGAAACTGGAGTTCAGAACACCCCACTGATTAGTATCTGGGAGGCCAGTTGCTGCATCCCGTTGCATACCGAGCACTGCAGTACCTACTCTCTTCCACAACTCTTCTACATTTGCTTGGTCCATATGACTGGATTTCTGACCCATTTCTTTGGTAGGATCTCTGTTTTCCCTTTGAACAAGCTTATTGGTATGAGTCTCGACTGCCTGTCTCAGACTGTGCCCGGCCCTCCCATGAGGAACTAGGCCTCCATGTCCTTGGCTGCTGGCCACATGCTGTTCCCTGGTGGGAGAACCACAGAACCTCACTTTAAATATCACCTCTTATCAGGATTTCTGTTATCTCATTCTTCTTTAGGAATTGAACCTCAGATAAAAATACCAATCAGAATAGCAAAGTAGCCATGATTTATTTAGTGTCTGCCATATGCCAGGTATTCAGATGGATATTTTACATTTACACAAGCTTTTAACAACTTTTGAAGGAATTATTATTTACATTTTACTGATAAAGACTGCAGCTCAAAGGGATTATGTAATTTGCACTAGGTCATGGACCCGGTAAACATCAAAGCTGGGATTAAAACCAAGGTCTAAGAACATGAGAGACTCCTAACTCTGGGAAAGGAACAAGGGGTGGTAGAAAGGGAGGTAGGCATGGGGTGGGGGTGACTGGGTGACGGGCACTGAGGGGGGCACTTGATGGGAAGAGCACTGGGTGTTATTCTATATGTTGGCAAATTGAACACCAATAAAAAATAAATTTAAAAAAATTAAAAAAAATTTTTAAAGCAAGCCAAAAAAAATTAAAAAATAAAAAATGAAACCAAGTTCTAGCTACTCCCCATATTCCCATATTCTTCCCCCCCCACCTTTAAATAGTGGGGAATATTATTTGTTTCCCAAACTAGGTCACTTTTGAGACTGAAAGAGAATCTATCAATAATTACAATTAATAAAAATCATTGCCATTGATAATTATTATTACAATAATAATGATAATCAAAATCAGTAGCATAGACATAAGCCAAGGCTATGCCAGGCATATCAAATGGTAAAAAATTTTTAACTTTAGCTGTAACACCTTTTAGATCTTAGGGCCTGGTTCTTTTGTAAGTTGCCTCTTAGTGACCAATCCAACAATTAAAGTGACTTACTTCTCCAAGTGGATTTGAGCTTTTTCCCCTTGCACATTGATCACTCATGCACAGGTCAAAGCATGCTTCAAGGCTATGCTTACCTAGCAATTTCCTATTAATCTAACAAACAAACAAACAAAAAAAAAAACATGAGTTTGAACTTCCTGGTTGTAAAGACTGGCAAGTCAGTTTCACATTCTTTAATTTGTTAACCTTTAATTCCTCTTCTTGATCATTAGCAAGATTTCACAATTGCATCTTAGAGACCAAAGAAACTTCAAAATAACTGAGATTTTCCCAGTTAAATCTGTATGCCCAGCTCCCAGCACAGTAATAAACACAACAAAGGTTTTCAAAATGTTTATTGATTATGATAAGTATAGATACGTACATAACCATAATATTTTTGAATATGTAGATGAGCACATGTAGACAGTTTTTAGGCAGGCTGTCTCATATCTGGATTCATATGTAGTTCTATAGTTCCATTTTTAAAATCCTCCATTATTTAATGAAAGCCTCACGAATGGAGGCTATGGTATTAATCTGCACAAAGCTCAATATGCAGTAAGAACACAATAAAGAATACAAATAAACTGATTTCAACTAACATGGTGTCGCAAAGTCTTTGGTTTTCTACAAAGCCCTTAATTATAGCCACAATTAATTTTAACTTTCATTTTCATTACATAACTTTCTAAAACGATTCTATGAATCCCTAATCTACTTTGAGATTCTCTTCAGAAGTGCTATGTAGCCTTTTAAGTTAGGTAATTCTCATTCAAGTCTTTGCATTTTCAGACTCCCGTGAGGACAAATACAAATGACTCTGGGATATTTCTTATTGATTTGGCCTTGCCTTCCATAGAGGGCAAGAACATGGTGAGCAAATTGTCTTTATAAACTCTGGCATGAAAATATAAATTTGCCATACAATTTTCTCACATATTACTGTAGGTGGGTGGTGCTTAAAATTCTCCCATGAGAAGACAACAAATATTTAAATAAATTTGGGAAACACTATACTTTCCATTTTGTCTCTCAATACTTGTTAACATCTTAAAGATTGTAGTGTGTGGCTGTGTCACTATGAACAAAGGAGAGCTTAAGACAAAGAAATGCAAGGATTCATATATAACTGAAAGATCTCCTAGCTAACGCCTAAGGAGGAAGGTTGGACCATAGACTATAGATTGAATGAGGAGCAAGTTGTTACCCAGAAGACTCTCTTTCACTGAAAAACCTTTATGGTGGGGTATGGGTAATCCCATAAATTAAAGATACTTTCCTGCTATCCTGGGCACTGGCATCCTCAAGTAGAACATTTTAATATCAATTCCCCATTCTCTGAAAGTAGATATAGAACCAGAAGCCATGTGTAGACTTTCCCACTTCTCTAAAAGAAAATCAGAGGGGTGCTGGGTGGCTCGGTCAGTTAAGTGTTGGCCTTCGGCTTAAGTCATGATCTCAGGGTCCTGGAATCAAGCCCACATCATGTTCCCTGCTCAGAGGGGGCTGCTCATGCTCTTTCTTTCTCTTAAATAAATAAAGTCTTTAAAAAATAAAAAAGAAATCTAAAAAATCAGGAACAATCCAGCAAAATGACTATGGTGATATAATAGTAAACATCAGAGCTGAGGCCACATGGAGAAGTTTGTTTTCAGTGTAACACTGAAAGAGAAACTTTGTGCCAACCAGTAATGATAATGATGAAGCAAACAGACTGATAAAAGGCAAATTCACTGGACCAGAGCTTCTAGGTATTCATTGACATGTACCTTGCAGGAACCCAGGAAAAACCTTAGCCAGTAAACCTGGCAGTCAAGAGGTGAGCATTCATGAGCCAAAACAGAAATAAGAAGTCATCAGAAAGATAGATAAAAAGCTCACAAAGGAAGTCTCTAGACTTAACCGCAATTTGTCATTTGGTACTGAATCTATTTAGAACAAAAAGAAGTCAATATTCTTCTTTCTTCTTTCCAGAATCTGCCTTGAGGAGGGACTCAACCAAAACTGTAGACAATAGGATGTGCTTCCCATGCCTGGCACTTGAGGCCACTTGCATAAGATTTGAATTGGCTTTCCAAAAGTGGCACCACTGCTCATTTAACAGTGAAAGACCTGTAGCAGGACTTCTGATCCCCAGCACTTCTGTGGACTCTAAAATGGGCTCTGTAGAACAGCAGTGGTGGTTTTATCTTAACCTCTTTCACATGGGATTCCCTATTGCTGACTGTAGGAGGACACAATGTCAGCAGGTGTCATTCCACACATTTGTAGAATCCTGTCTGGCTTCTCACCTTGGAGGCGTTTTGGAGGAGCTATGGTGGGCTGAACTATAGGGGAAATGCATGTGTTTGTGGGATGTGAATTCCATTAATCACACTCCCTCCTCCTGGTTGTGGTTGTTGTTGTTGTTGTTGTTGTTGTTTTTTAAGATTTACTTATTTACTTGAAAGAGAATGAGAGAACCCAGTAAGGGTCAGAGGAAGAAAGAAAGGAAAAGAGAATCCTCAAACAGACTCCCTGCTGAGCACAGAGCCCGACCCGGGGCTCAATCCCAGGACCCCAAAATCACTATCTGAGCTGAAATCAACCGACTGAACCACCCAGGCACCCCTTCCCCATGTTCTTTTTTTTTTTTAATGTTTTTTTTTTAATTTTTATTTATTTATGATAGTCACAGAGAGAGAGAGAGAGAGAGAGAGAGGCAGAGACATAAGCAGAAGGAGAAGCAGGCTCCATGCACCGGGAGCCCGACGTGGGATTCGATCCCGGCTCTCCAGGATCGCGCCCTGGGCCAAAGGCAGGCGCTAAACCGCTGCGCCACCCAGGGATCCCCTTCCCCATGTTCTTAAGGAGAAGTTGCAAGATCCCCAATGCTCTTTCTTGGCCTGTGAGATGTAATAAACTGTCAGGCATTTCAATATTGCAAAAAAGAATTCAAAAGAAATGGAAAACCTCCTGTGTTCCCCAATTGACTAAATCTGCTAAATGATACTTTATCAGGTTAATTTTGAAAGAAAACCCATTTATTCATACAAAAAAATCTGTCTCCATTATTTCACTTAATAATTGACTAAATTCAAGACACTTGGGAATGATAGTAGATTTGCAAATACTGGAATCTTTTTCATACAGTTAAAAGCACACTTAATGGTACCATGAAAAGAATCTTCTTCTCCATGAGCCAAGTGACCACATGATGTGCATTAGGTGTGCATTAGGTGAAATTCCATAGGTTTCACAATTGATTTTTCCCTACGAATTGTGCAAGCAAGTGTAACATTCAAAACAAGTAATACTTTAAAGAACTATAATTAACAAAAACAAGCTCATGAAAAAATAAAAAAGTGAAAACGAATCGACTTCACCTTGAGAAAAGACCCTGAGTAACAAGTTAAGTAATATGTTCAAGAACTTAATGCAGTTGCCAAGGAAACATCAATGGTTTACAAAAGAGGATTAATGGTAAGAAGGAACCAGACTCACATACCAGCCTGAGCTCATGTTTTCATTTTACAGGCAGGATAACAAATCGATGAGGGCCGTCAGTTGAATCTGCAATATCTAAACAATGCCACGCCTAATCATGTAGTACATGGAACAGATGTGGATTCCCACTAGGAAAACAAAAACATACCAAATACAGCAAAGAAATGTACTGGCTTAAATGTACATAAAACAATATGACCTGGAAAATAAGGCCACCTACCCAATATATTTAAAATGAAGATAAACCTAGGGGCATCTGGGTGATTCAGTGGGTTAAGCGTCTGCTTTCAGCTCAGGTCATGATCCCAGGGTCCTAGGATCGAGCCCCTGCATCAGGCTCCCTGCTCAGAGGGACCCTGCTTCTCTTTCTCCTTCTGTCTTCTGTCTCTTCCCACTTATGCTCTCTCTCTCTCTCTCAAATAAATAAATAAAATAAGTTTGCCTAATGAAATTCTAACAGCTTGCAGAAATAGTTTTTATTTTTCTAATTTTATCTTCTTATATTTGGGGATATTTAAAATTATCCTTTAGGAATGTCATTTAAGGCTGAAACTTAGAAAAAGAAAAGCTAATGCTTTGTTTAACTTTCAATCGTTCCTAACAACCAGCTACAAAGATTCTGACTTGTAGAATCACACTGGCCCATAGGATACCTTGGTCTTTGGCAAAGTGGGTAGAGGATATGAACCCCCTTTTTACCTTAAAGAATAGATCAATACACATCATCAGCCTGACTTGGGAGGAGAAGTTGATGAGATGGGCTCAACCACCCCTCTGGGGTTGTTTGCTGGTTGACACTCCGCAGCCTGGTAACCCAGGAGGTGTGAGGGACAACAGGAAGCTCCTGATCTTGACCTCTGACAGAGGTTTGAATAATCTCGTAAGGAAATGTCAAGTAAGCATCCTAAAAGAGTATAAAATAAGACCAAGAGTTGTAACCTTATTTCATTAGCTAGTTCCCTTGAACCACGCAAAAGTATCAGAAAATGCAGCTTTTGCATTTGGAGGACCTCCAGCCCCATGGGAATTCTCTGGTTCCCTACTTCTATTTTCCCAGAGGCCCCATTCCCTTCCCACAAATGACACTCTGATCCTCTCTTCCCTTGGAAAACTCACCTTTCCTCAGAACTCCCTTCACCTCTAGGAAAAGTCTACTTCCATGAGAAGTCTATGGACGCCTTTGTCTCTTCCTGCATATAGCACCTCGCCACCTCAAGACTTCAGCAAAATTGTAATAGAAGTTTTCCTTTCTGACGGACTCCTGGGTGACTCAGCAGTTGAGCATCTCCCTTCGGTTGATCATCTGCCTTCGGCTCAGGGCGTGACCCCGGAGTCCCAGGATCGAGTCCCACCTTGGACTCCCCTGCAGGGAGCCTGCTTCTCCCTCTGCCTGTGTCTCTGCATCTCTCTGTGTGTCTCTCATGAATAAATAAATAATATCTTTATATTTTTTTTAAAAAAATTCCCCAATTTTTTTTAAATAAAGCTTTTTTTTTTGAAAAAAAAAGCTTTCCTTTCCTCAGGCTCTTGCTGATTCTGAGGGGAACCATGGACTGTGCACCCATGAATAGAAGCCAATAGAAGCTCTTCACCAATAAGGGCTGCAGCCATGTTCCTGCAGAACCAACCAAGAAAGGGGAATATAATCATAAAAGGTGAAAGTACGTCGTTCCCATTCACAGGGTCTTCCTCCTACCTTTTAAGAAATCAGACTGTTGGTGTTATTGCATTCAGCCACTGTTGCTCCCTTCCTGCCTTGCTTTCATTGCAAAGCACTCATCCCTCACATAAAAGCATAAGGGCTCTGCCCAAACCATCGTCATAGACTGTGCAATTATTAATCACATTGTCTCAGATCCCATTTGCTTCCCCAGTAGCGGGGAGGGGATATCGGTTAGTGTTGCTGTCTACACAGATTCCTCTTTCTGAGGTCTACGATCATGTTTTCAGAAATACAAAAATACCTCCCCAGAGTTGCTTGACCTACCATCATTTTTTTTGACTGGGTTTTTGTCTGACCATCACAGCTGAGTTATCAGTAAAAGTGTTGGACAATTTTATGACAATTGGTAATAAATAACAACAGGATCAGAGATGACCAAAAAAAAAAAAAAATAGATCAAATGCTCATACTTCCATAATAACTTAATTATAAAAGTAATTGTAGTCTACACCATTACATGCCCAGATATTTATTCACTCATTCAACAAACATTTAGTGGAAATAAATATTTCTACTTCCAGCCACACGTGAAGGGCAGGGTGATAGGGAAGAAAAGCCAACAGACAGAGACACAGCAGCTCATTCCCAGTCAATGGAGCCTTTCCTCTCGTCTCCCACCACTGCCCAAGCTCTCTCTCCTTCCTCATGTTTTATTGCTCCCTAAAGTGAGAAACTGGGCACAGGAGTTCACGTCGGGGTGGTGCGGATAAGTGCTGAGTTGGCTTCCTCACAAAAAGCGGCAGTCTGGGAACCTGCCCCACAAACACCTGTTCTCTCTCCCTGCAGTCTCCCCAGCATTTGCCACCATCTCTCTAAACTGTTCTAAGCGGTGCTGGGGTTTAGCTTTCTGCACAAGCATCGACCTCAGACACAAGCACACCAGGGGTGATTTCCTTTTTGAATGCAGGTGGCATGCAAGGCTATCCACAGGTCTTCTCCTTGATGGTGGGACCACAACACACCAAGTGCCCGGTAAACTCATAGGGAGGGTGGCAGCCAGTTCCCACGGTGAGTACACACGGCCAACTTCCCTAGATGGGAGACCAGGGATTTTCCATTGAGAACTTTCGGGTTGTTGTTGCTGTTATTTACTTGAGCGCAGTTGACATACAATGTTACGCGAGTTTCGGTTATCCGGCCTTTGTAATTCAACTTCTCTGTACATTATGCTCTGCTCACCACCTGCATAGCTCCCATCTGTCCCCATGTGACACGATTACCATTCCAGTGACTATATTTTCTATGCTGTGCTTCTATTCCCATGACTTAGGCATCCTGTAACTGGAAGCCTGGATCTCCCACTGTCCTTCACCCATTCTGTCCACCCCTCCGAACCCCCTGTGTTCTGGCAAACATCAATTTGTTCTTTATATTTATAAGTCCATTTCTGCTTTTTGTGTATTCATTTGTTTTGCTTTTTTTAATATTCCACAAATAGATGAAATCGTATGCCATTTGTCTTTCTCCATCTGACTTACTTCACTTAGCATAATACCCTGTAGGTCCATCCGTATTGCTTAACAATAAAACGACAGCACCATGGGACAGAGAGGGCGGGGCACCCAAGGACGATAGAATCGTTCTCTCTGTCATTACAGCCATGGCTTCTGTTGCTCTGAGTATCGAAGTGATGCCCTTGTGCTGCCCTCTGGCTATGTCTGAGGAAGCGTGTCTAAGCCGCCAGCAATGCAGAAGCAGAGCAGCGAGTGTGAGGTTTCCATGCAAAAGCATCCACCTCAACAAAGCAAAAAAGCTTTGAAAAATCTCATAGAATTCACAGCTCCCCAGAGTCAGGCATTGCTCCCAAGTACACATATCCACACAAAGCACCTGTATAAGGCATATATTTTCCTCAATACAATCATGCCAAAAATATATCCCCCCTGGCAGGACCAATGATGGGTAAGCAAACTGGTATACGTTTTCAACAAGAAAATTGTGGCCTCACTTCCTTTCTCTCCCTTCTCTCCAGCTACATTTTTTTTTTAAGATTTATTTATTTATTCATGAAAGAAACAGAGAGAGAAAGGCAGAGACAAAGGCAGAGCGAGAAGCAGGCTCCCTGCAGGAAGCCCAATGCGGGACTCGATCCCAGGACCCTGGGATCATGCCCTGAGCCAAAGGCAGATGCTCAACCGCTGAGTCACCCAGGCATCCCTCTCCAGCTAAATTCTGACGTCTTTTCCACCTATCCTATATTTTCTCGATTCCTCTCCTCCGTGTGTTCGGTATTTGTTCCCCAAGTTCCAGAATAACCTGGGCCTCAGAAAGGAAAGGGAAGTGGTTTGGGGACCTTCCAGAACCACTGATACCTTCAGAATTCTGTGAGAAATGGGTGTCATCTCTGGGAGAGGGTGTCTTCGGATGCATTTCCGGTTTGGTGTTGTCCGCTTTGTCTCTGATTCCAGGGCCAAGCAATGGAGAAAAGAGATATTGCTGAACAAATCTGGAAAAGACAGACGTGAACAGGAGGAACGGAAATGCCTCCAGCATAAGTAACCCCACGTCTTAAGGTAAAAAGGAGAGAAGAGGGAAACAACTCCCTTCTTCCCTAAATACACCTCACCTCCAAACTTCAATCCCACACACATAGTGAGAAAGCTACTGTGATGAGCACAAACTTCAGGCCAAAAATTTGATATGAAGAAATATAACATTATCTTAACTCAGTTAATACTTTGAACCCTCATTCTCCTGAGGGATGAAAACTAAATTTTTATCAGCTCTGTGCCCTTCCTACTCTGAGGTTACACAATTCTGGGGCATTTACCTAGTGCCACAGTTGGAGGTGTGGCCTGGGGGAACAGACATCTGAGTCAGGTGGGAGCCTGCCCACCAGTGGGTGTCATCTGTGTCATAGTGGGGGGCTGGGCAAATAGCAGCAGTAGGGAGCAGAGAACACATTTTTTAAAACCCAAACTACCTTACGTGTCCTCATTTCTTCAAATAAAACCAGCTGGGCAGTCTCCTGGGAGACCCTTGAGCCAGAGCTGGTTCCAGCTCCAAGGACCAGGGAAGAAGTGCAGGGTTCGGTATAATTAAACTATAAGTGATTCCGAAGGCCTCAGAAAGAAAGTGAGTATTGATAAATCTGGATAATATTTGAATCAAGGTTTCCAAATGCCTCTTCACAAATAACCCACTACTCTTCTGGATTTGTATGTCTATCTAATCATGGTAAATAACTTAAAAATCCAATCTGTCCGATTGTTTTATTTAAAGCCAGTTCCCCCAAAGTTTTGCTGTCCTGTTTCTCTTTGCATCTGCATATTCTAATAATTCCACATATTCTGTTAAAATCTGACATTTCTCAGGGCGTCTGGGTGGCACCCTTGGTTAAGCTACTGATTCTTGGTTTCGGCTCAGGTCATCATCTCAGTGTCATGAGATCGATCCCTTCATCGGGCTCTGTGCTCAGCACAGAGTCTGCTGGAGATTCTCTGCCTCTGCCCCTCCCCACTGCTCTCTCTCAAATAAATAAAATCTTTTTGTAAAAAGTAAAATAAAATAAATCAGACATTTCTAACGTTTCAAAAGCTTCTGATACACGACTCCAATAGATGCCTCTGCTATATGCTTTCATTCTGTCTCTACGTATCATCTTTCTATGTATCAACTATCAATCCACCTACCTACCTAATTAACTATCTTCATAAGATTCATGCCTCTCAGCTCCTAAGACGCTGAACAATCATACGTGTTAAATACCTGCCTCCCCTGAGAGACTGTAAATTCTACTAGGACATGGATTGTGCCCGTGGTGTGGTGGTCTCCACTGTTCCCTGGGATCTAGCAGAGGAGGTGACACACACAAGAGATGAAGAAGTAATTGTTCAATGAGTGAATGGTTCTTTTCTGAGAGCAGATACTTTTTTTTTTTTTTAGTTTTTATTTATTTATGATAGTCACACAGAGAGAGAGAGAGAGAGGCAGAGACACAGGCAGAGGGAGAAGCAGGCTCCATGCACCGGGAGCCCGACGTGGGATTCGATCCCGGGTCTCCAGGACCATGCCCCTGGCCAAAGGCAGGCGCTAAACCGCTGCACCACCCAGGGATCCCAAGCAGATACTTATTATCATTGGTTATCAATTTCCCGGGATGCTAACTCTATTACAGTCACCAACTTACCCTCTAACAGTCATGAAACATGTGCCTCTCCCTACTGGATCCCATCACGATCCCTCAAATATTTGCTATGTGGTGTTGCACAGCCCATCTGCACAGATCCACCTCAATGCTTAGTCTTTCACTCAGGAAATGCACATGAATTTGAGCGCTGGTACCATGTGAAATAGTTCAGATTTGCTCTATTTTTTAAATTGCTCAAAAGAGTGTGTATTGTTACTAAGGGTGTATTTGTATTCACCTCCCAGCCTGTCATGACCCATCAGCCTGCTGAGACATAAAAATGAAGGGCAGCTGCTCTAGACTTGTGCTTCCAAAGTTTACTATGCGTACAAATCACCTGGTGTTTTTGTTAAAATGCATATTCTAACGCAGTAAAGCTGGAGTGGGGCCTGGAAGTCAGCTTTTCTAATACATCCCCCCAGGACTTGCCTCTCTACTAGTCTGTGGACCATACTTTGAGTAGGAAAGATTACTCCTCATCAAGCCAATCGAAATAAAGCTTAAAAAGTGTATAGCCTAACAAAATGTTTACATCTCTCTTAAAGATTTTTTTACTTTTTCACACTTTTTTGTCGCTTACTTTTATTCTCTTGTTTCGCTCACATCTCCCAATGGGAAGTAAGTTTGGCACAAATATCTTTAACAATAAAAATAACCTAAAACATAGTAATTTTTATTACTTCCAACAGTGCTGCAATGAAATGCACATGTCTCCCTGTATAAACCAGCAAGATTTTCTCTGGGTTTACTTACACCCTGAAGGAGAGTCCTTCCTTCATAGCAGAACTACATCTCCAACTTTATGTGGTATGGCCATCTGGCTCTACTCATCTTGCATAATTAAAACTTTATTAACAACAGCTCTCCATTTTTTAAGACTTTTTTATTTTTATTTATTCATGAGAGACTCAGAGAGAGAGAGAGAGGCAGAGACATAGGTAAAGGGATAGGCAGGCTCCCTGGGGGGAACCTGATGTGGAACTCGATTCCAGGATCTCCAGATCATGCTGTGAGCTAAATAAAGGCAGATGCTCAACCACTGAGTCACCAGGCATCCCTCTATTGAACAACAGCTCTCTATTGCTCCCACCCTGCAGCCCTGCAGCCACGTTTGTACACTCTGCCTCTATGAGTTTGGGTATTTTAGATACTACCTAGAAGTAGAATCATGAAGTATTTGTCCTCTGTGACTGGTTTATTTTCCTCAGCATTATATCCTCCAGGTTCATCTATGTTGTCACAAGTGGCAGGATTTCTTTCTTTTTTAAGCCTGAGTAATATTCTATTGAATACATATACCACATTTTCTTTATCCATTCATCTGTCAGTGGACACTTGAGTTGTTTCCATGCCTTGGCTATTGGGAATAATGCTGCACTAAATGTGTGAGTGCAGATATGTCTTCCAGATTCTGATTTCCCTCGAATTTATACCCAGAAGAGGGATTGCTGGATCATACAGTAATTCTACTTTTAACTTTTCAAGGGGCCTCCACATTGTTTTCCACAGCTGCTCTACTGTTTTTCTGGGAGAGGACACCAAAAAACATATGTAACAAAAGCAAAAGTAGACAAGTAGGACTGCGTCAAACTAAAAGGCTTCTCCACAGAAAAGAAATCAACAGGATGAAAAATCAGTCTACAGAATGGAAGAAAATATTTACAAATCATTTATATGATAAGGAATTAATTTCTTAAATATATAAAGAACTCCAACAACTCAATAATTAAAAAATAATAACTGGATCAAATACTCTATAATTTCTTTCAAAGCCTAAAATCATTACTTACTATATATGAGGTCTTTTTGTTCTTTTAATTTTTTTTTCTTATCAAATTCCCCTGGTAAAATGAGAAACAAAGGGAAGGAAGAGGTCACAGAAAAACAGAAAATTTTACAAGCAACATAAGTTCTATTATCGTTCAGATTTTTACATTAGTATTCAATACTGGGGGGATAGGGGTTATCTCACATATTTTAGATTTTTTAGAACAAAAGAAAAAAAATCAAAAGTGTGGATCCTTTCACAAAGAGCCTTAATCTGGATGTTTTTTCCAGAAGGAAATAAACCCAAAGGAGGAAGGTGTCTCTTGGCAAACCTGTTCTCAGTTGCTAAGTTCTAATTATGTCATCACTGCCTTGCCTTGGTACTAAGGGGAGGACTGATTTAGTTCTGACACTCCCTGAAGCTCACGAGCAAGTGACTCACCTTTTTTTTTTTTTAAGATTTTTATTTATTCATTCATGAGAGACACAGAGAGAGAGGAAGAAACATAGGCAGAGGGAGAAGCAGGCTCCCTACTGGGAGCCTGATGTGGGACTCAATCCCAGGACCCCAGGATGATAATCTGAGCCAAAGGCAGACGCTCAACCACTGAGCCACCCAAGCACCCTGTGAGTCACCTTTCTTAATTCCTGTGGTGTGTCTCTCTCTCTTTATACTTCCTTCACCCAAACTCAGAAAACTCTGTTTCTTTTACCCATTTTAAATCCACTGGAGAACAAAATGTGTTCTAGAATAAGTTGTTCTAAAGAATGGAACATCTAGAAGTCAGACTATATATTCTTGCACAGTACTAAAAAATACACAAATGAAAAGACACTGAAATAGCTCCTCTTTAGAAGCAGTGAGTCACTTTTCCAGCTTTCACTGCTTCACTCGGTATAGGAATACCCTTTCTTCTATGATATCTGCTACTTTCCAGTAATCTACGAACAGAGTGTATTTAGCCGAGTTATAGCTGGGGAACACAAGAAGAATCTTCCTGCTAAATCCACATTATGTCACTTTGTCTTCACATTTCTCTGTAACTTAAAATAGTCCATCCAAATTTTCCAAGCCTTGGAAATCCAATTATGCCTAAGTTTAAACTTGGGGAAATTGTTACCCTGAAGTTTTAAAATTTGAAATGGCCTGAAGAGTCAAGAAGGTCATCAGTGATCCATTAAGCCATACATAAACATGTTAATGCAAAATAACTTCAGAAATCACTTATGAGAATCAAATGTTTACTTTCCATTTAATCCGAAACTTCCAATGATATATCCCTCTTAGTCCAATTTCACACCCTTTCATTTAGGCAACAAGTTAAACCTCCTGGAGGCACTTGTTTTCTTTGCTTTTCATGTAGTTTACTATTCACTCTGCCCTGCTTTTCCTTTCTACTCATTTATCCGTGTGAAAAATGTGTTGACATGAAATATTTTAATATGGAAGAAAAATCTTTACATGATTCATTCTTCTCCAGCAGCTATGAAGTTTACACTATTGTTACACTGTATTGCTCATATTTTCACTTGCTGCCTAGGAAACCCCCAAATTATATTTCTTTATCTGAAGTATCAGAGCCTCTGTTTCCATTAAAAATTAATAAATGCAGTATGAGTTATAGCACTAATATAGTAGACTCGAGAAAATTAATAAATAAGATCATGGAGTCATAAATTGCCCTTAAAAAAAAAAAAAAAGCTGAAACTTGCCACTCCCTTTTCTTCTCAATTTGTCTTGGTGGCTATTTGATTCCCTCTCCTCTGTACAGAATTCTTCCAATTGTCACCAGCGTTCCAGCTGGATCTCAGGAGCCTAAAGTGCTTCCCTTCCCAGACCACACAATACCTCTTGGCTCTCGGTGTCCATCATTGTCTTCCACGTGAATCTAAACCACGATACTTCTTACCCTGTTTTGTTGCTAAATAAAACCTGTGACTCTTGGCTTCTGAGTACTGTATCTAAAACATGCCATGCATCAGGCATTCAGAATAAAGTCATGAAAGCAACAGCACCCCCCCTCCCCAGCATGTCTAGGTCGACTCCTTAATTCCTGACTTCTGATCTCTCAGAAGGGGAGAATATGAGGCAGCAATGAGAGAATGAGTTGGGGTCTAGGAAGGATCTGGGTTTGAATTCAGACACACCTAGTTGACCTTGAGAAAATCATTTACATTTTTGTGTCCCTTCTATGTACTGAAGATGATTAAACGAGCGGGGATAGGAAAAATAGCCAGCATGCACTCAATACATAAACAACATTCCAGGGATTTGATGCCTTCATAATGTACTTTAGAAGAATGTTTGAACAGTGTTTCCTTTTTTTGCTCATTACCCACAACCCTCCTCTGCTCACCTACCCTATTCCCTGCTGGTTTTGGGTTCACTGTGCAAGTGCAAATTTAAATCCTCTGGCATTCCTTTTAGCCTGGGTTCTAAATTTACGTTCCGATAAGAATATGTATCCAAAATGACTGAAATATAAAATAACTGAGAGAAGCAGTCGTGTATGTGTCTCATTTTTGATCTTGGCATTTTAATTTATGGAGGTGACTGAGTAACACTACAGAGGCCAATGGTACTGAAAGAAGAATGTAGTACTTACATTTCTCTAGAGAAGGAGGCACCATGTCATGCAGGGCCACATGGGAAGAACCAGGGTTTGGTCAGGAGGCGGAAGCAGGGGCAAGGGGAAAGCCTCAGCTGTAGCCTTCTTTTTGGTGTTTCCACAGGAAAGACAAGGCAGGACAAGGGGAACAATATAGGATTAGCTATTTTGAATAATTCTGGAGTATTTAAACTGCAGAAACAGTTTCTAGCTGCCTGGTACCTGACCCTGGGATGATTTAGGGCAGGAGAAATATTGGCTTGATGTGTAGATTAATAGAAGTTGTTGGGTGAATAAATGGCCAGATTGGCTGATTTGCATTTGAAAGGCACACTGCCTGGGGAGGGGTGGGGTGGGCTCTGTTATCTCTTAAGAATTGGCTAGCCCTGGGAGGGGCAATCACTCCCCAGCCAGCAAGCTTTTTTAAGATGGCAAAACATCATAATATAATGAAAATAAAAAAATATGATTAATGCAATAGGGAAAAGAAAAAGGATATGCCCTTGTATGACATGAAAGGGAAACATTCCAAAAATGAAAAGAGATAAATGCCACTTTTAATAGAGATATTTCAACCATGAGGCCTTTTTTTGGCATAGTGAAAATGCTGTTTTTTAATTTTTTAAAAAAAATTTAATGCTAAATTTAAAAAAAATTTTAATGCTAAATTTTTTAGTGAACTTTTCATCAGTGGCTCCAAGCAAGTGTGTCCACACCAATTCTTTGTCTGTGAATATTTGATATAAATATGGGGATGAAAGAAATACCTTTCACTTTTTTTAGTCACCTTTGCTTC
This sequence comes from Canis lupus baileyi, assembly GCF_048164855.1. Lineage (NCBI taxonomy): Eukaryota > Metazoa > Chordata > Mammalia > Carnivora > Canidae > Canis > Canis lupus. The sequence goes on along the minus strand of NC_132865.1, from coordinate 15,034,969 downwards.
AGCGGGGTATTCAGTTTTCTAAGTCAGGATGAGTCAGGCTAGGAAGTATAAACCTTGCCTTTTCTTCCCACACCTACCTATATCCACATCTCGGCTTCCAAATCAGCATTCTCTGCTTCATCTGTGTAACAATCATTCTTTGAGGACTTGACTTCTGTTAGAAACTACACCATGCCCATGCCGTAGAGCTTTAACATCAGTAAAACCATGCAACCTTCCTAGGAGCTCAAAGTCCCTGAAAGAGGCTAATATGTTTCAATGGGATAAGGAGATTAGTAAAGTTTATTTAAGTAGATAGTAGATTAGCAAAAGTAGATTAGTAGTAAGTAGATAAGTCATGTCTGTGCTGCTCGAGTCTGTGCTGTCCAATACAGTACCTACTAGCTAGCTCAAGTCATTAATGAACACTTGAAATATGCCTCGTCCAAATTGAAGTATAAAGTATATGCTGGTTTCATAGACTTGGGTAAGAAAAAAAAAAGATGAAAATACTCATCAATATTGTTATATTGATTACAATATTGAATACCGATAATATTTTTGATATGAGTTAAAATTATTAAAATTAAATTTACACGTTTCTTTTTTTGTCAGTGTGGCTATTAAATTTTTTTATCACATATACAGTTTGAATTTATGACTTTAATTACATTTCTACTGAACAGTGATGATCTAACTCCTACAAGCGGTCCTTTAGACACCAAGCATCAAAAAACAAAGCAAAGCAAAATTTAAAAACCCCTGAGGGATCCCATTATGCTCAAAATCTTCAGTGCTGATCTACTCATCTCACCTGTCCATGTTCACAACAACTGACCTAGAGAAAGCTTCTGTTACCTCCCACGTCAGTAAACAGCAGATCCCAAATGAACTCTCTTTTTCTGTTTATCAACAACCTTGTAATTACATCCCTTGTATAAGAACATTTGATTCACCACACAGTAATGTCCATTTTTTTTCCTAAACATTAACTCTTATATAAATGTCCAGTGTCCTATTGCCACTCAAATCCATCCAATATAGATTACTCATCATCTTCCTTTTCTCTTACTGCTATGCTTTTACTCTCTATTTTGGAAAGCCCTCTCCACAAAATTTACCTGTAACCAACCTACTCAGACTATAACATATCAGCTCAGAATTAACATAATAGCCCAGAATTAATCTTTCTCTTTTCAGGTACTTTGAGGTCTTTGCTGGCATCTCTTTGATGGCACTTACAACATGGTATCTTGCAGTACTGTTGATTGTGTATATTTTTTTTTTTGTATCTTTTCCAAAGCTCTAAGTACCTTGAGGGAAGGATACATTTATATGGCCCTCAGGACAAAATCTTATATTCAGTAAATGAAAGTAAAATGTGATTTGAAGTTTGCAAGGTATTGGAAGGGAGAGTCACCCCTGGTTTGACCCAGAGCGCATAGCAAACTGAAATGACTTCCAGGTAACAAGCATTTCTGTAGCGGACCTACTTGCAGGTGATGTGTGGTAACATAGCATTAAGGAACTCACACAGCAGTCGTTTTTCATGTTGGCTTTTCAGTGAAAGCATTGATAGGTTGATCATGAGTAAGAGTGAAGCAACTACAGAGATCATGACTGACAGGGCAATCCCAACATCCCTCAACACCTGCTTGCTTATTAGACTGGACTATATCACACATGAAGAAGTGACCCATTTGATACATACAAGGCAAATTGGAACAATCATTAAACAACAGGTTAGGAAACTAACCCAAAAGAAACATTCTAGAAAAGCTAACTATGAAGAAGGCAACTTCAGGCCATGAATCACAGCTAGTTTTAATCATAGAGCAAGGATGAATTGAGCATTTTTGCATGTCATGTCCTCAAGCAGATTATACTTTCCAAGAGGCCTGAAACCATGTCTAACACATCTCTTTGCTTAAGTACCCATCACATCAATGGGTACATAGTGGGTTGTATAATATTTTTTGAAAAAGGAAATTTTATTTCCATCCAGCAGGTGGCCATCTGAAATTACTTGAAATGTCACATCCAGGTGGACAGAATAAATTAATTTAAATAAATTTTAGTTGACTTAAATAAAGTTTTGCCTTAATAGAGTATGGATAATGAACCACCATAACCCCAGAATGTTTTTTAACGCAAAGATATTCTTTTCCTTGTTGAGATAGGCAAACTATGGAGAAGTAGAAAAACATGTAAATATCAAGACAGATTGATTTCTAAAAAAGAAGTCAACTGGTTCAAATTGCAGTATCCATTGAGCTGATATGGGTTAGTTGATATATCTGAGAGTCCCAAATCTTATGGTGGAGGCATTGCCTCATGAGTCTGATGGGGGATGATAGGCAGATGCGAAAAATAGTCTTGATTCTAGGGCAGTCATGTGGCAGTCATGAAAGCATCACTGGCTTTCATATACAAGCCAGGGACTTCATACAGACATCAATGAGGGGAAAGTAACAAAGAGGGCTCACCCAGGTATATGGCCTCAACCAAGGATTATGGCATCTGAGGCAGGCTTCTGTCTCAGCAGAAATTTCAAAACAAACCAGGAATGATACAGAACCCTTTCTTATAACCTCAATGAAAAAAAGTAAGGGTTAGAGAAGTATCTGCCTCCACAGACAGAAAGACAGACAGAGGAAAGAAGTGATGAAAGGCTCTCAAAAGGGTATATATTTTTATGGGAATTCACAAAGGATGGAATAATTCTACATGGAAGGATCAGAGAAAGTTTCATAGAAGCAGCACAGCAGGTATCCAGTACAGCAAAGCTGTCTTAATCCTAGCCCTAGACACTGGTTTGAATGGAGCTTGGCCCTCATTAACCAAGGACTAATCCAGGATTTGGGTCAAGTCTTCAGAGCCAGGGTAGGCCAGTACTCATGACGGGATTCCTTTTTAACAGAGTAAGAAATCTGCCTTCATAAATATGTGAGAAGAAGCAAACGGCTGTCGTTTGTCCTTCAATTCAAGCTTTTTGTGGAAATTGATTTTTTTTTAATGCAGTAAAAAAAAAAAAAAAAAAAAAAAAGAGGCTAAAGGTCTTCCTAGTCAACCCGGGAACACTCTTAATATCTATCTACCGGGAGTAGCTGTTATGAGAAGGGATTGTTGTGCCTCGTAGAGCAAAAATACTCTTTCCTAAACAAAAGGCATAGAGATGGGAAAAGAAGAAATACAGTCTCTATTTGCAGATGCTATGAATATCTACATAGAAAATATTGATGAATCTATCACAAAAAGGAAAAAAAAATCTTAAAATTTGTCAAGGTTACAGAATGCAAGATTGACACATTCATATCAATCATATTCCTATGATTGCTTGTTCTATGTTGCTTGTTACAAGCAACAAATATGTTGAGACCAAAATTTAAAATACGATGCCATTTATTATCACTCTCCCAAAAGGAAATAGTAAATAGTATATAGTAAAGCCTAAAAAGAGGATATGAAAAAAGTATATGCAAGATCTGCATGCTAAAAATTATAATATCCTGAGGCAAGAAAGCAAAGCTTTAAGTAAATCAGCACGTTGTGTACATGGATTGGAAGATTCAATAAAGCAAACATGAAAATTGTCCCCAAATCAATACATAGGTTTAAATGAAGTTCTACAGAATCCCAAGATCTTTGTACATCTAGAAAATCTTACTCTAAAGTTTATATGGAAAGGCTAACAATAGACTAACAAACTAGAATAACAAACAATTTTGAAAAAGAAGAAAGTTGGAGAAATAATTCTATAGATGACTTACTACATAGCTACAGTAGCCAAGACAGTATGGAGGAATGTAAATCAATGGAATAAAGAACCCAAAATAGATCTCCACAAACATTCCCAACTGAATTTGGACATAAAAGCTAGAAAATTCATGGAGGAAGGGTACACTTTTCAGCAAATGGATATTAGAGAATAAAAAGATAAGCTACAGACTGGGAGAAAATATTTGCAATCCACATATCTGATACCTATAAAAAGACTTGTATCTAGAATACAAAAAGAACTCTCAAAACTCAACAATTAAAAACTTTTCAGTTAGAAAATGGGCATAACACATGAGCAGAGGTGAGTGGCAAATAAGCATATAAAAAGATGTTTATCATCATTAGCCATTAGGGTAATGCAAAAATTAAAACCACGCTGAGAAATAACCACACTTGGATTAGAAAAACTCATCGAAAACTGGTGTGGGGGATGTGACATGAGCAAGATTCAAGATGGCAGAAAAGGAATATCCAGTGCTCTTCTCTGCCCAGAAACATCAGTTAGAACAACTCTTCACTCTTGAAAATAACTACAGAAGCTAAGGATTCCAGGTGAGGGTTTATAGCATTTGAATAGTGTGTGTAAGAAAAGACTCATGGAGCAGATAGAAGAGGCAGTTTCACATTACTCCTGGCATTCCTCCGCCAGCAGCATGCACCCCAGTGTGAACAGAGAAACCCTCCCTGTGGGGGAAGGAAAGTGAAGTGAGGACCCACTTCCCCAGAGACCCCAGCGCTGACTGGTTCACTGGACCCCAGGTGATTCCTGTAGTCCAACCTCAGGGAGGGCTCTTGCAGACTCCAGCTCTGGGCCCCCACAACCCAGTGCCACCACCAGGCACCAGGCAGCTCCCTGGGACCAAAGCTCCCTCCCAGCTGACCCCAGCACCAGGCTGGCCCCCCGGCAGCACCAGCCTTCTGGCCTACAGCCATGAATCTGGATGCAAGGCCCAGCCCAGGGGTCCTCCATAGTCCTGACCCCGACTCCCCTAGACTTAGGACCCAACCTTGCATGTGGACCATTTGGATTTCAGGTAAATTTCCACCTAACAATTGACTCTTATACCAACTTTCTTTGCCAAATATTTCTCTCAGAGACCTTATGGGGAGGCCTTGGTATGTCTGGGATCATATTCCTACATTTTGGGGTTCCCTGGTCATAAGATAAGAGCATTGTGATCTTATCCCCAATTCTAATGTAATCACTTGTCATATATAAACAAACCTATGTCTAACTGTTCAAAAGAACAGTTGTTAGGTGGAACTTACCCCTGAAATCCAAGAGACAGTAACTATGGCAAACCAGACTGGGCCACAGGGAGCCACCAGTTTCCCTAAATCATTTGCATTTTACTACAGTGATTCTACCTCCTAAGTATAATTCAAATAATTTCTTGGACTATGCCTATCAAATCAATGTTTCTCCTCCTAGGAAAGGAGCAAGGGAAAGAATAGAACGAGGAGTTTGATAGTATACATAGAATTTTCTATTTGAAATTTTATTTTAAAAAGAGAGGAAAATTAAAAAAAAAAAAGAGAGAGAGAGAGAGGAAAATAATTAATTAATTACTTGAGAAGCATTTACTCAGTATTATGACCTGTCTTCAATTACTCTCTGTTCACCAGGGGTAGCTAACATCCATTCTTCTCTAAATCTAAGCCTAGTCATGGTCTCCTTCCTTCTCTTCTCTCTTGCTCTGAGTCATTGTTTTGATCTGCTTTCAGGTCCTATGCTAATCGGTGTCCCAAGCTGACCCATGCTGGTTCATTTAAGTGAAGCAGTGCTGTTGTGCTTCTTGAAAAGAATTTTTGTTTCTTCTTCTCTTCTTGTTCATCATGAAATCCTTAAATTCTCACGTCCTGATCTGCATTATTCTCTGCTTGCTATGATCTATGCAATGCTGAAGTGATGAGGCACATCTACGTCACTGATGTGCCCCTCTGGTAATGTGCCCTACAGAATGCTGCATGTCCTGCTGGAGAGGAGTGAGGGGTATTATGAATCCCTAGATGGAAAGGAAAATTAGTTTGTATAGTACTTAGAAAACTATCCAAAATCTTTATATTCAAGTCCCTCCTTCCACCTGACCCACTCTCTTGAGTAGAGGCAAGGGGAAAAAATTAACAGTTTTATTTTTTATTTGGGACCCATTTTTCATTTGGGACTCTTCTAACTTCTGTGCACTCCTTATGTTGTTGAAGACTGACTCTACCTTTTCTGTCTCCACCCCAGAAAGCCTGGGGAAATATGTGCTACTCCTGGAGCATCAGGTAACTCAGGGCATATCCTCTGTTTCCTCTGGCCCCTGTGGTTGGTTTATGTTTGATATTCACCAATAAACTAAGGATATTATTAGTGATATTGAGAAAAAAGTGAAATCCTGGATCTAACAGAAATAGAGGTCAAATGAAAGGCAAACACATACTACATGCAAGTCAGAGATGAATGACAACTATGGTCTTAATCAGAGTTTTGGAAAAGACTTTGTGTGACTCCTGACTCACACAGAGGGAAAGCAATTTACATTTCACATCTGAGACAGAACAATCTGTCACTTAGAAATATTTGGGTCAGTAATATCGTCGGAGAATGAAATCACGATGAGAACGTGAGAGTGATCCCAAATAAACTGGATAATCAGAAAAATTCCAAGACATGAAATCTTCCTTCCTTTTCCTTCATATTTATGTATATATATGTGTGTGTGTAATTATGTATATATATATTTGTATATTTATATTGTATAATATATTGTATATGTATATATGCATATTTATATATTATGTATATAAATTTATATATATTATATGTGCACAGATATATGTGAACTTATATATACATTTTATATATAATAAATTTATATAGTATATATGTAATCTCTACTCTGCCACTAAGAGACTGGCAGATGATAGGTGGTTTACAAATTTCATCCAGATTAGAAAATTATTAGATTCTCTGCATCTTTACCCTATGATGGAATTTTACTTACAGACATTTAGAATTGTTAGCAGGAACAAAAAAATAAAAATGGTTTCTTAAGGAAGCATATTGTGATATGGAGAAAAGATAATATAGGCATATACAGGTATGAAGAAAAAGAATAAATTGAAATATTTCATTTTTCAACAAAATGACTTCGGATGTGTCTTTAAAGGATTTTCTATTTAAACTATCATTTAAAAATTATCTACTTTATAGATCTTGGGGCTTAAAAATAATGGTTGCTGCTATATACAAATACTTTGTGAAAAAAACATTAAAATCACATATGTGTAAACATTTAAGGCTGGTTATCAGCAGCAGAGCTGTCTTTGTTTACCATAAATGTCAGACTCAAATTCTTCCAAATTCATTTGTGCTAAAAAGGATGTCACACTTCAGTTCACTACATCCTCACACTGTGACTAACAGAGATTTTTACCCATGACCAAAACTCAGCTGCATTGTCTAGGCAATACTTTATTGTATCCTAAAGCATCCCTTCTACAGAAAAAAAAAAAAAAAAAAACCTGAGCTGCCTGGTTTTTCCTCTAGAAACTGCTCAGCTGTCCTGCAGGTTGCTATTTGCACTCGGCAGCCTGGGAGGTTGCTAAGCAGCAAGCAATGCTTCTCTGCTCAAAGACCTGCTATGTTTCAGGGCCTTCTTGCTCTAGATTTTCTATTTAATGATAAAGGGACTTAATAAAGCAATATTGGCTGAGCTTTTACTTAAAACATATTCAATGTCCTTGATATAGTGACCATTTTAGTAACAGCACTTCATTTGTGTTGAGATCATAGTATGTTAGATTTCCAGTGTTATTCAGCAGTTATCATGTCTACATCCCCAGTTTACAGATGAAAAAACTGAAGCTCAGAAATGGGAAGTAAAATTTCTAATTTGTGGGTAAGTAAATTGTTTATATTCCTCAGAACCCACTCTGAGTATAAACTCCACTGTCAGGAAAATTATCAAGGAGAGTGAGTTGCTGAGACCAGATCGACACTGGATAAAGGATCCCCTCAGATCTAACAAAAAAAGTCCTTCTAAACAGCCCTTACTTCTTTTCTTGGTCTCACATCAAGAAATGGATGAACATCGGAAATCCAGAAAAATTCACATAATACATGTACATTTAAGTTCATTTAAACTCAGAATACATAGGTTCCCTAAAGTCCATCTAAAAATACTGTAGGTTAAGGGACACCTAAGTGGCTCAGTGGTTGAGCACCTGCCTTCTGCCCAGGACATGGTCCCAGAGTCCTGGGATCCAGTCCCACATCAGGCTCCCTGCATGGAGCCTGTTTCTCTCTCTACCTGTGTCTCTGCCTCTCTCTTTCTGTCTCTCATGAATAAATACAAATCTTTAAAAAACAAATACTGTAGGTTAAAATCCCAATTCTAAATGTTCTGGATGTCAAGAATATTCTCATATATTTTGAACTCATCATTGCTTTGTCCTTCTTAATATTCATTGAGTACTTACTATGTTCTAGGAGCTTTACCTGTATTCAGATATTCATTCGTCTTAAAAACCCTAAAGATTGTTACAATTATACTCTTCATCTTACAGATGAGGGAATTGAAACACAGAGACATTAAGTAATTTGGTGAAGGTCACAGAGCCAATAAGTGGTAGTATTAAGACCAAGATTCTAACTTACATGGTCTCGCTCCAGAGCTGGAATGTGCTTTTCACCACAGAATAATGTGATTGATCAAGCATTCGAAACATGCCACTCACTTTTGTTGACTTCTTCAGTTTTCCAAACCTTCTGAAGAAGGTTATCATTATTATTTCCATTTTTTAGATGAAGAAACTGAGATTTATAGAGATGAAGTCCAATGTTGCTAAAGCTATGAAGTTATAGAACTGAGAAATAGACCCAGACCTTCTAACACACAGGGGGCAGCATTACTTTCTTTATAGCAGTACACTCCAATAGAATTTTCTACATTTGGGACACCTGGGTGGCTCAGGGGTTAAGCGTCTGCCTTCGGCTCAGGTTGTGATCTCGGGATCCAGGGATCAAGTCCCACATCGGACTCCCTGCATGGAGCCTGCTTCTCCCTCTGTCTGTGTCTCTGCCTCTTTCTGTATGAATAAATAAATAAAATCTTTTTTTAAAAAAAAGAATTTTATACATTGATGTAAATGTCCAGAATGGTAGACACTACTTGCATCTTTATTATAATTGTTCACACTGATATTACAACTGAAAACATAGGAACAAAGGACCTGATTTTGTATGAGAATTGAAGCATGAATTCCAATCGTTAAAATAATGTCCACACAAAATACAGCATCCATTCCTGATCAAAACTCTTCAGAGTGTAGGGATAGAGGGAACATTCCTCGACATCTTAAAAGCCATCTATGAAAAGCCCACAGCAAATATCATTCTCAATGGGGAAGCACTGGGAGCCTTTCCCCTAAGATCAGGAACAAGACAGGGATGTCCACTCTCACCACTGCTATTCAACATAGTACTGGAAGTCCTAGCCTCAGCAATCAACAAAAAGACATTAAAGGCATTCAAATTGGCAAAGAAGAAGTCAAACTCACCCTCTTCACCGATGACATGATACTCTACATAGAAAACCCCAAAGCCTCCACCCCAAGATTGCTAGAACTCATACAGCAATTCGGTAGCGTGGCAGGATACAAAATCAATGCCCAGAAATCAGTGGCATTTCTATACACTAACAATGAGACTGAAGAAAGAGAAATTAAGGAGTCAATCCCATTTACAATTGCACCCAAAAGCATAAGATACCTAGGAATAAACCTAACCAAAGAGGTAAAGGATCTGTGCCCTCAAAACTATAGAACATTTCTGAAAGAAATTGAGGAAGACACAAAGAGATGGAAAAATATTCCATGCTCATGGATTGGCAGAATTAATATTGTGAAAATGTCAATGTTACCAAGGGCAATATACACGTTTAATGCAATCCCTATCAAAATACCATGGACTTTCTTCAGAGAGTTAGAACAAATTATTTTAAGATTTGTGTGGAATCAGAAAAGACCCCGAATAGCCAGGGGAATTTTAAAAAAGAAAACCATGTCTGGGGGCATCACAATGCCAGACTTCAGGTTGTACTACAAAGCTGTGGTCATCAAGACAGTGTGGTCCTGGCACAAAAACAGACACATAGATCAGTGGAACAGAATAGAGAATCCAGAAATGGACCCTGAACTTTATGGGCAACTAATATTCGATAAAGGAGGAAAGACTATCCATTGGAAGAAAGACAGTCTCTTCAATAAATGGTGCTGGGAAAATTGGACATCCACATGCAGAAGAATGAAACTAGACCACTCTCTTTCACCATACACAAAGATAAACTCAAAATGGATGAAAGATCTAAATGTGAGACAAGAATCCATCAAAATCCTAGAGAAGAACACAGGCAACACCCTTTTTGAACTCGGCCGTAGTAACTTCTTGCAAGATACATCCACGAAGGCAAAAGAAACAAAAGCAAAAATGAACTATTGGGACTTCATCAAGATAAGAAGCTTTTGCACAGCAAAGGATACAGTCAACAAAACTCAAAGACAACCTACAGAATGGGAGAAGATATTTGCAAATGACATATCAGATAAAGGGCTAGTTTCCAAGATCTATAAAGAACTTATTAAACTCAACACCAAAGAAACAAACAATCCAATCATGAAATGGGCAAAAGACATGAACAGAAATCTCACAGAGGAAGACATAGACATGGCCAACATGCACATGAGAAAATGCTCTGCATCACTTGCCATCAGGGAAATACAAATCAAAACCACAATGAGATACCACCTCACACCGGTGAGAATGGGGAAAATTAACAAGGCAGGAAACAACAAATGTTGGAGAGGATGCGGAGAAAAGGGAACCCTCATACACTGTTGGTGGGAATGTGAACTGGTGCAGCCACTCTGAAAAACTGTGTGGAGGTTCCTCAAAGAGTTAAAAATATACCTGCCCTACGACCCAGCAATTGCACTGTTGGGGATTTACCCCAAAGATACAAATGCAATGAAACGCCGGGACACCTGCACCCCGATGTTTATAGCAGCAATGGCCACGATAGCCAAACTGTGGAAGGAGCCTCGGTGTCCAACGAAAGATGAATGGATAAAGAAGATGTGGTTTATGTATACAATGGAATATTACTCAGCTATTAGAAATTCAAATACCCACCATTTGCTTCAACGTGGATGGAACTGGAGGGTATTATGCTGAGTGAAGTAAGTCAGTCAGAGAAGGACAAACATTATATGTTCTCATTCATTTGAGGAATATAAATAATAGTGAAAGGGAATATAAGGGAAGGGAGAAGAAATGTGTGGGAAATATCAGAAAGGGAGACAGAACGTAAAGACTGCTAACTCTGGGAAACGAACTAGGGGTGGTAGAAGGGGAGGAGGGCGGGGGGTGGGAGTGAATGGGTGACGGGCACTGGGGGTTATTCTGTATGTTAGTAAATTGAACACCAATAAAAAATAAATTAAAAAAAAATAATGTCCACAGAGCTGTTATCATAAATATCTTTATTCTAATTAAATCAAAGAAAAGACAAAACAAAATTTTAAAAAGTTAGGTAAAAAAAAAAAAAGGTCACACCTACTGCTACAATTTCCAAACATAAGTGAAATAAAGTGATATTCTTTCTTGATTGTATGTACTTCATCCATTTTTTTTCTTGGAATCCTTTTTTATCCCCAAGTCAGACTTCGGACATCCTGGTTGATACTTTCTTTTAGATTCATTGCTTGGGTTTGGTTTCTCAGCACAAATATACTGATTTCATGCTCTTATTTATTAATCTAGTCACATATTAAAGAAATTGAACTGAATGATCAGTTTGACTGGTATAGTAGGTATAGACATGAGGATGTTCTCATGCCATCCATTAAAAAGATATACTTTCAATTTCCACACCTACATTGTAGTAGATAGGCCAGCCCAGTCATAATTAACAAAGCTGGAACAGAAATATGAGTTTATATATGTTATGAAATCCAAATTGTATCTTCTTCTCCCCTGCCCTGCTCCTATTAATAGTTAAATTCATGATTCACCATTCTACATGCTTAGGACTGCCTTGTCTCTAGCTCTGGCTTCAGTTTTTATTTTGGGTAACATTCACAGGTCAGCTATCAAGGCAGCTCCTCTTTATGATTACCGTTGAACAGACTTCTGAATATTGGTCATATTATAGATGGAATGTTTGTGTCCCTCACCTTCAACTAAATGTGAAAGCCCTAACCAAATACAGGCCAATGTGCCTGTATTTGGAGGTGGAGCTTCCAAGGAAGTAAAAAAGGTTAAATGAGGTCAAAAGAGTGGGGCCTTGATCTGATAGGATTACTGTCCTTATAAGAAGAGACACCAAGAAAGCACTCTCTCACACGCTCTCTCTCTCAGCCTCTCTCTCTCTCTCTCTCTCTCTCACACACACACACACACACACACACACAAGCTCAGAGGAAAGATAATGTGAGGACAAAGCAGTTGTCTCTGAGCCAGAAAAAGGATCCTTGCCAGAAATAGAACCCTATTGGCACCTTGATCTTGTACTTTCCAGTCTCCAGAACTGTGAGAAAATAAACTTCTGTTGTCTAAGCCCTACAGTCTGTAGTATTTTGTTATGGCAGCCAGGTAGCGTAATATATATCTCTTGCTGACATGGGCAGAAAGTGACTGCCATGAACTCTCAAAGAACAGAGATTAGGGACCAGTCCTTTTCACAAGTTCAGAAAAAGTAGAAAAAAAAAATGGACTAACCAACCAAGCCAATGTACAGATAGATGTCGCCCACAACTCTGCACCCTGAGAAGAGATGACCAGGAATGGGCACTCAACATACTGCTCACAAAGTTAAAAGCCTCTAGAAAGGGTTCCACGAGGACCAGCACTTGTGGAGGAGTAAGAAGCTCCGAGAAAGATCCACATCATTGGGGTGGACATGGCACATTCAGAGTGGAAGAGGCCCAATTGTTGATATTTGAATCCAGTTTCAGCCAGGCGCAGGCTACCAATATCCCAAGGAGAAATTAAGGAGAATAAGCAATGCCAATTCAATTCCACACATACTTATTGATACGTACCCTGTACCAGGCTAGCTCATAGCTACTGCAATAACATATATATGCACAGAGAGTATTAGTGGATCACAGAAGACAAACAATGATGGTAGTCATGGAGGAAGAAGTTGAGTAAAGAGATGCTCTTGAATGAGGTGATATTAGAATTAAAAATGCAAGGTTATGAGAGAGATAGGTTGAAAACAAAGGGAAAAGGACAGGTAGAGATGACAAGGTGAATATAAGTTTGAAAAGGAAAAAGAACATGGCAGACTGGGTGACCTCAGGCAAATCGATATCGCTAAAGAGTAAATCCTAACATGGAGATTGGTGATATTTGTTGCTGGAAATCTAGGTAGAAGTCAGATCATGAAGAGATGCATGTATTGTGCTAAGAAAATTGGGCATTATGTTATTGGTAATGGACATCTTTGAAGAGCATTAAGCAGAAGAGTTACATGTTACATGTAAGTGGTCCCAATGGGAGTGTGAAGAAGGGACTGGTTCAAAGACCAAAAGTTTTTTACCAAACCAGGCAAGAGATAAGGAATGGTAACTAATTAGACTACTAAGACTATTAAGAGACAAGGTAGTAGTTAGTAGTTGGAATAGAGCATAGAGAACAAATTCAAAAACTAGTTACAGAAAGAATGGACAGGATTGCATGTCTGAATGTGGAAGACAAGAAAGAAGACAAAAACAAGGTTGCTAGCTTGAGTGACTACATAGGTTATTGCCTCCAGGGGACACAGAGAATATGGAAGGTGACCACAGATGTAAGTTCAGTTCAGAAATCCTGAATTTTAATTGCCTCTTGCATAGGCAGGAGGTCATATACAGGCAGCCATTGGATACAGAAGTTTAAATTTTATTAGACATATTTGGTCTACAAGATGTAAATATGGAGATCAACAAAGTTTAGGAGAATATTGAAATAGATAAGATTAGTCAGGAAAGGCATGCAAAGAGGAAAGAATTTTCCCAACATTTTAAAAGGAATGTGGAGGAGAAAGAGAAGCCTGGCAGGGAGCAGCTACAATATAAGGAACATCTGGGATCTTACAAGCCAGGAGAGTAATTTGGAGTGATTGACAGCATCACTGAAACAAAGATACCAAGTGAATAAATACCAAAAATGCCATTTTAGTTTTGTAAATACTTGGTCACTGATAACCTTAGAACAGTTTCAGTGGAGTGGCTGGGATGGCAACCAAAGGCTGAAGAGTAAAACGTAAGTGGGAGGTAGGGAAATCAAGACAGGGAGTAGAGCCTCTTCTTTGGAAAGGTATATATAATTCTACACCAAATATTACAGATCAAGGAGATTAAGAGAGACACGCAACAGCTCAATTAACCAATCTCTTCATGTCCAAAGGGAAAACATCCTATTAAGTTGTAAATAGCCCTTGTATTGGCACTACATGGAAAGGGAGATCAAAAATGAAATCAAAAACATCATGTTTGAACATGAAAAACAAAGCTCTATTCTGAGTGGTGGATGAGATATAAAGAAATGCCAGATGCAGCCTGTGGTCCCCCAGGCTCACCATAGCACATAGAGATGAGACTCAAAATAATCAAGAACTAAATGGTCAGAGAGCAGCTGAGAGTCAGATCTTAAAAATGAATAAGGCACCAGTGTATGTTTACTTCTTTGTTCATATGCAACCTAACTATTCTCACTTATTATCTCTTTCAAGGAAGTCACTGAAAGGATGTGACCACCAGTTGACCTGTGAGCTAGACCCCTGGCAATCAGAAGCTCTTTGTTCTTGGCATGTATGATCTGCCCACTGTTTCAGCACTAGAAGCAAGCCTTAAGAGAGGAATGTGTTATTGAGACCATCTGGATTAGATATATGACTGAACCCCACCCATTGAGGCCTCTATATAAACTCTTAAGATTTTGCTGGATAAGTACTGAGATCTACTCATCTTGTGGCCACCAAAGACAAGCCTTGTATGCAAGTTCCTTCGCCTATTAAAACTGCTGTCTACAGATCTGGAATAGCTTGACTCTTTCTTCAGTCTCTTTCTGCCCTCCATATACAGGCGCCAATTCCAAATTTTATGAGAAGAACTCTCCAGGTTTTGAACCAATACCCTTCATTTGAAAACCTGACTCCTGACAACTAAACTCCCAGCACATTCCCTTGCAGCCCCTAAACTACTGGGTAGAGTTAATACCATTGCCCCTGGCTCCGCGGGGGAGAGGCCCTTTGATCGCCCCATCTGAGGCCATTTAGGACTCCCGTAGGACCAGCTCATCACCATAATGGGGAATGTAAAGAACCCCAGAGCAATAGCAGAGTATAAAGATCATATGGCTGCTGGCCTGCTCCAGCATTGTGCTCACATTTCACTAGGTCTTGCTTCTGTGATTAAACCCAACCTACCATACTAAATCAAAGAGTACAACCCTGGACCATTTCCTTTGGAATATTGCTTGAATCTTCACATTAGTCCCTGTCAGGAGTCTGTTCATCTAAGTCTAGATTCCTGCCTCATGCCCACCACAGGATTAGATTTCATCATCCAGAAGTTTTGCCCAGGAGCTGGGGTAGCCATGAATATGCTCTTAGATCCCTTCCTATAGAGAAGACAGCCACAGCAAAAGTTGTCCACAGCATGGGTATTACGGCCTGGGGGATCTTGAAGCTGACACAAAGTCTTAGTATATCAGTTCAAGTCCTCTTTTGTTTCATGAAGAATGTACATATATATCTCTTTCTATAAATCAATAGATCAGTAGTGTGCTTACTTTGCTAATGCTCAGTGTAATCTTTGTCTTTTCTGCAGAGATATCTGTGCCTAAAAAGATCTTCGGAAGAAGGATCTATACAAAGTGAAAGCACTTGAAAGTTTTAGATTCTATCCATTATTGATCACAATACCATGGAAGGAGGATTTATGCGCCATGGCCATAGGCAAGTCATTTAAGGACTCTTTGGCTTGGTTTCTTTAACTTTAATTGTGGTAATAATACCTGCCTTAGTTACTGTCAATAGGTAACTATTATCATAGGGTAGTTGTAATGTTAAAAGAATGTATTACTTAACTTATTTGTGCCTCAGTTTCTTTACCCAAAAAAACAGGAATAATAAAAGCACCTACCTCATAGAATTGTGGTAAAAAAAAAAAACTACTTGTGTATATAAAATATTGAAATACTTCTCATATACAAAGGATACTTTTCCAAGGAGATATACAAATGGCCATCACTAGCGTGTAAAAATATGCTCGACATCACAAATGATTAGAAAAAATGCAAATCAAAACCACAATGAGACACTTCTTACCTCTTACCTTCCAGAATGGTTATTATCCAAAAAAAAAAAAAAAAAAAGGAAGTGTTGGTGGTTGAAGAGGATGTAGAGAAATTATGTCTTTTGGTAGGAATGTAAAATGGTTCACTCATTATAGCAAATAGTATGGAGTTTCCTCAAAATATTAAAAATAGAATTTCTATATGATCTATCATTCTCACCTTAGGGTATATATCCAAAAGAATTGAAAACAATATCTCAAAGAGATAGTTGCATAGCTATGTTCATTGTAGCATTATTCACAATAAGCAAGAAGTAGAAGAATTTAAATATCCATCAATGGATGGAAACATTTTACGTATATATAAAATTTTATATATAAAATATATAAAATGTTTTGTATATATAAACATTTTATATATTTTATATATATATATATATACACACACACACACACACACAAACACACACACACACATATATGCAATGGAGTATTATTCAGCCTTAAAAAAAAAAGAAAGAAAGAAAGTCCTGTCATATGCTACAATATGGACGAACCTGGAAGACACTACGCTAAGTGAAACAGGCCAGTTACAGAAGGACAAGTACTGCATGATACCACTTATACGAGGTATCTAAAATAATCAAACAGAAGGTAGAATGGAGTGCAAGAGAACAGGGGTAGGGGCAGTTGGGGAATTTTTGTTGGGTGGGTGTAGAGTTTCAATCATGCAGCATGGTAGTAGAGGTGGGTGGTTCCTGGGCATCTCTTACACAATGTGCATATGGTCCACAATATTGTACTGTACTCAATTCTTGGAAATTGTTGGAAGGGTGAATGTTGTGTTATGTGCTTTTTCTGCGATACTTTAAAAAGTTGGGAGAAGTAAACTCTGTGGCAGAGACTGACACATGATTGTACTTAAATCTCTAAAGCCTAGCCTGAGATTTGACAAAGAGTGAGGTTTAAAACAAATGCTTCTTGAAGGAGGAAAGTCTGAATGAATGCAACAATAACCTGAGACTAAAATTTAAAATGTATTCAGCTCCTGGATATTTGCTGGGGACCCTTGCCTCTCCCAACCTTGGGTTTGGTGTCCATGGTGGTGACTAGGCTATTGATTACTGGTCACTAGGGACCATTCTGTGATAGTCAAAAGTGTCATTTTCAGATAAAGAGCTATGTGGAAAAGATAGAAAATTCCAGATTCACTGAATGTCCTTTCCTTCCAAGAAACTTTGTCTAAACTGTCCTACTTTCTCCGCTGTTGTTGTCAGCAGTTCTTGCTTCTTCGATCCTTCATTTTTGTTATCTTGGTTTTCTGAAAACTGATGTTTCCCTATGCTGAGATAATTTCTTTTCCTATTACACATTTGAGTTTAATTCTTGAATTATAAAGTGATTCTGAATGTAGGTCACTTCTCTCATGTACTGGAGAAGTCAGAAGGGTCTGAGCAGTCAGAAGCTGAGTCATCCAAAGCTGGCTTTCTCTATTCAGGAAGGTCTTCCCAGCAAGTTTGCCCAGTATCCCTGCACCTAGGGTTCAGAGGGCTGTCTTCTTTTCTGTCCAGGCTAAGGAGGGTAACAGAAAGCAAAACATAATCATTCGTTCAAAAAAATGCTAAATACGACCTCAGCATTAGACACTCAAGTACTAGGATAGGTCAAAGAGACAGAAAAAAATCCATAATTAATCCCAGAGGGATAAAGCATAGGAGTGTGGATAGGGGCTGCAGGATAACAGAAGAGTTGCCACTATCTTAGCTAAGAATGACCGAGACTGCTCAGTAAATGCTTTCCATAAAAGAACTAATCTATAAAAGATGACCAGGAATTGGCCAGGCTGAAGGGGTGGGGCGTTGGGTGGAGGTCGGGGAAGGAAACAAGTACATTAAAAGGAGAGGCAGCAATCCTCTCATATCATTGTGCTCCAGGAGAACTGCTAAGTCTAGAGAAAAGAGTCTAGGTGGAAAGGTTGCAAGAGATAGAAGCCGAGAGCTTAACACAAAAATAAGACGAAGGAGGTGCTCACATACCTTCTGATAAATTTGAAACTTCTCTTGAAGATTATTGGAAGTCAAGTGGCGCAGAGAGACTGGCTCTTCAGAAAGACAACTTAGCAAGTGTGTGCAGAGTCGATTAGAGAGAATGAAGTAGAAATGGGGAAGCTGGTTACACGGCTATTGTTACTCTTCAGGAGAGAGGTTATTAAAGTCTGAACTAGGGAAAAGGTTGTGGGAATGAAGACAGAAAAGATTCAGAAGCCTTTTGTTAAGGAGGTGGTAAAAGGATGCATTTAAGATTGTATACTCTCATTAGACTTCCTGGATTTACTACTTACATGTTTTGTGGAAATATAATCACCATTTTAAAAATAATTTTACCTAATTTTGTAATTATTATTATTCAAGGCATAAAGGGAAAAAATACCTACCTGTAAAATACTACCATCCAAAAATAACATACCACTAACATATTACTGTGTATTTTTTGTACTTTATAGAATTTTTAACAAAATCACCACCATTATACTCCATTCACTTGCTCCACAACCTACTTAAAAGCTAATATTTTTAAAGAAATTTCAGAACTACAACTATTTAATGAAAACTTAAGCAAGCACTACTTAAGTTGCACTACATACAACTGACAATTGTTTTTGCCATATGGGTTCAAGTTTCTTTTTAATAGAACAAAACAACAAATACATTCAAAGTCCCACTTAGGGATCCCTGGGTGGCGCAGCGGTTTGGCGCCTGCCTTTGGCCCAGGGCGCGATCCTGGAGACCCGAGATCGAATCCCACATCAGGCTCCCGGTGCATGGAGCCTGCTTCTCCCTCTGCCTGTGTCTCTCTCTCTCTCTCTCTCTCTCTCTCTGTGACTATCATAAATAAATAAAAATTAAAAAAAAAAAAAACAAAGTCCCACTTATTGTGTGATCCTAAGTACTGCTCCCCCTTTTTAGGCAACCATTATCATAAATTCAGTATACATATTTCCATGTTTCATACAGCTAGAAAGATGTATTTTAACCTTGAATAACATATAACATGCTCTGTGTGTGTATCTTTAATTTTACAAAATGAACTTTGAGAACACAGCATAGTGTAATGGCTAAAGCTTGGACTCAAAAGATAGACTGTCATTCAATTGGGGAAGTGTTAAAAATGATGTATAGGAAGAAACAAAGTCACAAACTATTTAGGATTTAAATTCAGTAGGGCTTGACTGTATGTTGAACTGGAGAAGTGAAAAAAGGTAAGGAATTTGGGATACCTGGCCAACACGCCCATAACATGGGTAACTAGGTGGTTATAATATTGTCAATGAGGTAAAACTTTTGTAGGAAAACAGCTTAAAGAGCAGAATGCTGTTTTTGGTAGTAATCATTACATTATAGGCATCCAGGCAGCCTATAAATACACAGATATGGGGATCTTTAGAAACTTTAGGCCAACTTGAAAGCTGTCAGTAGGTAGATGATAGTTAAGTCTCAAGGACTTAGGCAATCACCCAAGACAGAGCATTGTTTGATGGAAGAACCTTCCCAAGATCTAAGGGGAAAAGTGGAGGAAAGAAAACTTACAGAAGGTCAAAAAGATACAAGGAAGGTGAGTAGCAATGTCAACTGGGACAGAATATCCAGAAAAATATTCACAATTTGGAAGCTGAAAGGAACTTACAGAGTAAAGTTCGAACCCAGTTGCTAAAATAGAAGCCAGATGGTAATGAGTTAGTTACTAAGTGAATGAGACAGAATTGGGGCACTGAGTGTAGGCAATCTAATTGAGAAAATAATATTTAAGTGCCACGCACAAATTGTGAAGAGACGAAGTGAGCAGCCCAACGTCAAAGTTCAATCTCATAGTCCATACCGGCTTGGTTCAGTGAGCCTCAGTGCCTCACCGTGAGGCTTATGTGGACTTTGTGAACGGATTCCCATAGATGACTTCAATTTCTCATAAAATCTTCATCTTCTGAGCACTAAATATGGAGTGGTTGCCAGGAAGCTTGGTAACTAAGCACCGACCTTACAACCAAGAAGGCTGAACACCCCAACAGACTTGGGGCTGCTTCTAGTTCTGTGACCATCGTGTTTGGTCTGAATGGACAACTGTTTCCACCACAGGGTCTGCTAGGACTGCTCTAGCTTCATGCTCACTCTAGCATCTGGGCTCCTTTCCTGTTCCCATCATGGAGCTTTTCCCAAGGGCCAGACCCAGCCTCGTTTCCCTGTGGTCCACGCCCGACAGTTTTATGCTCCCCAGAGTCAGGACTTCATAATGCTCACCAAGCTTTCCAGGGCTTGCCTGTAGCCCCCTGAATGACTCTTGTAGGAAGTAAGACTATAAAATGTACCCTCTGACCTCTGTAATCCTCAAAGCAGCTGGGATCTCTTTTCTGCCTGTATCCCATCTTTCCAACCCTCTACTTTTTATCCATATATTTCTTCATTTCTACCTTGTGGTCTTTCTGGGATCCTCTGCTGGCCCCAACAAATCTTGTGAAGATGGAGGTCCTGTGTGCTCTGGCTCAAACCCATGACACAGCCACTGAGTTCCTATTGTTAAGGTATCCTCTCAATTAGCAGAATTATTTTTTTCTTTATTTTTGTTTTACTAATTACCAAGACCCAAAGACTATGTTTATCTATCGGTAGGGTCCCTATCAATTATTTTAAAGGGTACTTAACAAATGAAGACATATATTGATACATGCTATATCTGCTGTCTCATGCTGCAGAATATGGGAGTTATAGAGCTAAGAGAAAAAAGATATGAAAATGTAATATGATAAAAATTAATAAAATATGTAAGATTTTCTAAGAGTAGCCAAAGGCTCACCTGGGTAGCATATTTCCCAATGAGGGATACAAACTATAATCAAAATTCTTAGCTGTAAACAACTTTAAACTGTACAAGAAAACGTTATGTCCTTTTATTTGAGCTTCACAATGAGACTGCCAGATGGAAATCAGGAATTACCATCAAAGGAATTTTACAAATGAGGAAATTGCAATATAAAAAGTTCAACTCAATTGGAAAACTGTACTTGAACCCTTATGGTGTTTCTAAAGCCTGAATGTGATTCCAGACTGGATAAAGTCCAGACTGCTAACCTGGCATTAAGGTCCTGAACATTTGCCGGCTGCCCCCAAATGCTGTAGCCACGCCCAATTACTTGCTCTGCTTTTTCCAGCTTTTGGAAGCATTATTCTTTATTTCTGCAATGTCCTTCCCTCCTTCTTCCTCAATTAAATACGATAAATATCAACCTTTCTCTGACTCATCAAAATTAGTCACACCCTCTTTTAAGGTTAGGCAGCATTTTTGTGACATCTTCATTAAACCATGATTTTGTTGTTTTGGTTTGTTGTTTTGCTGTTTTTTGTTTTCCTTTGCCTTGCTTTTGCTTTTTTATATGTACAGTTGCCACATACGTCCTTTTTTCTCCTCAAAGGAACTTCGTACAGGACTTGGCTAAGAGATGAGCGCAGAGCAATATTTGTTGAATGAATTAATGTTTAAAGACAAGTCATGAGTGAAAGTGAAAGTCATGAGTGAAAGTCCTTTATGAGCACTTGTACCTGAAACTCTGAGGGAAAGCAGGTGGATTGCAGACAATATATCTACACTTGGTGATCCTTCATGCTCTTTTCCCTTTCTAGCTGTCTCAAATGAGGCAGCCCTCCACATAACATTGGGAGCCTGTTCTAGATGGTGGAGCTGTAAGAAGGAAGGAAGCTGGATTCCTGAATCATTACTTGGAGGAGAACCACCCAATAAGCAACATCTCCATTATACCCTTGTGTGAACAAGAAATTTTATGGTGTTCAGTCACTAAAATTTGGGAGGTTATCTGTCATTGCCACTAAATTACTTTAACTTAGCCCAATAATAACACGATACTACTCACATAAATTAAAAACAAATGCACAAAACAATACACATTTTATAAAACACATATAAACAAACAAACAAACAAACAAAAAATAGATGTGTACTAAATAGAATAGTTTCCTAGGAGGAAAGATGAGGGCGTGAAAATAGACGTGGAGCTGCAGAGGCCAGCAGTGATGAGGCACACTGTAAGGTACAAACTGAAGAGTATAGCTCTGCTCCTGAGCTCCAAAGAAAAGGAAAATATTGTAATTATGCAAGAAAACTAATGGAGTTTGAAACTTGTTTACTTGAGCAACTGCCCAGTGGAAGTAAAGGAGCCAGACTCATGAGGTGGGGCTAGAGGGAGCATTGCTGAGATGTTCTCTCTCAGACGACATGATGGTGAGGAATTGTGGTGCCCTTGGGGACTAACGTGGGCTGGGCAGTCAAGGACCAGAGGCCCAGATCACAGCTAGGACCACTAGTAAAAGGTAATGATTCTGAGATGCCAGGAAGCAGAGTCTTAATCTTAGCTCTCATAAATTTGTGGTGCAGTTTTGGGAAATTTACTGTATGATCAATACTTCAGTTTTCTAAGCCATAACATAAGTGTAACTACTACTTTATTCTGGTAGAGTGCATGACACAGCATAAATGAATCTAAAGTATTTTTGTTCAAGTATGAGCACCTCGTAGTGGGTGTATATCTGTATATGAGGACAGAAAGCGGCCTACAAGTCCACACGGATATGAGGTGCTTAGCAGCTGCAAGAATCTGGCCACCTACTGATTTATTTATCTCACCCATGCAACATCTGTTTCTGGAAAGCAAATCTAATGTCCCTTTGCAGAGCTAAGCCTAGTGGAGAGCCTCAAATAAGTATGGTCTAAATTGTTCATGACGTTTCTGCTATAGATTATCTAGTAGACCTGGTGCCTAGGTGACCACAGATATAAGAGACTAAGAACATTCAGCGAATGAAAGCAGGCCCAGGACTGACATTTTCAGAACAAGAAGAACTGGCCTGGAGAATGTTCTATTAATAGACTCTCTGGGGCCGGTTACCTAAGGAGATAATATCTCTAATTCATGGCTTCTAAATATGAGGTCCTTGGATCACTAAAATCCTTGAAATGGTAGGCAAAATTGTGTGTATGTGTATTTATGTGCATTTTTCTGGGGAGAAAGTGACTTTCCTCAGATTTTAAAAAACAATTACCAAATTCAAAAAGCCCTAGAATACTGGAATTTAGCTTCTAGTTTAGCAATTTATGCGTGTATTTTGTATGCCAAACACCAAGTGGGAAAAACAAGTCCTCTTGAATCAAGGGCAATACTGGGCAGGAAAAGATGTCAAGGTCAGACTGGAAGAGTAATTAAGTTAACCTCTGAGTGGCATTTATCATCCTGGATTTGTCTACAAGACTACTTTTCTGTTTAAGGAATGTATTGCTGCCCTGACCCTTCATTGGCCTTCTTGGAGAAAAACATTCTTTTAAATCTGGAAATCATTGCATTGAATACTAAGTCCCTCCTTTTGTCCTTCAAAAACTTGTGGCCAAAATCTACATCTATGAGCCCAGCTAAGAGACCCCTCTGGGAATAATGGTCACAGTCCATGTAGAATTTTATTCTTGATGATCAGTTCACTCATTTCTGCCTTAATTCATTTACTTACTCAGGATCAGGTTGAGATTGGGATTTAGGTGAGGGTCAGAAATAAGGATATGTACCATGTTAGGTTGTGGATGATATTAAAATTTATGAGAGGTGATAATCCTCAGAAAGATGGATTATGTTTAAGAATGGGGTAAGTTTCAGTGTTAGGAGTTTCAGTGTTAGGTGAAACTCAGATGCGTATCATTAGGGATGTGTGGGTCTGTTGCAATACACTACTCCCTAATATATAAAAATGGAAGTTTATTAGTCAATTTAGGTCAAGAAATAAGATGTGTTTGCCCAAATGTCTTGGATGTTATATCATCATCCCAGTTAAATAGACAGCTACCCCATCTGAGGCAGAAGGGTTAGGCAACATTAATACACAGATGCTGAATGACATAAAACAATTGGCCTTATTTTGAGGAGTACATTACAAGCAAGGGAGATGATAGACTGGAGGAGACCAGGCAGTTAGAAAGAGGCTCTGTCAAAAAGTCTTCAATAGTCTGAAGATCTTTATCTTGATGGTGATGGCAGTGCAGCTTACCAGAAGGGGTTCCCCATCTTCCACCTCAGAGTCTGCAACCCCTTGGAAATCAAAGTGTGTGATATGGAAGCCACTGAGCTCTAATGGTCCCAGATACCTGAGGACATTTGGCAGCATCACAGAGACCCAGTGGCCTCTGAGCTTTCTGTCAGCCCCACAATTGCCTTCGGGAGCTCCCGACTACCAGTAGACAAGTGCCCCGCTGATTCTATCTCGTGAGCTTCTGTAACACCGCACCTTCAAAGGCAGCTCCTTTCCTATGTCCCTTTCCACACTGTGGGACCACAGGAATCCCCCTCCCCAGGATTCTGCTGATAAGCTAACCAAATCCAATTCCCATATTTGTTCCTCGTAGGATTCCAAGAGGATGATAGTCACACAAAGCCCTATAAGTAAAGTTGCCTTCTTTCTGTTTCCTTCAAAGATTTTACTTAATGAAATCACTTCTAAAAGCACCTGAATCTACCTGAATTAAGCAGTTGTGCTCAATGGAGCTAAAAGAACCAAGCCCGGGATCCCTGGGCGGCTCAGCAATTTAGCATCTGCCTTCGGCCCAGGGCATGATCCTGGGGTTCTGGGATCGAGTTTCGCGTCAGGCTCCCTGCATGGAGCCTGCTTCTCCCTCTGCCTGCCTCTCTCTCTCTCTCTCTGTCTCTCATAAATAAATAAATAAATAAATAAATAAATAAATAAATAAATAAATATTTTTAATAATGAAAAAAAGAACCAGGCCCACAAGAGGAATATGATTGTAGAAGGAAACTGTGTCAGTACCAAAGGACTATCTCCTTTGGAGGGTAGAGCAGCAAAGTCTCATGGAGCAACTGCAGCTGTATTGGGCCAAAGGGTGCAGAAAGAGAAACAAACACCTGCTAGGAAATATGGAGCAATACGGAGGGTGACCATGAGGTATTTGTACACTATATTTCTGCTCCATTTATTCAACAAATAGACAATGTATGGATTTATAGATTAAAAACTAGGTCAGGATCAGTAAACAAAATAGGCAAAGTCCCTGCTTTCACAGAACTCCAGATTGTCTTACTAGCAATGGCAAGTATTTGAAGAGCTACCTAGAGGAATAATTGGTTCTTCAAGTGTTCCAATGCTCAAAAATGACACTTCTGTAAGGAAAAAAATTGCCTGAAAATTGTTCACGGATGACGCTCCCCTTTGAGCCAATTACTAAGTGATGAGTATCTTCCTTTGTGCTTCTAGATCTACTCTCCACACTTCTCTACCCTGCTCTCTTCTGTGAGAGCTTAACCTGTGTAGATTCAATAACCTGCACCTACTGGTTTCCAATTGGCTTAAGCTGATGAGAAACCAGATAGGAGACAAGGTAGAGCATTATCAGGATGTGACTGCCCTGACCTTTTCCTTTCAAATTTGTCTCAAGCTGGCGTTCCTTAAATCATGATGGGGAAGGGGGAGGGAGGGAGCCCTCTGTTCCTCTCAAGGAACTTCTTTTCATGACTCTGTCCTTCCAGGTCCCAGGACCACATTTCCTGTTGCCTCTTCAGGCCTAAGGATTGAAGCAGAGCCTCTACTCCTTACCAATGGTTTCTGGACTACTGTGGTTCTCCTACTAGACCTTGCCTATTTTTTTAAATAGTTCCTTTGTATAGTAGGCTGAATAATGCCTACCTAAGATATCCCTGAAACCTATAAGTATTATAAGGAAAAAGTGCCTGCAAATGTGATTAAGTGAAGGATCTTGAGATGGAAAGATTATCCTGGATTATCCAGATGGGCCTACATGCTTTCAAACATGTCCTTATAACAGACAGAATAAAAGTAGGCAATGTGACCATGAAGAGTGATACAGCCACATGCCAAGGAATGCCAGCAGCCACCTTTGAAAAGGCAAGGAATAAATTCTCCCCTAAAGCTCCCAGAAAGTAGTCTTGCCAGCACCCTGATTTCAGTCTAAAGATACTGATTTGGACTTCTGACCTTGAAAACTATGAGAACAAATTCCTCTTGTTTCAAAGCACCACGTTTGTGGTAATTTGTTACAACAGTCACTGCAATACAATACACTTTGTTAATAAATTCTTCTAAATGTTCCTGATTATCCCAATGAGGTATTATCCTGTTAATATTTGATGCAGAGTTCTTATCATGATGGTTTGTAGAAAACAAAGCCCAATAAGATGTATAAAATTGTAGGCATACCTAGAAGAATCTTCTGCTAAAAAGAAGCTCCCTGGTTTTCATCAGACTCTCAAAACAATCTGTGACTCAATAGGTTAGAAATCAAATTATTAAGCCAAATGTTAGCAGTTACCCATTGTACCACTGGAAAAGAACCAGAGCCCTAGGATATTGATAAGACATGGCCCACAGAGTCAGGCTGTAAGAACAAGTTGGCTTTTTAATGACATTTATCACCCCTGGATTGTATGCAAGGCCACTCTTGTGTTTCAGAATTCTTTATTACTCTGACCTTCACAAGATGTCCTGTTTCAAGGAAACAATCTCTTAGACTCTAGAATATATTTTGTTTAAAGTTCAACCCATGGCTTTCTGCAAAATTTGAGCCAAACTTAATGCATCTAAGCAGGCCAAAAGGAGCATCACAGTTATACAAAGCTACACACTCACCTCTAAAACGATTGGAGTATCTTTTCTAGAAGTATTCACACCTTTATTTATCTATTTATTCTCCTTAGACAAATGAAGGCAAAAACAAATAAGATACAGTCTTTGTTACAAAACTGTCAGTCACTCAATAAAATAAATGGGCTCTAAAATAGTAATTCAAAGCAGACAGTAATAATCTTTGTTATGGAATCCAGGAGTGGGAACATTGCCAAAGGGAGATGCCAAAGCAGCATCTCCGAGCATAAAGAGTTTGCCAGGCTGTAGGAGCATATCAGGCCAGTTGCAGGAGAAATATCCCAAACTTAAGCTGTCACCTTCAGTTTTGTTTTGACCAAGTCATATAAGTCTGTTTGCCTGGGTTTTTTCTAAGTTTTAGGTCATGAAATCACTAGTGGGAAATGTATGATATACCATAATGTGTTTATTTACATATTGATGGACATTGGGATTGTTTCCATTTTTTTGTCTAGTACTAATAAAGCTGTTCTGAATAGTCACATACAAGTCTTTGATGAACAAGTATATGAATTTCTCTTGAGAGTGGAATGGTTGAGTAAATGCTTGACTTTCTGAGAAATTGCTAGCCTGTTTTCCAGGGTGGTGGTGTCATTTTATACGTATAAGAGTTCCAGCTGTTCCACGTCCTCTTCAACACTTGCGATAGTCAATGTTTCTAATTTTAGATATTTTAATCATGTGTAGTAGATTTTCTCAAAGTTTTAATTTGCATTTCCCAAATGACTATCTTTGTTGAGCATTTTAAATGCTTATTTTATATATATCATAGAATTTATATACATATATGCATACACACCATAGAATATATATATTATGTATACCACATTTATCATATATATATTCTATTGGAAAGTGTTCAAACCTTTTTTCTCTTTGTTTATCTATCAAATCTTTTGTTCTTTCTTTTGTTTTGTTTTTTTTGTTGTTGTTGTTTGTTTGTTTTACATTTTATTTATTCACGAGAGACAGAGAGCTAGAGAGAGAGAGAGAGAGGGAGGGAGGAGGGAAAGAGAAGCAGGCTCCACACAGGGAGCCTGATGCGGGACCCAATCCCAGGACTCCAGGGTCACACCCTGAGCCAAAGGCAGGCACCAAACTGCTAAGCCACCCAGGGATCCCCCAAATCTTTTGTTTATCGGAATATTTGTCCTATATTAATGAGCAGTTAAGTGTTCTTTGCATATTCTAGATATAAGTCTGTGTTCTATATATACTTCACAAATATTTTTTCCACTCTGCAGTTTGCCTTTTTACATTCTTTACAGTGTATATTTAAAAGAAAAAGTTTCAAATGTTGATGAAATCTAGTTTTTGTGTGTGTGTATTCTGTTGAAGTGAGTAGGAATGAGGCAGGATAGATAATCCATTCATCGATTCAGGAAAGAAGAGGGTGAAAGTGAAAGTAGTTATGTACTGTTGCAAGTAAGTATAGGAGGAGAAAATAAAAGACCATGAGTGTAGCTCAAATTGTTTCTGTGTAACAGGATTTTAAATTATGCCACTATATGGAATGGAATGTGGGATATAATTATAGACATGGCAAGAATAATAATAACTGATATTTTGATATATTTACATACATATGTTTATATACATATATATAATCTCCCTTGAAATTATTCTTCTGAGAAAATTGGTCACTTGCAATAAATTATCTCTTTATAAGTGGACAAGAGAAATTGTGATGAAAAGTACAAGTTGAGGAATCAGATAAATCTAGGTTAAAATCCTAGCCCTGCCAAGGCCTTGAGAATTTTACTTAATACCTCCTTGATTATAAAATGATGAACTGAGCAATTGAAATGGAGGCTATAAAAAGTGGCTTCTTAGATTTTTTTTTAAAATCAGTGTCTATGGATGAAGACTTCACAATAAAAATTCAAAAAAAAACCACGTTTTTTATAAAACTAAAGAAATTCTAAAAATTATATAAAATTGCAACAGACTAGAAAAGCCAAAACAACCTTAAACAATAATTTGATGCAGTTACACTGATTGTAAGACAAACTTACAGAAATTAAGTCAGTGTTTTATTTGAATATAAAGAGACAAATAAATCAATGGAACAGAATAGTGTCCAGAAATAGACTAATATAGAGTCAGCTAATTGTTTTTGATAACACAATTTAATGGTACTGGAACAACTGGATAAACAAATGAAGAGAAAAATGAATTTCTACCACAATTTCAAATAATAAAGTTAATAATTTAATAATTTGTGATGGAGTGTAGATATAAATGTAGAAGTTAAAACTATAAAGTCTTTAGAACTATGTCATCCAACATGATGCTACTAACCACATGTGCCATGCAAAATCTAATTTAAATTGATCAAAATAAAATTTAAGTTAAAATGTGATTTCTCGGTCACACACTAGTCATATATCAAATGCTTAACTATCAAATGGATAGCTAAGGGCTACAATATTAGGACAAATAGAAATTCTATTAGAGTTAATATTCTGGAAAACAACATGAGAGAATGTCTTCAGAAGTTGGGGGACAGCAAAGATTGCTTAAGTAGCACACAGAAATCAGCAACCAAATTTAAAAATCAATAAATTGGACTTTCTCAAAACTAAAAAAATCTGATCATCAAAAGACATTGTCAAGGAAATGAATAGAGGAAGCACAGACTGAAAGAACTTACCTATCTGAAGAAGGGATCTGTGTGCAGAATATAAAAAGAACTCCTATAATGCTATAAAAATAGGCAAGCAAACCAATAAAAATTGAGAAAAGATTGAGACAACTAATAAAGGAAAACATACAAATGACAAGCATACAAAAAAGTGTTCAATACTATTAGTCATCAGGAAAATCCAAATGAAAAGCACAAAGACATCACTGGACACTCATTACTGTGGCAAATTTAAAAAGAATGACATGTCATATTGATGAGGGTATGAAGCATTCAGAACTCTTAAATATTGCTGTTGATAGTCTAAAATGATAGAATCGTTTTGGAAAACTCACAAAACTTATTTTGGCGGTATCTTATAAAGTTAAACATATATGGTTATGCTATGAAACTGCTATGGCAGGACGCTTGGGTGGTTCAGCGGTTGAGCATCTGCCTTCAGCTCAGGGCGTGATCCGGAGTTCTGGGATCAAGTCCCTCATTCGGCTCCCTGCAAGGAGCCTGCTTGCTTCTCCCTCTGCTTACGTCTTTGCCTTCTCTCTGTGTCTCTCATGAATAAATAAATAAAATCTTAAAAAAAAAAAAAACTTGCTATGGCCTGACAATGTCACTTGAATGAAAGAAGAAACAAAAGCACATTCCCACACAAATATTGGAACATAAATGCTTCCCAGCAACTTGATTATTGTTAGTCCCAAATTTTAAACAACCCAAATGGGGGTGCCTGGGTGGCTCAGTCAGTTGGGTGTCTACCTTCAGCTCAGGTCATGATCTCAGGGTCCTGGGATGGAGCCTGCATTAGGCTCCCTGGTCAGCGGAGAGCCTGCTTCTCCCTCTCCCTCTGCTGCTCCCCTTGCTTATGCGTTCTCTCTCTTTCTGTCAAATGAATAAATAAAATCTTAAAAAAAAAAAGAACAGCTCTAACGTCCTTCAACAGAAGAATAAATAATCAAATTTTCATATATCCATACAATGAAATGCTATTCAGCAGCTAAGTATACACAGAAAAACATAGATGAATCTCAAATTTTCTGCTGAGATAAAGAAGCCATATCTAAATAATAAACTGTATGATTTCATTTCTTTGAAATTCTAGAAGAGGGATACTTACTGGAAAGACGCACAAGTGAATTTTCTAGAAATATAGAAATGTTCTATATTTTGTTTGAAGTGAAGCGTTCATGGGTAGATGCATTTGTCAGAAATCACTGAACTACATTTATCACATGTGCATTTCACTGTATGTAAATTATCTCTTGATTAAAAAGAAAGTAAGGATACAGAGGGATAAAAAATGTTCATGTGTGTAAAGGTATATTTAAGATGTGACTTTCCTCTCAATATCCGCAGTGACTGCAGATCTAGATGCACGTGCCCCCTGCACACCCATACCCAAGTGCCCTCATAAGACATTCATTACATAATGCTCCATTATCAACTTTCATGGCAGAAATAGAGACCTTGTCCTATGGTCTCCAAAGCCTCAGGCTCACAAACCTCAGCCTGTTCATGCTTCTGCCTTTGGCTTATTGAACATAAGTCATTACAAGTCTGATAAACTCAAAATGTTCTAGACAACTAGAATTTTTCTTATTCTAGCAGTAGCCAATTCAACTACTAGTCATTTCAGAGGTCAAAAATCTGCTCTCTCATTCCAGGCTTGTAAACCTGAGCCCAGATCTCTGCAGACATCATAAAGCCTGCTGTCAATCGATTTTTTTCTTTTATATTCTATAAACTAACAATAAATAAATAATAATGCTCAAACATCCATTTTGCATTTGCTTTATTTATGTATTTAGGGACATCTTTTGGTTTTCAAGTGACCTGAATATGCTCAAACTTATATACAGACATCAAGTATGTTGCCATGGTAACTGAATGCAGCTACACGTTGAGATTTACAGACAGGTAATTTAAGAAACTCTGGGGCAAGGGATGAGTGCTTGATGGTGCCCTAAACGCCCATGCCAGACTTAGAATTAAGAGTCCTTAAAAGCAACTCACAAATGAGGGTTCAGTGACCCCCTGATTCCAAAGAAGGGCCCAATCCTGTGTACCATTGAGAGGCCCAGTTTAGAAATTACTGATATTGCTACTTTTCCTAAACAACAAAAACAGATCCATGGCATATCATTAACAAGTGGTTTTCTGACCTCTTTATAAACACAACTTCTGCCCTAAAGCTCAGCCTCAAAAAACAAAAATATTAGTTGCAAAATGTAACTCCTGCGGGAGACCTAAGGATTGGGAGGTTTGATCTTCAGTTGGTATCTCTTCTGCAGATCAGCAAAACTGAGAGAAATATGAATTTTATCTTCTTTACCTTCCTACTTATTAGCACAGCCATTTTCATAATGTTAGTTTAGAATACTCCCATTGTTCAAATCAAAATTCTTTATAATAGCACAGTTCCTCATACTCTGTAAAATGTTTCCTATAAGTTGTCTGATTTTTGGACAAAAATGTATTCTATTTCGGGACACCTCAGTGACTCAGTCAGTTAAGCATCTGCCTTCGGCTCAGATCATGATCCTGGAGTCCCGGGATCAAGCCCACATTCACAGAGAGTCTGCTTCTCCCTTTATCCCTCACTGTGCTCATGCTCTCTCTCTCTCACTCTCAAATAAATAAATAGAATCTTTAAAAAAATGTTCAATTGCAAAGTATTCCATTAAAACCCTGATTCTACAGAAAATTTAATACCTTCTACAAGTAAATTCATGATTACATAATATACAAGAAACAACACAAGATTTAGAGTCAGAAGAACTCGTCTTGAATCTTGAGTTTGCTACATACCAACTGTGTAGTATTGAACAAGACATTTAATTTCTCTAAATCTAAATTTCTTTCTTCATAAAGTGGTGATGATAATCATGCCTAGCTCCCAACGTTACTGATTAGATTCAAATGATAATGCATATAAAAGCATTTTAAAATCATAAAATAATAATTATAATATTTGATATTTTGAAGCTGAAAATTAGCACTTCCCACCATTTCCTCCCTGACAATGGAAAGTAAGTTTAGATAACATAATAGTAATATGGGATTATAACAATAAAGATCACAATTCAGTGATAAAAGAAGGTTGCACAGTTAACACAGCTCCTATAGTAATAATGGTTATCCTTTATTGAATGCCAATCAAATGCCAAGAAGTCTACACTCTATCACTCAATCTTACTAACAGCTCTATGAGACAGATCTTAGCTCTGTTCTAGAGATATTAAAACTAGGTGTTGTGAGCATATTGTTTTTATCCACCAGTGTCACATCCTTGAAGGAACCACTCATCCCCATTCCATGATGTCCTAGAGAAGCTTTCCAGCACATCTTCCTACCTTCCCTGGCCATAGGAGTAGAAATATGCAAACTGAGACTGATAAGTCATCTCTGTGGATATCTATATGAACTTTGGGAGGAAATCTCCCTTTCTAAGTTGCTAAGAGGACAAGAGTCTGAAGTTCTCATCTGGCAGCTATTTTGCCTATTGTGTGTCATGAACCTCCACGCAGAATAAAGTTGAGCAATACTGAGTGAGATGAAGCCCTAGTAACATCTTTATAGCCTGATCTAATCAAACATATGCCTGGATGGAAATTTCTCTCGGACTCACATTATAATAGCAATGAATCCCTTTTTGGTTAGGCTTATTTGAATTATTGTGAAAGGGTCCTGGAAGGAAATAGAATTTCCTGTGACATAGTAACGTCTTCATGTCTGAAGCTCTGCACAGTTCATGAAATAACCATTGAACTTTGCTATCGAATACTTTACTAACCATGGTGATGTTCTATCATTCTGGCTTCATTTTCGAGATGACATTGTGAGTCTGCTGACTCACAATGACTTTAGCTAACACCAACTTGTCCTACCTCTCTTCACCACATCAAGGAAGCAACACTGTATCATTCAATTCCACATTTCTTTCAGGGTGAACTAAGTCCCCAAATAGTTTGGTATTGTTTGGGGACAAAAAGAGGAATCTAAATGTGATATGGGCAGAAGAAACCTTTAAAAAGCACAGTGAACATCAGAATAAAATGGGAAATATAATTATAGAAGGCTCAAACTAAAAGCTGTGCTATGAAAATGCATTTGAGTTTAAGATTACTAATGTAGAGCTTTGAAGTAAAGGATGCCATTTTTGAGCTGATGTATTACAATGTAGACTTAGAGGCAGGTCTAGGCTCTACGTCTTCACAGAAACAAAGTATGGCCACAGTCACTCTTTTAATTCATACAACAGATGGTTATTGAGCCCATATTATGAGCTAGGCACTGATTTTCCCACCTGTATACTAATCAGCCTCATCCTACAGAAGATTACTCTTATATGAGAGCTATAACAAATGGGGTCACTTTAGAAAGAAGGTTGCTGATAGAATATTGAAGTTCGAGGATGTAATGATTTCAAATGACTCTAAAATATTTCTCAAATTTGAGACAAGACATATTTCATGAATTTTACAAGCAATTTTTACAATAGGCCATGATTTGTCCTTATGCTACAAAATGCACTTAGAAAGAATAGAAATAGAAATCCCACTGGAAAACCAGATTATACAAATGTGGGCAGCTTCAGGAGTTCTAGAAAAGACTTCCTGAAAAAAAAAGTAGTAGATATTTAAAGAGATTACAGTTTAGGCCAATCTGAGTGATTGAGGGCAGAATCAATGAATAAACTTCAGAGAATGAGCAGAACTTGGTCTTGGTAGGGGGAGGGGACGAAAGCAATAATTATTAATACGTGTAAGGTTGTTCTAGTTCAAAAGAAATTTTGATCCTCAGATCTATGTAAAGTCCATAAGTACTTAGCCTTATTTTACAGAAAAGAAAATTTGTATTAAGATATATTGAAATTTTTTCAATTGTTTAATAAAATGTTTCCTTCAATGTTTACCAGCTCTAACATGGGTTAAGAGTCATTGAACTACAAAAGGCTGGTTTCAAACATCAAACACTTTGTATCCTATTTTTATTCACACATTTTTTGCCCTAATTTCTAAGTATAATTGAGAAATTTACTTTAATTATCTCTGTTCTCCTATCTGTTATTGTCAGCCTCACGCTACTTTGCAGTGTGAAATTGATAATGAGAAGAAAGCTGATAAAATATGTGGGAACAGAGGATGAAATCAAACTCAAGATGTTGAACTATTTTTTGCAAGTAAAAGAATATAAATTTTTAGGGATTTTGGATTTGTTTTAAATTAAGATTTTTTTAAATTAATTTCTATTCATGCTAAAACCAAAAGATAGAACCAAATCAAGGTAACAAAGTCAAAGTTGAATGAACAAGTGTTGTAATTCTATGAGAGTCAATAAATAAGATGTCTTTCTGCCCCTACTTGGTATGCCAGGACAGATTGTACCTAGAATGGCCTCGAGAGATGTGCTCTTTTGTACAAATTTGAAACAAAATCTTCTAGACTACTTAACCCAAAAAGAGGCATCATCTTTACACCAAGTTTATGATTTTTTGCTGAATACAATTTTTGCAGCTTTTGTTTAAATCTGGACCTTAGGCACTGATGAAGGCAAGGGCTGGATTCTGTCTCTGGTGTACACAATAAAAACATCTCTTAGAAGAGGAGAGACAATTAATGTAAATTTATTCTGAGGTCCTCCAATCCGTCACAGTAAACAATCCAAATATGTGCATGCTAGGATCATTTTTTTTTACTATTGACATATCTTTCCAAGTATATTGCCCTACTTGACCTTCAAACTTTCCCACACCCCATATCCTCTCAGGCACTTAGGCAACTTCTGCATGATTTGTCTTAGTTCATCGGCTGCTAAAACAAAATGCCACAGACTGAGAGGCTTATAAACAACAGAAATCTGTTTCTCACAGCTCTGAAGGCTAGGAAGCTCAAGATCAAGGCACCATAAGATTCAGTGTCCAGGGAGAGCCTGCTTCCTGGTTCACAGATGGCCACCTTTTCACCATAACCTCATGTTGTAGAAGGGGGCAAGGGAGATCTCTGGGCTCTCTTTCATAAGGGCACAAATCCCATTCAAGGGAACTCCACCTTCATGACCTAATCATTAATCATCTCCCTAAGGCTCCTCTTCCTAACACCCTCACACTGGGGTTTACAATTTCAATATATGCATAGGTTGGGGGCAGGACACATGCATATAGTCCATTGTAGTGATTGTCTCAGAATAGAAACGTCAAGGCAAAAGGTCGGAATGAGTCAGCAGACATTTTGGCTTTGATTTCCGAAAAGAAAATGGAAAGAACTTGGGAGTGAGGCCAAACTTTTGAAAGACTGAGGATTAGAGAGATTGAGACTTACCTTTAAGTCTCCACAATGTTCTCCCAGGCTGCAGAGGGAATTAAGGGCAAGCAAGGGGAAGAGAGTTGATGAAAATGAACACCTTGGAGAAATTAGAGGATGGAGGAATTGCTAAACTAGAAAGCTACTCAGAAAGGCATATCCAAGCAAGCAGAAGCTGTGTGGGACAAGGTAATCACCATATCCGTGCTTTCAGTTGCTACTCTGGTGAGTGAATATAACAGGTAAACTGATCTTCTCATTGGTTTGCTGATGGGACTTCCTTCTAGCAATAACTAGTAGCTCTTTAGAACATCACCTGCAGGAAGGAGATCACCTCCAATGTCCAAGAACTTGCTCAGTTCCCATCTACCTTACTCCATATAGACCAAATGCTAAATGTACACTTTGCTATATACCAGAACAGGGTAAGTCAGAGGGAAGGAAGGAGAGTAGGTCCCAGACTCAGAGGAACCTGGTGAGGGGAAGGCTATGTTTCTCACAGCCTTTAGAGCTGGGAGAAACAGATTTCTGTTGTTTATAAGCCTCTCAGTCTATGGCATTTTGTTTTAGCAGCCGAGGAACTAAGACAAGTCGTGCAGAAGTTGCCTAAGTGCCTAAGGCTATACCATGAGATACTCATCTGGTAGGAACAAGGTCTAGAAAGACTAAGTTCCCTTCTCCCCAAACTAGGATCTCCACCAAAACTACTTCTCCTCTCCAGTCACTCCCAGTCCTCCTCTCCTCTCTGCCCTTGCTTACCTGTGCCAAGAAAAAAAATGTTATGACAGCAAATGCTTTATAGTATACAAAAGGCTCTCTTCATTTATCATCACAATTCTATGAGATAGGTCAATTCCCATTGTTTCTTCAATTTGCAGACAAGTGAAACTAAGACCTTGAGAGGTCATGTCATTTACTCAAGAGCACACAGGCCCTAGAACTTGATAGAACTAGGACTCACCTGATCTCAGTGTGCCCATTCTCTGTGGTTGCATTGTTCCTTCATTACTGCCTTTGCTCCAGGGAAAAGCAGTCTGTCGCTATGGTTTAAGGGACACTGAAAGGCCTTCTCTCCCAAATGTTTCTTTGCAGACCTTCAGTCTCAGAATTCCCAACCTTGGAGACATACCTCTAAGTATAGGCAAAGTCTCCAGGAGCCTCCTTGGTAAAATGAGACGATGCATTAACCCATTCATTCAACCCAGACTCCTTTACCTGAAATTTCTACGGGACAGAGTGCTGCTTAATGAAGGCCACTAGGCAATGGAACAGTATGGAGTAGATGCTCAATAAATATTGCGGAATGTTTTTGTAGTAAAAAAAATCAGAATTTTTTTAATCCCACGAGATAATCTCTATGCCTTCCCCCAAAATATACACACAACACAACCATGGATAATATACCTTCTTTTTTTTTTTTAATAAAACTTCTTATAACTCTATAGGAAAATAGAAGCTCAAAAAAAATAAAAATTAAAAAAATTAAAAAACAAAGAAAGTAGAAGCTCGGGATAAAATAAATCTCAACAAATCCAACTCTACTCCAAGGATCAAGCACCTGAAATCAGAATCCTAAAGTAAAACCGTTAGTTTTCCTTAACTCTGCAATCCATTGTATAATACTAAAAATTGTTTTCATTGAAATTATCAAATTTATCAGGTCCCCTAGCTCTGTGGCATATAAGCCTAAAGAATAATGCACTCTGGGAATATGTAAAAACCTAGATGAATATTGAATGAACAGCAAAGGATAAACAGGACTTTCTGCTCTGCTCTCACTGAAGATAAACAAAAACAGTAAAGCCAAGAAGCGAGCATGAATCAAACCAATGAACGAATGCATCGGTTACTGCAATACCAACAAGGCTTTTAAAATGTCAAAAGAAACGTATACTTTAATAAAAATACATAAAAAGTGTGCTGAAAAATTAATGTAACACACTATGTGCAAATAAGCCACTACATGAATAGAAAGTTGAGATTAACTTCAGGCATCAGTGAGCTTGAGGTGATAAATCACTAATGACAATCTCTCTCCTCTTTCAGATATGATTAGAGGTGTTTTAGGGATAGTTGATACAAAATGGCGGTTGAAAATTGTTATGAACACAAGTCAGATATGTATGCAGAGAAAATGTTTTGTTGTTGTTTGTTTATGGTTTTCCACATGAGCCCCCATCCCCTAGCTAGGGGAAAAATTTGAAATACATCTCTAACCCATTTCAAGCCTGATCTAATTTGATTATTTTCATAGTCTCTGAAGACAATAGTCTCCCCAGGAGTGGGAGGAAATCTCAGTTCTCAGATCTCCTCTGCTCTCCCTTGTTTAGCTCTGAAAGAAGGCAGCTGGATGTATGGGAGGGGTAAAATGGAGAAACATGGAGGTCCTGAGCACAGTGCTCTGGTCTCCTAGATGATGTTGCCTTGTCCATGTGGCTGCTGTCTGTCTTGTCATTCATGGCTAGAGTCTGTAAACTGGTCCTATTCTCCCAATTTAGTTATAGCCAGTTGACTCTATGGCCAATCCTGTCTCACTTTGGCACCTGCTGTATCCAAACCCTGAGGCTCCTGGCCAGTGTCTGCTGTTAAGACTCCCCTGTGCCTCAGTAGACTCCACGCCTACTCCAAGGATCAGAGACCAATCACCTTGGGAAGCCCAGGAAAGCTCCAGCTCCGCAACAACACTGCAAGATTGGGGGAATGACAGTATGCTTACTTAGTGCAGGAAGACTTGAAGATCTATCTTTGTGAGCCTCAGAAGGGAGTCAGGACCCACTGGACTCCTGCATCTACTCCATAGTCCAGAGAGGGGAAGTAGGGAGGCACACATCTGACCAATGTGTTCCTTGCTTCTCTTCCTCTCTGTCCCCTTCCCATTATCATCTTCCAGGCCTAGGAAAGAGGTTGGTTTTGCTTTTTGTTCTGCGTTCTATCTCTGTGAAGAACAGAACTTTGCTGTCATGGGATGGAAGGATATTTCTCTGCTATGGGATTCTCTGGGTTTAGCACCTGATATGTTAAAAAGGGAAAAAACAAAGGCATTTGGGAAATCATCTCTCAGGATGATAGTCTGGGTTAAAATGCTTTTATTTTGCCTTATCCCTGCTTTTCATTCCAGGAATTATATATTAGTCTGTTTTTCTCTTCATCATTTTTTGTAATGAATTCTCTTCCTCTATTAGGCAGAGGGCTGTCTCAGGTTGACGGGGCCAAAGGTCATGGACTCTGAAAGGCAGACACATTAGTAATGTCCAAAATCATACCACTCACCCCCACATCCACATATATCTATATATGGTTAGCAGTTCCCTTATGTCAACGTTACATGTTCAAGACAACATAGATGAGTATGCAAAGATATTACTTCAAATGAACAATTTCTTACATAACATTTGTTAAAACACTCTCTTTTGTTGTAGTTTGTTTTTAACATATGACATCTATTGGAGATGACTTTGATGACTATCATTTCTGTGGCATTACTGCAAAGAAAGAAAAATTCCTAACTTTATGGCAAACGTGATAAGCTTATGTATTAAAAAACATTTGTTTTATGAGTGACTGGAGTGAATGGATATATTTATCCCATTAAGGAATGTTGGGTGTGGGAAGAGTATATGGGGAACAATACACCTGCCTTCTAATGCTTAAGGAGTTTAGAAGTAGAGAAACCAGCTTTGCTCCACATGAATCCGAGAGACAAATTTGAGATTAAGGAAGAAGAAAATGGGTAATACAGTCTGGCTTGGCTTTCTAATAGTCAAAGTTGTCTAAATATGGAGTGGGTTGATGTCTTGAGATTCAATTATTATACTAACTGGGATTGTTCAAGCTGGGCCAAGTGACCACTTGACAAGAATATCATTTCAATTATTTAAGAATGTTAAGCTTGTTTCCAACACCCGGAGCTTCTATACCTCTTAGAATCTTCAAAACTGAGAGCTACAAAAGTTAAAATCCCTGATAAAAGATAGAACATGGAAAAAAAAAAAAAGATAAAACATGAATGATACTGGCAGAAAACTTGACCATGGCCATTCTTTGGTGATAATCACTCAGCTATTAAGTAGGAAAAAGTCCAAATTACCTATTTAAAACAGAAGCAGAGTTTAAATTACAGATTTTGACAAAATTAGTGAAAGTATGTCCATAGAAGAAAACTCAGAAAGTTTCGGCAATGGATTCTTCAAATTAAAAGAAATTGATGACAACTGATTTCCTGGTGTGGTGAAACAAAAGAGAAAAGTATCATTAGTACCAACTCTTATAAAGAGGGAAATAAAGAGTATAAGGTACAAAGTTAAAATGGTGGTGGTGTTAAATTTAAGATGATGCCATTTTTGAAGATTTAACTTATTTAGTGGATCCCAAGAAACCCCAGCTTATATCTTTATTGATTCTTTCCTCTCCTCCTTTAGTGTTTCTGCTAACAATGATAACAGATGTGTAACTGATAACTGTTAACAGGTAGTTTACCCGTGACAGGAAGACAGGTGTTGGGAAGAAGTATGGAGGACAAGACAACATGAAGGGTGTGGATAGGAGGTTGCAGCACTGGTCATCCTTGTCACAATGTCATGACCCACAAACCCACAGTCATTAGGGAGAAGGCCAGGAAAGGGAAAGAGTCAAATTGGCCAGAAACAGGTGTCCAGTGCCTGGAAAGGCAGTGGACTTGTCCAGTGCAAGGGGAAGCAGACATGTCTCCGCGAGTGGATGTCAGGAGAAAGAAGTATATAGGCGTTGAGCATGTGCTAGGTACCAGCCACTGTAATAAACACTGTATATGGTTAACTTGTGAATTCTTCACTTTTATCCTAATAGGAAAGTATTAATATTCTCTTTTTATATTTAGTGAAACTGACACAGAAAGAGCTTACGCAGCCAGGAACTAGTTGCTGGGATTTCAAATCCCAAAGCTCATGGTCTTTCCACAACACCACACTAGCAAAATGTGCTTAGGCATGAGCTGTGACAAGTGATCCCAGAGACAGGAACCAGGTGGCAAAAATAAATCAAGCTGGAATGAATAAAAACAATGAGGCACTGGGAGGTAGGAGGTGGTATGGGAAGGGCTGGGGTGTCTACGATTCACAGACAGGCAGTCCATTTGAACTAAGCTAGAATTCTACTCAGGAGCCAGAAAGATACCAAACATGGAAGACAGTGGGGGGTTGAAAAAGCAAGGGTGTTTTTAAAAAGAATCCTATGCAAAATACTCTTAAAACATTTGGGTACTGTTACCATAGTCTTGTCTTTTATTAATCCTTTATTCTTCTTTATTAGGGGTTTCCATCTGCCAGAAACTGAGGGGAAAAAAGAACTTTTGGCTTACTCATATCATTCTTCATTCTTCCTTGATTGGCACTATAACCTGTGATTATGAGCTCTCCAGGGTCACGCTCCATCAAAAGGTAAGACTGAAACAGAAAGACTCCGGAGAGATTTCAGAAGGGAGTCACTACACTGTTTCCTCTTCTAGAATTTTTTAAAATTCATTTTTCCATAGAATCCATGAATGTCCTTATAATGAATGGTTCACAAGTCATCAGTGTCATTTGAACCACAATAAAGAGGAACAGAAGGCAAAATGAGCAAGGGCAGTAAGCTTGCCATCTTACAGACTGCCGCTTGCATGGTCGGATTCAGTAATTTTTATCAACTGGAAGCCCTTTTTGCATTTGGACAAAAGCCCTAGTTCAGTCATTTTCCAAGAGGAATCATGAAAAAGGATGTCTTAAAACTAAACAAGTCAAAGGATAGACTATGTAAGATGCTCTCAAAGAATGCAGTAATTACCACAAATAAAATATACTATAATTATGTTCTCAGAAATAGGTCTAGTCAAAGAAGTCATTCGAATATGTGATTATGCGTGACAGCTAAATTAAGGCAGCATTAGCAAGGGTTGTCAATATGCAAATGCTATTGCTACCAGGCCATTCTGATATCATTTATCAAATGGAATGAAACATCTGAAAGGAAACAGATTTCTCTTATTTCCCTAACACACAGTAAACATCTCTATTTCCATACACATGAAATAGTCTCTTCATTTATTGCAATACATTGCTAATAATTAGACTCATTTTCTTTGGATTTTGTTTTTAAGGCTGAAATATTTCATGGTTTCTATATTTTATTACAATCTAGATATGACTCATTTGAAAGTTTTGTATTACTGGGAAAGTAATATTACCAGAAATTGCTTTGCTGGCTCAGGGAGTTAAAATGTGGCAGATTTGCAGACATGCCAATACCAAATTCACTGCTATGAAAACATCTAGTTGCACACATACGTACAAATATACACATATACGTATACACCCACACACATTCTCTCACTCTCTCCCCATCTCTCAAACTTCAAAGGAAATCCAGAATATCTTTTGCTAGCTACCCATTATAATTTAGTGGTGTATGACTGAAATATAAACTTACCATATATATGATCTCCTACAGCCATTAATCTAAGCTTCGGGTTAAGGGCCCCATTGAATATTTGTTTTTTTTTTTGTTTTTTGTTTGTTTGTTTGTTTTTTTCCCCATTGAATATTTGTACAGATGTTACCTTTGCTGACTTTTCACAAGTGGCTCCATCAAAGCGTAACATGTGGCTTCCATAATTGAATGTTATTTATATCACAATGAAAAGGGGCTGTGTAATCATAACAGTGCTTGAGGTCCATGATTTTTGCACTAGTGACTACAGGAACACCTTCTGTTTCCAGGACAATCATCTCCTGGTTAGTCCTGATTAGTGATCTCATTCATGGGTGGGCAGAGCCAGAGAGCATTCCATGTGTCCAAGCACCGGCAGCACTTAAGAGCAAGGGAAAGAAAGAAGTCTGGAGCTTGGGTCTTGGCAACATCTGCCTCCCACTCCACAAAGAAGCAGGGGCCGCCCTACAAATGAGGATGAGTGCACAGGTCCAGGAATGGGAAAGTAGAAATAGTGTGGCATCATAGAATGACTGCTTCTAAATGAACACAAAGGAAAATTTGATATCCAGGCCACAGACTCCCCCTCCCAGACTTCCAGACTCAATGTGAGGAGCACACAGAGCCACAGAAGAGTAAAGTCAAAAGAAACAAAACCAAACAAAACCCAAAGAATCTTAAAGGAACTACTCCCACAAGCTCACAGGGGGCCTAGCACCTTCTAGAGGGAACCCAATTTGCCCAGGATTTGGGGTATTACTCAAAGACAGGAGTTAGGGCTTCTTAGTACACATTAGTTGGCCATAGCCAATTGAAGGGTACTTGATCAGAAACTTAGGGGAGCAACTTCCTTTGTATCACCCAAATATATGCCTGCCTCTGTCTGCTTCTTCATTTGATTCAGCAAGTATTTGTGGAATACCTATTATATCTATGGCTCTGTATAGGCATTATAAGAACACCCCTGATAAATAAAACCTCATCTCTGGCTTCAGAGAGAAAACTCCCTGGTAAGAGAGACAATCCTGTAGAGAACAAGTCTAATTCAGTCTAGTAAAGTATAGATTTTTATAACTGCTTATAGTGCAATAAGAAGCAGCTTCATTGCTTAAGAGAGGAAACATTTAAGGTGAAGGACATTAAATCCCTGGTTCCATCATGGCTCAATCCCTGATGTGTATTTTAGGGAAAATCACTAATATCTGTTTCTTTTTCTCTGAAATGAAAATGATGACACCCACCTTCCCTTTCCTAGCACTGTCTTTGGGTTCAAATGAAATGTATCTATAGAGCCTTTAGAGACTGGACAGCTAGCTAGTATGAGTTAATATTAATGAAGCTGTCCATGCCACACACTGTGTTAAGTAATTTAAGTATTTTCTGTTTTAATCTTCATAACAACCCCAGAAGCTTAGGGAACATGCTGGAGACCACACTGACTCCTAACTACACTGTTGTACTGTTGATTCTCTGCCACTTACAAGTTCAGTGACTTTAGATAAGTCTTTTGACACCTTTGATCCTCATTTTTTTTTTCATCAGTAAAATAAAAATGGTCTCAATGAAATTGTCCTTTTTTTTAATTGTGGTATATAACAAGATCTACACTCGTAACAAATGCCAAGTACGTGATAGAGTAGTGTCTGCAACAGGACAGTGTTGTACAGCAGATCTTTAGAACTTCTTTCCTAACTGAAATTTTATGTCTTTTGAACTGTAACTTCCCATTTCCCTCTTCCCCAGGCCCTGGCAATCACCATTCTACTTTCTGTTTCTATGGTTTCATCATTTTAGAGACTTCATATAAGTGGAATCGTTCCATGTTTGTCCTTCTGTGACTGACTTATTCCACTTAGCATAATGTCCTCCAGGTTCATCCATGTTGTCACATTTGGCATTTGGTTGTCGTATAGTTCCTTTTTTCTTTTAAGGCCGAATAATATTCCATTGTATGTATATTATATAGCTCATTTTCAATGAAATTTCTTAGGCCAAATAGTACTGTTACAATAGTAGTATAGACTGTTTTGGGACCACAGAGAAGTCCCTTTTTGTCAGGAGTTTATTGGTGTGGCATAAACCCCAACTCATTACCCCACTTTTGGTGCACCTATCAGATCATCCTTTTATGGTTTTATTGACATTTTGAGTCCTACTGGCAGCTGAGCCTTGTTCATTGTTATTACCTTCCTGAGACCTTACAGATGCTTGTTGAAGTGACTGGATGAATAAGTGGGTAGTTGGATCTTACCTGATAACTTAAGTCAATTTTGGTCTTCATTATCTTTTTTTTTTTTTTTTTTTTTTTGAGGCAGGGGTGGGGGGAAAGATGGATTTGGGGAGGGAGGCAGAGGGAGAAGGAGAGAGGGAGAAAATCTCAAATAGGCTCCACACTTAGCTTG
Organism: Canis lupus baileyi; assembly: GCF_048164855.1. Taxonomy (NCBI): domain Eukaryota; kingdom Metazoa; phylum Chordata; class Mammalia; order Carnivora; family Canidae; genus Canis; species Canis lupus. The sequence goes on along the minus strand of NC_132865.1, from coordinate 14,990,382 downwards.
AAGCCCAACACAGGGCTTGATCTCATGATCCCAAGATCATGACCTGAGCTGAAATCAAGAGTTGGATACTTAACCGACTGAGCCACCCAGGCGCCCCTTCATTATCTTTCTTTTTCTGATCCCTTCTTTACCTTCTTAAACATCTGGACCAGGTCAAGTTCCCTTGCTCTGCATGCCCATAACTTTCTGAACATTATTGTGCTTGCCTATGGATGTCTGCCTTCTCCACAAGATCTTAAGTTTACTGAGATGAATACTATCTGTCATGTTTACCACTGTGTCTCCAACGCCTAGCTCATAGCAGGTAATCATTAAATATTTAAAAAGCAGTGAACTACTGAATGAATTTTCTGAAGCCTATCTTTTTCAGTGACCTAGTTTTTGGCCATCCAAAAATAAATTTTGCTCATAAAAAACCTTGCTGACCTGGTATTGCTGCTCTACTTAAGATAAAATGCTCAGCGTACTTGATTTAACATTTGTAAATATCAAAAGACTAGATATATTTTATAAGACATATTTTCTTGAAGTAACAGACACATACACAAACACACACATATACACAAGGTTGATAAAAAGGTGGTTTTTCAAAACTGCTTCAAAGTTGCAAACTGAAGATGAATTCTATTTAGTCCAACTACCTATGGATTCTATGTTAATATCTAGGTCCTAGATAGCCTGAGAAACATTATAAGAATCTAAAGCATCAAAAAAGAGTAAACAAAATTCAGTCTTATATATTAATGCAGGAGAAAAGAAAGAGACATTTCAGAAAGATTTTTAAAGATTTCAGTGTTTTCTAGTTACCCTGAGTTAAGCAGAATGAATCTGAACATGCTACAGTATTTCTTAAGCCCCGTGTTTTCACTAGAAAAAGCTAACATGAAATATTTGAATCCTACAACCAAACTTCCCTTTATCTTATTCCCTGCCTAGTCTAGCAGTCAAGGTCAAACCAGGAAAACAGAAGACAATACAAGGTATTCAAAACACAAGGATATTTAATGCAGGGAATTGATTGCAAAGCGTTAGAATTACTGAGAAGTCAAGTAGGAGTTGGGGAAGCAAATCCAGGAACTGGCAATAGCAGGAAGCTGCAAACACTAAGCACCACTGGGCTAGAGGGACAAAGGGAAGAGGGCCTGTTACTGGAGCCTAAGGGCCAGAATACTTGATGGGAACCGGAACCAGGCAGGAGACTCAGCTACTGCCAAAGAAGCCACTGAAGGCAGAGACAGATGAGAAAACATACCTTGACTTTTTTTTTTTTCCCTCCTGTTCTCTGATCTGAAAAGTACAGATTACAGGAGTCAGCTCCTCTGTGAAACAGAGAAGAAAAAGGGCAGACCAAGGAATGAATCTGTTTGAGCGTACACAGGCTCAGAACCAGAGCTCCAGGCTATTGTTGATCTGCTTATCTGGTTTCAGGGTCACTGCAACAAAGATCTGACTCTGACAGCTGATTTCCCATTAATATTAATAAACTGTTATTTTGATTTACAATATTTTATTATTGCTATAAAAAACCTCCTCTAATGTGTTGTTCTTAAGCTCTCTTCTTTTATATTCATTTCACATTTAAAGTTGCTGTTTCAAAAGATAACACTAACCTGCACATAATTATTATGTAAAAGACATATTACCAAAAAAACCCTATTCAATGTTAAGGATTATTCATAATAAGTGCAAGCAGAGGAAACTTGCCAGTTTGCTTCTTTAGAGTGGAAAGTGTAGTTAAAACTAAGATCTAAGGGAAGAACAAATAAGGAGAAGCATAATAGCATTCAAAGGGCTAGAATGCTAAAAAAAAAAAAAAAATTCAGACAAATTTCTGATGTCAAATAATCATTTTGGAGAACAAAATCTTTTTTAAAGCAGGCTTAAAGTCACCATTGTCAAAAAGTTCTTATAGAAACTTAAGTCATCTGATTATTCAGAAGACATATCTTGGAATATACAGCATGCACAAGACTTGCCCAGCTCATATTAAATATCCATTTTGATTGGCTAGTGCAGTCACTCCACTATAAAGTCCTGACTTGGACCATGACCTCATCAGATTGTAGAAGCCAGATAACTGCCAGGTGTCACCACCATTGTTCGGATGGAGTCTTTCCTACCTGTGGTAAATCATGGTACAGGGAATTGATTCTAAAGTGTGTCTTAGACAACCAGACGTGGTTTTAGTGCTCTGTCATTCCCCACTACAGCTGATTCTTCCAATCTCAAGGGCCATTTTCTTTTCAAAACATCACAGAGCGTGTGTTGTCATTAAAATCACTGGGAAGCCTGCTTAGGCATGCCCAGTCCAAGACTCAGCTGAGGCAAGCTCAGTCTTGCGAGGCATGTGAAACTCAAAGTTCCAAACCGCTAGTGCCCATTAAGGATTTTCTGGCAATTTTCATGATTAGGAATGGCCAAACAGCAACTGGGGAAATTACATTCTCACTCCCTCCAACCCTCTTGTGGTTTTAAATACATTAGATCTTTTCTGCTTTTCCTGCTTTAAAAAGGTAAATTAAGGAGGCAGTTGTGCATGACTAACCAGCTACTGTATTCCTTCGTAGAAGGGCAGTGTCTTGTTAATTCAGCACGATCTGCAGACATTACCTGTTCCTAACACAACAAATGAAGGAGCACGGTTTACCTCCTTAGAACAATTTAACCTACTTCTCTCAGAAATTTTGAATACTTAGAAGAGATCAAGGACAAATCAATTTTTTTTTCTTAAAATGTCCCCAAATGTCTCAACAATACAACCTTATTACTTAACACACCTTTAAACAGAAGCAAAAGTGAGAAATGGACACCATGGGATGAGAAAGCACTCAGATACGTCAACATAGAGACCAGTTTTAAATCAGGCCAGATAAAATAAATTAAAAAATTAAATAAATAAATAAATAAATAAATAAATAAATAAATAAATAAATCAGGCCAGATAATGATGTCTAGCAGCATATCCCCTTTCCATTCTGGTGACACAGCTCCCGAAATGGCTCCTGAGTTCCTGAGCCTGGCATGGCAGCAAGCACCACCTATAAAAGGCCATTGGAGCCCCAACAGTTCCACCAACGCCCTTTTGATACAAGATTATCCCTCAAACCTCCAAACATGATACCCTAGAACTGCACCATACAGCCATATTTCACTTTTGAATGGTTGAAATAGAAGAAATTGCAAAGTCCCAATGTGCCTTCTAAGATGACCTCCAATTCAAGTCAATACTTCAGTAACATCAGTATTCCGGATGAAAGAGCACAAAAGAAAATTCAGTACAGAGGTGTCCTGAAAGGTCTCTTCTTCCCTAAAAAAAAAAAAAAAAAATTATTTTAAAAGTAAGCTAACAGCATTTGACGGGATGGGCATTGGGTGTTATGCTGTATGTTGGCAAATCGAACTCCAATAAAAAACTATATTAAAAAAATAAAAGTAACTTTGGTGCAGAGGCATAAGGAGATTTGGCTTTTCCATCTTCATGGTCTTCATGAAACCAAAATATCCTGATAGGAAATGAATGAACTAATTAGTTACTCAATTATTCATATACTGGAACAGAGTTTCTAGATTTCTCCCCAAATATCCAGAAGTCTGTTATCCTAAAAGAGGAAAAATCTTTTAAATGGTTTATTTTCACTTTAAGAAGAAATTGATTTATTTTCCCTTTAAAAGCAACTTCAGGATGTTGTAGATACAGTCATGTAGCAATGTATCTTCTTAGTAAAATGCCCCATGTTTTACAGCATCTTCCCGCAGGATGTACCATACACCATAGTTTATTTTTCTGGTCGTTTGTCATAGTGATAACTCTCTCCTCCACCGCTTCCAAATGTGGTCCCCTGCATGGCTGAAATTACAATGCAGTTCAAATAGTCTGTTGGGTACAAGAGCCCATTTTGAAAACGTAGCAATATGTCTAAGTTTTAGTTTAAATGAAAATGACCTAAATGTTGAAATGGTTTTCTTCTTGCTACGTGAGGATCCAACTAGACTAGACTACAAAATGATTAGGGAACAAAATGCTAAAGAAAGATGAAGAGATGGGATTACTCACACCGACAGGATAAGGAAGGATGACAAGTGGTAGGAAATGAGCTGCCATTCCCTGTTCCAGCTTCTAGCATTCCAAACAAATCCTTGTAAAAGGAAAGATGTTTCTTTTTTTCTTTTCTTTTCTTTTTTTTTTTTTAAGATTTTATTTATCTACTCATGAGAGACAGAGAGAGAGAGAGGCAGAGGCAGAGGGAGAAGTAGGCTCCCCAGAGAGCAGGGAGCCCAATGCCAGACTCCATCCCAGGATGCTAGGATCAGGGCCTAAGCCAAAGGCAGATGCCTAATGGACTGAGCCACCCAGATGCCCCAGGAAAGATGTTTAATTAGAAATTCAGGTAATAGTCACCTAAGGAGACATAAGACATGGTATCTATGCCACCCCAGAATGGAAAGAAGAATATAAAAGAATATTAAATGAAAATTATTTGACAGAGGCACAGATCAAGAAAAGGTACATTCGTAAGTCCAGAATATTTGAGTTATTCATCTTCTTCTTTAAAATGTGCCAGTTGTAATGAACTTCACCAGAGCTTTTCATACCAAAGCAATTAATAGGGCATTATACTGAGAATAAAAAGTAAAATCATACCCTTTAAACAAAAGTCTTTTTTTCCTTTAAATTATTTTTTTAAAAGAACAGAAACTAGATATTGAAATTAATAAATCCAACATCTCTCACAATTTAGGCACCAATATATCTAAGGATTATCAATCTATCAGTTTTCTAATAAAACATGGAAGTAAACACACTATTAACAAAATAATAAGAAGCTAAGTGGAAAAGCATAGACTGGACTGCAAACAAATAGCGTGAGTCTCAAAATGTCCCCCTGTAAAATTCAGAAGCTGAGCAAAACATCTGTTTGGCTGGCTGGCAGCCATCCTATGCAATGATCCATGCTTTTTACTTCCTGGAAAAATAATTAAGCAGTAAATCTAAGTTTCTTCCAGCTCCCCCAAGAACTGAAAGTGCCAATGACTCAGAAGTTTATTATAAAAAAAAAGATTAACCCAGACCTTGGATTAGTAGGCTGCTCAGGACCAGAAACAAGGCAGAGATGTAGGCATGGTGTAGAGCCCTGCCCAGTGACGTAGGGCTCCTGTGTTTGGTGTTTTGGTTGTCGCAAAGCTGCCCCGAGTTCTGCGTGAGTGACCTACCATCTCTAGCTTCTCTCCATTCTCTCAATGCCTCCGCTCCGCCAAAGGGACCCCGACGAAGCAGGGACCTGCATGGACCAGTCCTGACTCTGTGAAGCCTCATTTCCTCTATGAAAACAAAACACGTATCCGCAGGAGCTGAAGTAATTAGTGCAAATTCATCTGCTTTTGCTTCGATTATTCTTATCAATAAGACAAAACACAACCTACCTAGTTCCAACTCATGAGTAAGGAAAAAGGAAAGGAAGCCCACAGTTCTATCGTACTTCAGTTTTCAGTGGTTAAAGTAGGGAAAGTATCCTATATATGCTACGTACTAATATATTTGGGATGTTGCTTCACTAATGCATAATGTAAAAGAGAATTAAACCTGTTAAGAGAAGGATTTATTCTACATTATCATTTAATTACCAACAGGTCTCTATATTCAATTATAGTACTATCGTTTCATTAGGCATATGCACTGAGATTTTCTAATTAAAACCCTCCCAGGTAACCCAATGCTTCAGTAGATTTGATTAGCATTTTTATCTTTCTTTTTCCTCATTGAAAGTAAAATAACCTAGCTTTGTATGTAAGTCAAAAATAGCAGCGTTCTTCCTGGGTCTTTTTTGCAGACACTATTCACCACAATTTCATGCAGTTTGCCTCTGGGGACAATTTTACTTTGCACAATTCTATTAGGGGATGCTATGGCTTTGTATGGAAACCAAATACTGTGTCTCCCTACACCAGCATAGTTTAAAAATTAAAAGGCTTTGGAGTCAACTCTACCACTAACTAGTTACACTTCTTGCAAATGACTTGATTTCTGTAACAATTCCACATTTGTCAATTATTGGGGACTGTTAAGAGGAACAAACAAAAAAATACATGAAGTATTTAGCTCAATATCTGTGCATAGTAAGTGGTCATTTTTATTATTGCTATTGTCATTTTTGTTGTCGCTGTTGTCATCAAGACACAGATAAGGAAAATATTCAGAGACTTCAATCATGGTATATGTTCAAAGGCAACTTAGTTTCTGAAAGTCTGTATTATAAACATCTTGTTCATAGACTGATTGGTACCCATTCATTTAATATTAAGTTTTGAACAATTTATTTGTCTGGTTATTTTTTAATTGTACCACCCATTCAGCTCTCTAAACCTCCTGGCTCTGTTTTTTGTATCTCTACGGACTGACCCATCCCCTCTCCATCACCTGAGCTCTCCTGCCCTCTGACTTCTGGTCGGATCCAGCCAATATGAGGCGCCAACAGGAAGTCTGAGACTGAGAGAAGACAGGTCAGAAATATCTTCCTTTACTGCCACACTCTTTGGGGGCCATAGTTCTAGCAGGGGTCATATTCCTTTGCAACTACCACTGGAGATCCCTCCACATCTCCAGCTTTCACTAGACTCTGTTAACAATGCTAGTTCTTCCTCTTGTTCCTTCAGGACCATGGTGGTCCTCTCACTAGTACCTGAGTTCTAAACCCAAACTGGTTTATCTATACTTTGTAAATAGTCTTTTCATTAAATTCTCATTAGACTTTCACTCATGTATGCCTCTGTTTCCCATTGGAACCATGAATGATGTGGCCCTTGCTTAATATTTTCCTGTAGCCAACAAGATTAAGGTTCATTTTAAAACATTCCATTAAGCCCTTACTATGTCCTGAGCACTTGGCTAAGTACAAAGTGCAAAGTAACCATAATATATCTACATCTTTAAATGTGTGTGTGTGTGCCACAGTCTTTCTCTCAGTCTTCACAGAGAGCTAGATCTATACCATAAATCATAATCCAGTGTAACAAATATGACATGTGTATGTACAGAGTACTATGAGCACATAAAGATTTATATTCTAACTTATATGTGGAAGTGGAGGGCAGTCAGGAAGGGGAGTAGAGAATAATAGGGAAAATCTTTTAGTTTGACCTAAAGAAGAGCCATTTAAGGAGCAGAATTATGAGAAAGTGATATTTCAGGCATAAAAGAGAATGTTTAAAAGTCATGATGAGGGAGGGGATCCCTAGGTGGCTCAGCGGTTTAGTGCCTGCCTTCGGCCTGGGGCGAGTCCCAGGATCGAGTCCCACATTGGGCTCCCTGCATGGAGCCTGCTTCTCTCTCTGCCTAAGTCTTTGCCTCTCCCTCTCTCTGTGTCTCTCGTGAATAAATAAATAAAATCTTTAAAAAAAAAAAGTCATGATGAGCTGAAGATACACAGCATGTTTAGTGAATAGCAAAGTCATTCAGGCAAAGCAGAACCATAGTGCTAAGATTGGGAATGCAGCAAAAGGTAAGTGGAAGTCGTCATGAAGTATATAGTTAAGTGGCTGGAGACTGCCAGATTTTGAAGGACATTACTGGAACCACTACAAAATATTTCAGGCTGTGGAATGATCTGACCCCAACTACAATTTAAATTGATAATTTTGAAGACAGTGAAAATAGGGTGAACAGTTCAATGGATTGTAATAACACAGATGAAAGTTAAGAGTCTAAAACAGGAGTTGAAAAGCAGAGGACATATTGAACAAATTCTTCAGAGAAACTTAGCAAGATTTCAAGACCTTTGAATATAGGAGGCAGAGGAGGAATCGCTGTAGGTTCAATCTGAATTGTCTTGTTTAGACCATGTCATAAATGGTGACTCTGTTAACTGAAATAGGAAAGAGAAGAAAGGGAGTAGATTGGGCAGAGGTAGATGAGTTACTTTGGAAAGAAAAGGCATTACCTGCTAGTGTTACAATAACAGGTTTTAAAAAAGAAATGAGTGTCACTTTGAGAAAAAAGAAAATAATCTCACAATTTAAAAAAAATAAAAGTCATGCTAGAACTGCACCAGATGATTAAAGTTAACGATGCCTCTTAAGTGCAAGGAATTTTAAAAGTAAATGCTTTAGAAGTTTCAAGTCAGGCATTCACTCTGAGATCTTCATATCACCAAGCACAGCTCACCTCTACTTATGCTGCACTTCCCCTGCATCACCACATTGTGCTCATTTGTTACCTGTCTCTCCCTCTCTCCACAGCTCACTTTGACATATACCCATAGTGTCATTACCAGTGCTTGGCACATGGTAAGGACAGGTAAGAGCACTTAATAATCAGTTTTCAGGAGAACCTGGCTGGCTCAGTCAATAGAACATGCAACTCTTCATCTCAGGGTTGTGAGTTTGAGCCCTGCATTGGGCATGGAGCCTCCTTTGTTGTTGTTGTTGTTTTAAAGAATTTATCTATTTATTTATTTATTTATTATAGAAAGAGAGAGACCATCAGTAGGGGGGAGAGGCAGAGAGAGAGAAAATCTCAAGCAGATTCCATGCTGAGTGTGGACCCCAATACAGGGCTTGATCTGATGAGCCTAGATCATGACCTGAGCCAAAATCAAGAGTCAGAAGCTTAACCAACTGAATCACCAAAGCGCCCCAGAGCCTACTTTAAAAAACAAAACAAATCAGTTTTTGGTATCATAAAGAATTTGGTAAATGCCAACATTATTACTCCGTTCTGTGTTTCACCATTAAATCCCAAAATAATAGGAGATGTAATTTTTTTTTCTCATCAAGTGCTGTAGTCATTTGTAATTTTTTAAACTGCAAGGATGCTTCCTCCCACTTATTACAAAAATAGTTATATCAATCAGATATTTCACTGAAGTACAATTAAGCTTTTGAAAACAGGATCACCTATGACAGTAAATTTCAATCTGAAAAACTCAATATTTTGCTCAAATAGTTCCCTTAGCAAAGTTCTTTGCAGCTAAAACTGTCAGGCTTTGGGATCTACACACCTTATAATTATTGTTTTCTCCTTTCACATTACCATGTTAAGAAATAACACGGGATTTTTTTTAAACTAACAATATGAACATTGAATCCCACTGTATTCTACTGAAGAGTGTGTCCACATACACAACACACACACGCACACATGCACACACACCAATACGTTCCAATATAGCAACCATGTCACCATGCCTTGGACCTTATAAAAAAAAGGTCTAAGTATGAGAGCTTTACCACCAAGTATTAGAAGTGTGTTATTACCAATAAATCTTAATTCTTTAAGTGTTTTCAAACACAAAGCATCTCTCTGTATTCTATCAGAGCTAATTAAGTGATCCATATTATGGAAATGTTGACTGCTAATTTAGGATAATACATCACTTCTCTAAGGGGACCTATAGAAGGGGAAAAGGCTAAATGAACTCATTATGCTTGTTTCTTCTTATCCTTTTAATTAAAACAGAAACTAAAAATTAAATTATATTTGACCTTGTTTTGCCACCAAATTCTTTCACAAACTTACTTATTTTCCTTTCTAGAAGAATCTAAATATTCTGTTTTTGTGACATCCTACTAAAGGAAGTAGGATCTTGTGAAAAAAATTTGAATTCAAAGTTTAAAGATCTAGATTCACTTGAAAAGGAAGAGCAATAGTGAGGAAAGGGAGTTGCTAACCCAACCAGATAGAAACATTTTCTAAGGCCTCTGTAATTAAAACAGTGTGGTATTGGCATTTGACTAGCCAAGTAGATCACCAAAAAAGAGTAAAGAATCAAGAAACACACACAGTTTCTTGGAGTATTCAAAGAAAGCGGACTCACAAATCAAGTGGGAAATATGGGCATTTTAAATGGTGCAAAATAACTGCACAGTAATAAGAAAAATAATAAATATGGAATTTATTCTTTACACCCCAAACTGATGAAAATCCCCCCCCAAAAAAAAGAAATGTAACTGTCAAAAAGTGAAATTACACAAGTACAAACATTCGTAAATTTCTCTATAACTAGAAGTGAAGAAAAGTCTCCTCAGATTCAAAATCTTAAAGCAGTAAGGAGAATAATAAATTTGACATGGTTAAAAATGCATGAGAAGTACAATTTCATAAGCAAAATTAAAAGGTCAACAATGCTATTTAAAACAAGTCTAGAGATATGAACAGATAGCTTCTAAAAAAGAAAATATAATGATCTTAATATGTTTAGTACTCTCAAACATGCGAGGCTCATAATTAAGAGAAATATAAATTAATGTCACACAGATATATTTATCTTATTTATCAATTTGACAGAAAAGCAAGAGCTTGCCCAATACTCGGTTGGAAAGGCCAAGGGGCAATAAATACATATACATCACTAAAAAGAATGCAAAATGTTACAAATGCTGTGGAAGCCAATTTGGCACTATTTAGCAAAATTACGTATTATTTATGCTTACCTCTTCTCTAAGAATCTATCTCAAAGATAAAATAATAAAATGTAAAAATATGTATATACATGGCTATTTATTATAAAATTTAAAGTGGTAAAAAGCCAGAAACAGCCTAAATTTTCATCAGTACAAAATGAACTGGATTAACTCTGAGATACTTACAATGGAACACTATAGAACTGTAAAAAAAAATATTACTTTTTCATATGTAATCTCCAGGATACACTGTTAAATGAAAACAGCAAGCTGTAGAAGCAATATGTACATATACACTGTATCATCATTTATCTAGGAAAGACAGGATATGTGTGTATATGTGCATATACATGTACACACAATGGAATATTAGGCTACAATCACATAAAATTATCACGTGATAAGAGAAAATAGAACAGATAGATATAAAAGTCAGGAGCAGGAAATTTGTAAAATGAATCTGAATATTTTGCCATTCCAAAAAGCAAGGAAGTTATCAAAAATTATTGAAATAATGTCAAAAGAATTCATGAACCATCTTGAAGTAGATCCCACTGTTCAAAGATGAGTCATTTGCAGCACCAATAAAAGGAATAACATCAGTGGATTTGGATGAACCAAATCTGTTAAAAATCCAGGAATTTGCAATGATCATTTTGAAAAAGTTGATGATGACCTTTGGAGGGTGCTGGGAAAACCCATGTATTATTCTAAACACTAGAAAACAAAGGGAAAGAATCATACAGATAACTTACTTTTCCAGTAAAAAATGCACCTCAGCATATTGAAAAAGTTGATGAGAAAGAAATTCTCCCTACAGAAATATTCCAGCTAGTATATAAAGATGTAATAAAATAATTGAAATATTACTATTTTGCACTCCCCCAAGTAAACTCAGAACCTGGGAAATGATTCTTAATGGCAACTAACATCACAGCAGAAGACAACTAGACATCATTCATCTCTTGATAGAAATTTACAAAACCACTTAAGAAGTAATATTGCACACACACACACACACACACACACACACACTAAAAGAATAGCCTAAATATGATCAAGAGTCTTGATCTAACCAATGGGACAGGAAATACACGGAGAACAGAGAAACAGATTGGGGGAGTAGCCGGATTGTTTTTTTGGTTTTTTTTGGGGGGGGGGGGGGTGTTGAGTTTTAAATGAGAATACAATGAGCAGTATCTAGAAAAGTAAGAAAGTTCACAAGATGGATTAGTTTCTTCAACAAACCAACTTCAAGTAAATATTAAAAAATAAAAATTAAGGTAATCTATGAAATAAAAAATCTTTTAAGAGATCCCCCAACAGAATGCAGTGCATGCAGCCTGTTGGAATGCCAATTCAAACAAACCAGCAACATAAAATCTTTAAACAAACAAACAAATAAAACATGTATGAAAAAATACTAACTGGATATTGGATGATATATAAAGACATTACCAGAATTTTTATGTATGAACATGGCACTATGACTACATTATTTAACAAAAGTTTTTTTTTTTTTGTTAGAGACACATACTCAAATATTTATGGATGGAATATGATATCTAGAAACTTATTTCAAAAGAATTCTGGGAGCAGAGACAGTAAAGGTGGTGCAAATGAACACAAGTGTGGCTGAGAGCAAATGAATGTTAAGCCTGAATAATGGGTCCATGTACTTTTCTCTCCACAATGGGTGTTTAAAATTATCCATAATATATTATTGGTGGAAATGTAATATGATGTAGCTGCTATGGAAAACATTATGAAGTTACCCAAAAAATTAAAAATAGAATTATCATCTGATCCAGCAATCCCACTTATGGGTATTTATCCAAGAGAATTTAAATCAGGATCTCAAAGAGATATGTACACTCCCATGTTCATTGTAGCATTATTTAAGAGCCAACACATGCAGATAACCTAAATGTCCCATTGATAGATGAATGGATAAAGAAAATGTTGTATACACATAAAATGGAACATTATTCAACTTGAAAGAAAAATCCTAATATATGCAACAGTATTGATAAACCTGGAGGACATTATGCTAGAGAACAAAACCAATTGCAGAAGGACAAAAACTGCATGATTCCACTTACATGAAGTATCTAAAATAGTCAAACTCATGGAAATGGAGAGTAGAATGGTGATTACAAGGGAAAGGGGAAAGTGGGAATGGGGAGTTACTGCTCAATGGGTATAAAATTTCAGTTATACAAGATGAACAATATTTAGGCATCTGTTGTACAACACGGCGCCTGTAGTTAACAATACTGTAGTGCTCCTTTAGCAGCACATATACTAAAATTGGAATGGCACAGAGAGTAGCATGGCCCCTGCACAAGGATATCAGACAAATTTGTGAAGCATTCCATATTTTAAAAATACTATATTGTGCCCTTAAAAATTGTTAAGAGGATAGATTTCATGTTAAATGTTCATAGCACAAATTTTTTTTAAGATTTTGTTTGTTTATTCATGAGAGACACACAGAGAGAGGCAAAAACATAGGCAGAGGGAGAAGCAGGCTCCCTGCGGATCATGACCTGAGCCAGAGGCGGACTAACAACCACTCAGGTACCCCCATACCACAATTTTTAAAAAAGAAGAGGAAAACAAGTATCTATGATAAAAGGATTAAAAAGGACCTACGTACAAATCCTGGATCCACCATTTGTTGTCTATTTAATATGACCTAGGCCACTCACACATTCTGAGCCACCATTTTATTCATATGTAAAAAAAAAAGTAGATGATAATAGTAGTTTTATACATTGGTTTGGCATCTCTAATTTTGGAGCTTGATAATTATTCATTGAAAAAAAAGAAGAGGTTTGGAAATTAGAGGTGACCCCCATTTAAATATGTCATTATTCTATGACATTAGGCAAGTACTTAGCTTCTCTGAGCCTTATTTTCTTTCTTATAAAATGGGGATCATACCAGCATTATATCATTTTTATGAGAACTATGTAAAGTTGACACTCTATAAATAGCACTTTCTCTCCTCCATGAAACCATTTTGATTCTCATTTGGAAATACTCTTCAGATAGACATACTTCGATTATTATTGTACCAATAATCTCTCCCTGAATCATTATTTAATACCTTTTTAAATAAGATTCTGGGCCCCTTGTGAACAGAGATCATTCATATCCTCTACCTCATGGAAGGTATATTACACATAGTTGGCAATCAATACATTTTGATGAGTTAAATCCCCCTTAAATAGATTAGATGCTACCTTCACAAACTGATTAATCTCCTGCAATCTACTGACACTAAATGCTGTTGCTATATGTCACTTAAATATTGTAAAATGTATATAAGATCCTGGGGAAAATGTCTAATTGTTTCCTGAACAAACCATAAATGTGATAGGTAGGAAATAAAGTAGAATTTGTAGTCCAGGTTTATCATCACAGTGACCTGGGTAATCTATTGACATGTGACAAACTACGGGATGACTGATAGCTCCAGGTTTGGCAATTCCTACATGTAATACAAACGTGTCACAGATTCTTCAGTAGAAAATTGTTTGAAGCATAAAGTGTCAGCTTCGTTTCAAAAATTGTATAGCTTGAAGAACCACCTGGCACATATCCCTGCTGTAACAATGAGTAGTGGTAATGAAGTGGTAGATTTTTATACAGGTGCCATTCACCTTAAATCCAGCAATAATGAGCATGGGAAAATGAATAGAGTCTCCAAAACACAATGGACTCCAAAAGAACCTATTTGAGGTGACAAACAAACCAACCTTAACTGTAGTTTAAACATATTTCCACTTGAGAGTAAAACTCAATTCCAGCATTCTGACAACATGGTGACAACATAGTTTTTACTTCTGAGAATTGTAAGACCCTTTGCTCATAAAACCTGACGAAAGCCAAAAGCAGTTCAATTAAAATGTCTAACTGTGATCATCTGTTATCCATAGCTCAATGGGACAGCTCAGCTCAGCTGAGGCCTAAGGAGTTGAGCTGTGCCCTCTTCCCAGAATATCCCCTAAAGATTCTTTTAAACTACTAATTGTGCAGGTCACAGTCACAAAACTCATGCCTCAGTGCTCTCTCTTGATGTTCACAAGCAAACACTAGAGTGCAGTGTAGATAAAGGGAGGCTTTCTCTCTAATTAAAGAAGGATCATAATCAATAATTTCAAAGGCCATCAAACATAACCCTATAAAAATATATGAGCTATGCATAAAGTTATAGGATCTATATTCCCCTAAAAAAAGATAATAAAATTAAATCAAGCTCAGTTTATACCTTACAAAGTAAGACATTTGAAAAGAAATCATTGCAGCATCATTAGTTCACCATAAAGTGATGTGTTTATATTTTGCAAGATGAGGACTGCACTAAAATCTTTAAAGTGTCCATACAATTGTGTCAAAGCATACTTGATGCCATAACTCACAATTTTATTCACATTCTCAGTTTACATCAAATATTTTACATATTGTGATATGGGGATTTTATTTCACTTCCTGGAAAATTTTATGCTCAAGAAGGGATGTGGAGCAATTATAATATATTCCATAGAGTTTTCTTCAATTTACATTATTACATTCTGAAGTGAGTTGAAATATGCCAAGGTTTTATGTAACTGAAATTTTCTATTATTTTCATGGCTTAAATTGGGAAAGGGAGTGGAAAATAAATGTGTAAAGGAACAAAACGTAAATCCATTGTGGTCATATGTTGCCATAATCAGGAAAACTCTGTAGAATTGTTTGAGGGAGAATCTGAACAAATGACTGCATACATTTAGCAGAGGCTGCACTCATTAAAACACACTAGAGTTTAATTTCTCCTTTAAAAAAAATCTGTGAAAAGTCAAGATAAGATTTGTTATCCATGAAATAGAAATCATAATTCCAACATACATATCACAGGAATTTTCATCATTTTAAGAAAATAGCCAAGGTACACGGGAGATGGAGAAGCTTTGTAAAAAGCAAAGGACCATAAATATATAAGTGATGACCAAGAGGATGATCACTATCCACTTATTAGACAAAAATAGATAACATTACACCCTGCATGATAACAAAGTACTTAGCACAGAGTAGCTATTATAGTTTTTAACTAAAATACTAATAGGTGTTGGGCAGGCACATTGTCAAACATACAGCTCTAAGCAAAATTAATCTCAGAATGAAGCTGGAGCATCTTCCAAGGCCGGAATGTAAAGACATACTCCAAAAACAAAACCAAAAAACCACCCCACGATGACCTGACATAGCATGTCAAAGGAACTCAGGAACCAGATGAAACAACTCCCAATGGCCAAAGCCACAACAATCTAAGCTTCAAAATAAATAAAATAGAATTGGATTAGAATCCAAACTATAGAATAAGTAACTATAAATCTGTAGTGTAATTAACAATTTAAAAATAAATGGGAGAGAATAAACAAACCTCCAGTGTAGAACAATTCCAAATAATTCATGTAGATATTTCATCCTCAAGAAGAAGCCTAACTCCCCACCCATTAAGTATGGGCTATGGATAGTAAATTCCTTTCAAAGAGTATAGGTGGGAAACAAAAGGGGGAGAAAGGAGTAACTTTATAGTGGAGAAATCTGATAACACCTCAGCCAGGTGATCAAGATTAACATCAACAGTGCTAAGTCATGTTGATGGTGTATACCCTTGATATGATTGATGTGATAAGAATAGCATTTTACCTCTGTGGTCTTCCACACCAAAACCCCTAACCCCAGTCTAACTATGAGAAAATCATCAAACAAATCCAAGTTAAGGGACATTATACAAAACATCTAAACGGTTTCCCTCAAAATTGTCAAAATCATCAAAAACAAGGAAAATCTGAGAAATTGTCACAATCAAGAGAAGCCTAAGGAAATGGGACAATGAAATTTAATGTGTTATGTTTGATGGGACCCTGGAACAGAAAAAGGACTTTAAGTTAAAACTGAGAAACTCCAAATAAATTATGGACTTTAGTTAATAATAATGTATTAATATTGGTTCATTAATTGTAACAAATGTACCAGAGTAATGCAAGATATTGATGTGGAGAATAGAGAGTTAGAGAGTATAAGGGAATTTTCTGTAGTATCTGTTCATGTCTTCTATAAAACTAAATCTAAAACTTCAATTTAAAAAGAAAGAGTAAAAAAATAAAAAAATAAAAAGAAAGAGGTGGGGCAGCCTGGGTGGCTCAGCGGTTTAGAACCTGCCTTCAGCCCAGGGCGTGATCCTGGAGTCCCTGGATCAAGTCCCACGTCGGGCTCCCTGCATGGAGTCCACTTCTCCCTCTGCCGATGTCACTGCCTCTCTCTCTCTCTCTCTCTCTCTCTCTCTGTGTCTCTCATGAATAAGTAAATAAATCTTTAAAAAATAAAAAAATAAAAAGAAAGAGGTCTATCAGGTACTCTAGCGTCTCAGTTGGTTAAGTATCTGACTCTTGATTTTGGCTCTGATCATGATCTTGAGGTCATCGGGCTCCATGCTCATTGGGGAGTCTGCTTGAGATTCTCTCTCTCCCTTTCCTTCTGTGCCTTCATTCACTCATACTCTCTAGCTCTCTCTTTTTCTCCAAAATAAAATAAATATTTTTTTAAAAAAGAAGGAGCCCCATCAAATATGCCCTTTTTTTTCTTTATAGGTGGTACAAGATTGAGCAGCAACTTGTTCTCCAACTCAAAGAGAATATCTCAATGTGTTCCTGAACACTGGATTTCTAGAAGCTTCACTAAGATGATGGTCTCCTGAAAAATCTATCTCCCACTTACTGACTCACATATATCTTCTTAAGGCATAAAAAACACTTAACTAACAAAAATACTAACCCAAAAAGATATATGCACCCTTATGTTTATTGCAGCGTTATTTACAATGGCTAAAATATGGAAGCAGCCCAAGTGTCCATCAATAGACAAATGGATTAGGAAGATGTTATAGGGGGCAGCCCGGGTGGCTCAGCGGTTTAGCGCCACCTTTGGCCTGAGGTGTGACCCTGGAGACCCAGGATCGAGTCCCACATCCAGCTTCCTGCATGGAGCCTGCTTCTCCCTCTGCCTGTCTCTCTCTCTCTCTCTCTGTGTGTGTGTGTGTGTGTGTGTGTGTGTCTAATGAATAAATAAATAAAATCTTTAAAAAAAAAAAGGAAGATGTTATGTGTGTACACACACACACACACACACACACACACACACACTGGAATATTACACAGCCATAAAAAGGACAAGATTGTGCAATTTGTGGCAACATGGATAGACCAAAAGGGGATTTTGCTAGGTAAAATAAGTCAGATTGAGAAAAACAAATACCATATGATTTTACCCATAAGTTAAATTTTAAAAAAAGAACAAATGCATAAACAAACAAAAAGCAGAATCAGACCTACAGCTACAGAGAACAAACTGATGGTTGTCAGAGGGGTGAGTGGGTGGAAGATTAGGCAAAATGGGTGAAGGAGAGTGGAAGATACAGGCTTCCAGTTACAGAATGAAAAAGTCACAGGAATAAAAGGCACAGCATAGGGAATATAGTCAATGATATTGTAACAATGTCATACTGTGGCAGATGGTAGCTACACTTTTGGCCAGCATAGTATAATGTATAAATTTCTTGAATTACTGTGTTGTATACTTGAAATTAACAAAACATTGTGTGTCAACTATACTCAATTTTTTTTTTAAGGCAGAATCAGACCTATAACTACAGAGAACAAACTGATAGTTGCCAGAGAGGAGTGGGTGGGGAGATGGGCAAAATGGGTGGAGGACAATGGAAGGAAAAATTAAAAGGTACTTTACTACATGTTGCACATCATATCCAATCAGCATGATGTCCCTAGTGTAGTGGACCACAGTGACATTTTGTCAAATATCAAAGCAATCATGACTTCTGAAAACTATATTGCAGCAGAGAGCAGACAGGTTGACACAATCAGCCAAAAGAGTGAAGGGGTAAAGCAAATACCTGGGATGGTCCTTACAATATGGAGAAAAAAAAAAAAAACATTGACCAGGTCAATAACTGCATATCAGGTGCAAAAACTATGCTAATTTTTTTCAGTAAAGATACTATATCTTGAACAACTGCAGTTTCCACCTAATAAAATTTGCAATAATCCATAATCATTCTTCAAAATTCACCCAACTTTTGCATAGGCCAAACAAGCAAGCTAGAAAATAATATGATAGGTATTACTCCCTCTCATTTTTGTCTTTGATCCCGCAAATATGTGGTATTGGTTCTCGTTTACTATCATGGTGAGCAGAAAAGTTCCAAAGTTTCCATTAGCCCTTCCTACCATGATGGTCCTAACTTCATTGGTCAAAGGCCAATGTGGGGTTTCTTCCAAGTGTCATGTATTTCTAATCCAACTAAACATTCAGAAACTAGTGAAATGACAATGAGGTGGGCCTATGAACAAGCCCGGTATGCTGTGAGTCACACCTGGGTTGACTCCATGTGTCACCTGATCACAGCCACAGTGGTGTTTGAGGTCACCAGGAATTAGCAACAGTTTAGAATCAGTGTTTAGCAATTCCCAAAAGTCTGGGTATTTTTCCCCAGTGCAGGGACGTTCTAGTAAATCTATATAGGCTTGAAGCTAGATTCACAGTTTATACCTATGGCAATGTTGTCGGATTCTTCCTCAAAAAAACCTGACTTTCCCTTCAATCAAGAAGCTCTGGGTTCTCTGAACAGGTTTAGGTCTGGGAACCTAGGGAAAGGCCATGACTCTTGTCAAGCATTTAATCACTAGTCCTACAGGGTTTTCAGTTGTAATTAAGCAATATTCTCATAGGCTTCCTATCTATTCCATTCCTAAGAACACTGTGATCAATTTTCTATACATTCTGATTATGTTATGTCTCTGCTGACCTGCTATGTCCCTGCTAATGAATGTGCCTACTTGTCTTTCTTCAACTGGTAACTTGGCTTCTGACACTCTAACATCCCATCATCTCTATTAAAATCAAGGAATGACATTAACAATGACATTACCTATGGTCATGCTTGGCTACAAAAAAGAGCAACCCCAAAACTTTTCAAGGACGCAAGTAATCCCCTCCTTAATGTATGTGTCATCATCTTGGTAAAGGGATTGAAATCTGGGCCTTTTCCTTCTTAATACTATGCCACACAAGTGCTGGTATTTCAGCCTCATTAAAGGCAGGCCACCACTGAATTTAGGATTGAGTCAATCAACCAAAGAAATTGTTAGAGTCACTTCCAACTCCATGAGCACAGTCGCAGAATTTCGGTACTTGCACTCATATCAATGTATTTAGTCCCACCCCTCTAGTGTTATTTCTATATTCTTTGGTCTAACTCCCTTAGAATCCACTTCCACATACTTTCCCCAGATTATGGATTATAATCAACAAACTCTGCAATTCTATTTCTTCTTGAATCATACTCTGTACCGTACCTGACTTCTGAAGCATACTGAGATTTGGCCGATTTATAGGTCAAGTGAAGAAGCATGAACATCCCCCTTGCAAGACCTGTACCCAAGGTAAGTTTGTCATGGGTCTTCCAGCAAAGAAATTCTTGTACCCTTCACTTGAGGAATTCAAGACTATTTTATCTGATTCCAACCAGATGTCCTCATTTTAATTTACAGGGTCTCGTTCTTTCCTAGCTAATTCCCTAACTTTCAGATAAGAAAGTCTTGAGTTTATTGGTTCAACTGATATTGTAATTCTGCAATGCTTATCATTAAATTTTGTGTTTGATTTTTGGCCATGAAATTTCTCTGATTCCAAGATCATGACATAAACAGAGAACTTAAAGACCTGAGCTTATCATTTTCTTCTTTCTGCAAGTGCTCCAGTTTCTTTAAGAAAAATGCCATAGCTCTCATAGTCATCTCTGCTGCCCTAACAGTCAAGTACAGCAGCCACTTGGACTCCCAAAGCATTTTGTTCAAATTGGCACTTCATCACAATGACAGATAATGGATGGCTTCATTAATTGTGACGCTACTGTATGTCATGGATTATCATCCCATTTCCTACTGACAAAAAGTGCAGCACTGCACTGAAGCCCAAGGACATGACCAGATCAATCTCCAAAACCCCATATTTAAAGGTTTTTCTTCTAAGACCATTCCCATCATCAATTCTATGGTTGCTCATGTCCAATCAAAAACCAGAAGCCACATAGTTATTAGAACATGGAAATTTTAATTTTTTTTTAATTTTTTTTTACTAATAGTCACACAGAGAGAGAGAGAGAGAGGCAGAGACACAGGCAGAGGGAGAAGCAGGCTCCATGCACCAGGAGCCCGACATGGGATTCGATCCCGGGTCTCCAGGATCGCGCCAAACGGCTGTGCCACCCAGGGATCCCGAACATGGAAATTTTAGTACAAAGAATTATTAACTAGTAAAAGGTGGTTAGCTATTAAAAGGAGAAAAGAGGACTATAAGAGGTTCAGAAGTAGCAAATACAGAATGCAATAGGAACATGCAGCCTAACAATGGCCAGAGGCCAGGTCCATGAGCTGGTTTACAGAAACAGCATATTCAGCTCTGAAGAAACTTGCCTGAGGGTCCAGGTGAGCCAGAGAACTAATGGCAATATTTTTAATATTTATTTGTTCATTTTAAAGAGAGAGAAAGAGGGAGAGAGCACATGCAGGGGGTAGATGCAGAGGGAAAGAGATAATACTCTAAGCAGACTCCTCACTGAGCATTGAGCAGGGAAACATGGGACTGGATCTCATGACTCTGAGATCTTGACCCGAGCCTAAACCAACAGTTGGACACTTAACCAACTGCACCACTCAGGCACCTCTGTTGGCTCTTTTTAAAGTGTGAGCTCTATAGACAAGAAGGCAGAGACCTGGAACTAAACATGTGCATGAACTTGGGCAAGTATTACACTGCGGTGTCTGACATTAAGATAGACCTAAAAGTGCACACACTGGGAGCAAAACCTGTAAAAGATGAGAAAAAACTGGAGTAAGGTAGGCAAAGAAGGGCTTCAGACCATGATGTGGGTCTGACACAGGTGACAGGGAAAGGGAAAGGAAAGGGGGATTGGCAGGAAAGAGTCAGACTGTAGTGCAAGTCTATGAAAGTCTCACTGAGCCCAAAGGTTGTCCATAGAGGAGTCCCTCGCAGGCCAGAAATAGTCAGCCCTTTTATCACCACCATGGCCAGTCATTAATTGAGGATTGCCTTGAAAGCACAAGACCTCAACTCAAAGCAGAGGAAGATCCTGAAGACACCTGCAGTCAAGGATTTTCAGCTAACTGTACTCCCCACAGTGAGTTCTCTCTTGATGGGAGATCTGAGCACACTCCTCCATGGCTGCCACCTAAGTTAGGTCCAGTTACTAACAAGGAGATAAGTATGGCCATAGTGGATAGGTATTAATAGGCTGGGACTAGAGAGAAAAATGAGGCACCCAGGGTACAAAATTCAAAGAGGCACTTGCTCTCAGGTGCCCACCATGTACTTGCACAAGACTAAAATAAGTGCCTCTAATTTGGCAATCTGTGTGAGTCCCAGCCCGGCACAAATCCAACTATTCAGATACCACAACTAACTTTGTTATATTTGGTTTTTCACATTTTTATTCACCCAACAATCCATGATAACTTTTTATGTATTTCGAAATATACCTCATCTCTGAATATTTCTTTTTTATTATTTAGAGTTTACCATTTTTATGGTTCCATTTTTTACGTAAGATCATATAACAGTAAAGTGTATAAATCTTCACTAAATGTTTAGTGAATTATTTTAAAAATGCATACACCTATTTAACACAAACCTCTATCAAGACATATAACAAGATAGTTCCCAGATAGTTCCCACATGCCCCTTCCCAAGAAGTGCCCAACCCTACCTCTAAAGGCAACCACTGTTACAAGTTCTTTTTATTCATTTTGCCTCCCCTAGAAATTCACATAATGGTGTCCTACAGCATAACTATGATGTGTAAAGAGTACATATTTATGTTTCTATACAGTTAGAGCTTTCAAACAAATTTTGCTGAAACTTGGCACCTGGGCCAAGAGTATGTCACTATAACTTTTACCAGTTCAGCTAGAAAGATCGGCCTGACTTCAGAGGTATGTGTCTACATTTCACAAAGGATGAAGCCCAGACCTATAGAGTCACTGGATTCTGTTATTTTCCTCAAAAGAATGATGGTTGGCTGGCTGGCTGGCTGGTTGGTTGGTTTGTGTTAGCAAACAGTTTAGCTGGATTAAACAAAAAAAAATCTGTCTTCCCTTTGATGAGTGGAAGCTGAAATCTGTGTTGTGTTTGTTTGTTTGTTCAGTTTTAAATCCTTAGCTGGATTTTTTTATCATCTACCCATACATACATAGTTCAGAGGTTAGCCAGAGAATTGAAAAGTGTTTATACGTAGAATGTAAGTCTTCAATTCTCAGGGACTCCTGAGACTCCTTAATCTTCCTGGGATTAAAATCTCTTACTTTCAATCTGCTGTGGTCATCCAAACCCTGGTTTTTCAAGACAGTAAGACTGTACCTTTCTACCAGAGTTTCAGTTATCTGGTATGATGCTGATAGGGGTCTGCACTCAGGCCAGGGATCAACCAGTGTCATTCCCTTCTTCAAATAGTTGTTTTTTACACTTTTAAGACCATTTATAACTGTTATCTGTAGGATACAAAACTTTCTCCACATTGAGTTTTTTAAAGGCTCAGAAAAAAAAAATAGTGTATGTCAAATCCATTTTTCATATCATTTGGGTAGCATATTGTGTTTTCCTAAATGACTGCAACATTACCTCCCTCAGTACTCTTTTATTTTCCAAGTGACTTTAGCAGTCCTCCCACCACGAGCTGTCATCTGTGTTCCCATGAAACTGACTGGGGGCTTGTGTCCACTCTGACCACTAGAATACAGTGGAAGTGAGACCATATGACTTCAAGTCTAGGTATTTATGAGGATTTGCATCCACATGGGTTTTTCTTGGGATGTTAGCTCTGGGGGACTGAACCAGCCAAAAACCATTATCCACCACCAAATAAGGGAGTGAATGAACCTTAAGTTATAGCAGATTCTAGCCTTTGAGTCTTCCAGCTGACCCTAGACATCACAAAGGGGAAAAATGCTGGTCTCATTGTGTTCTCTCCAACTACTGACCCATAAAATTCATGGTTGGTTTTTACCAGTAAGTTTTGGGGTAATTTATTACAGAACAATAAATGACAACAATGACTTAGATGTTAGGATAATCTAGCTATGTATGACATCTGTAACACCAGCAATTTCCAGTTTTATTTGGGTTGATATGGGTGCTTAAAGAGATGCCCCCTTACTCTCTCACAATTCCCTCTTAAAGTTGCAGGTTAAGAAAATGAAGTCAAATTTCCCAGATAGAAGAGGATTGATGTTGACTGAAATATATTCCTTCATTAGGGCCTCCTGCTCCTTGGAAATTTTAACTGATTTGAACCTGAATTCTCTGTCTCTATGAATCAATAATTTAATTTTTATTTGGAGTATTTATGAGTTCTTTATAACACTTCCTGGAATATCATATATGCAAGATCAATTTTTTTTCTATACAGTCAGCATTATTTGAATTTCAAATAGGACATGGATGCTTTTAGAACAATTCAATAAAGGAAGAGTTTAGCAAATTCTATCTTTTGTCAAATAATAAACTGTGTGTTAACAAGCAATTGTAAATAATAATAATATATAAGTGCATAGCTCCATACCCAGTGGGGAAAAAAGCTAAGTTATAGTGATAAACTCTTTTTTAGAGGAAAAAAATTGAGAATGGATCCAACATCAAGGGGTATTATGTAAAATATGTTGTATAAAAGTGGATTAATATTTTGAAAGATAACACTTCCATTCTACATTTCTTTTGAGTTGTTCATATTTTCTTCAAAACTTATTGATATACATGAGCTAAAATATATCTAAAATCTATCATGTACAATTATAGAAGAAAACAAGAGAGGTAGATAATGATAATGGGATATTAATGTTAGTGTGGTTAAAGTCAAACTCATTTATCACTAATGGCAATATAAATTGGTACAATATTTTTGGAGAGCCATTTGGCAATTCCTATCAAGAGGAATAAGAATGTTCATATCCGATGACTCAGGGATCCCACTGCTGGGATATAAAAGTAATAATATGAAGTTTTTATTACGTAAATTTTTTAGACTCAAAAAATAGCAATAACCTAAATGTTGAACAATTAGGGAATCGTTTTTAAAAGCCAGTGGATTCTTATGCAGTTATTAAAACTAATAATTTCAAAGGAAATGTAGTGCCATGGAATATATGTTAGTTTTCATGATAAAACATTAAATGATAATAGAATAATACAAAAATAGAAAACATTACCATACTAAATTTAAAAATAAATATAAATGTGGGCAAGTACTAGAAGGGAACACATAAAAACAAAAATATGTTGATTTTTAGGAGTTGTAAGCATCTTCAGTTTATTTTACATTTTAAGTTTCTGATATCCTTTAAGAAATAAAATAAGTTAAAATAAAATAAAATTCTGATATCCTTTAATTTGAAAACAATGATGATTCTACAATTAATTATAATAGACCCATACTCCTTAAACACAGTTGGCTACTAATTTAGATCTCTGTCATCCGCCTGCATTAATAAAAAATTATGCTAACCATTCTAACAGGTGGTATCTCATTGTGCTTTTGATTTTCATTTCCCTGATAACTTGTGATATTAAATATCTTCTCACATACCTTTTGGCCATTTATATATCTTCTTTGGAAAAATACCTATTCAGTTCCTCTGCTTATTTTTTAATTTGATTGCTTGAGCTTTTTTGTTAATGAGTTGTATGAGTTCTTTATATATTTTGAATATTAACCCCTTGTCAGATGTATGATTTGCAAATATTTTCTCCCATTCTGTAAGTTGCTTTCTCATTTTATTAATTACTTCTTTTACTTATGCAGAAGCTTTTTCATTTAATGTACTTCTTGTTAGAATGACTATCATCAAAAAGACAAGAGATAACAAGTGTTGATAATGATGTAAAGACAAGGGAACACTGTGCACTGTTGGTAGAAATGTAAGCTGGTACAGCCATGATGGAAACAAGGATGGAGATTCCTCAAAAAAATTAAAAATATCATAATCCAGAAGTCCCACTCCTGGACATTTATTTAAATGAAATAAAAACAGGATGTCAAAAAGATATCTGTACTCCCATGTTGATTGCAGCATTATTCACAAAAACCAAGATGTGAAAACTTAAGTGTCTGTCAATGGGCAAAGATGTGATAAATATATATTTATATATATAAAATATATTTTTATATAATATATAAAAATATATATATATTTTTTACAATGGAAGATTATTTAGCCATAAGAAAGAAGGAACTCCTGCTATTTGGGAAAACATGCATGGACCTTGAGGAAATTATGCTAAGTGAAATAAGTCAGACAGAGAAAGACAAATGCCATATGATATCAGTTTTATGTGGAGTTTATAAAAATGGAGAGTAGAATAGTGTGGTTACCAGAAGCTGGGCTGGGGGATGTGGGGAGATGTTGGTCAAAGGAAAAAACTTTCAGTTAGAAAATGAGTCTGGGAATCGAAGGTACAGCATTGTGATTTTAGTTAACAATATTGTATTGTATACTTGAAAAGTGCTAAGAGAGTAAATCTTAAATGTTCTCATCATAAAAGAAGAAATGGTAATGATGTGATGTGATGGAGGTGTAGCTAAGGCTACAACGGTAATCTTATTGCAATATAAAAGTGTATCAAATCAACACACAGTACATCTTAAATTTGCACAATGTTATAGGTTAATTATATCTTAATAAAACTGGAAAAAATATGCAGCAATTCATACATAGCTGCTAAGGGAGTGAACTGTTTAATGAGCAGAAATTTCCTAAAGCCAAAAGTTCTTAGCTTAAATAGATAATACATATACACATGGCAGACCTTTGCCTATTGGAAGTCCTATGATTTGAGTAGACTATCTTCATAAATGAAAAACATTTTGTCCCATAGTTCTGACTCTGCTCCAGATTTTACAACCTTTTTCCAATTTTTTTCAGAATCTGCATTTTGTTCTAACATAGCATTAACTCATCCTATCCTCTAGATCTTATAAGGAAAGGTAAAAACAGAAGGGGCTTGGAGTTATGAGACACAGTTAGGTGACAGGAGACTATATTTCACCTACTTGATAATTTTGTTTGAGATGGACCTATTGAGGGTCCCATAGTACAAGGGTTCTTAAACTGTACCATGTTTAAGAAAACTTGAAGTTTGGAGCTTTTAACATATAACTTGTACACCCAGTCCACATGCCCAAGGATGATGCTTCAATGTCTCTAACCTGTGGACCAGGATCTATGTTGTAACAACATTTGAAAGGGATTCTGATACATGTGGTCCCAAGACCATGCCTGGGAAATTTTGATATAAAATTTAAATGAATATACCTGGTTTTTCTTTCCAGGTAGTCCTCATCTGATCAAAAAAGGGAAGGAAAAAATATACATATATGGCCTCCATGGTATTCTTCTTTGTTTAATTTCATTGCTTTGCCCCCAAGTGAAAGGGAACATGGAAAAACAAAAACTGTTTTAAGAGAGAAAAATATCCAATCAGATGTTATAATTTGTAAAATATTCTACATGACTAATCAAATATATACTAAAATTATCTATAGAAAACAGTGGGAATTTACCTGGTAAGTCCCAGGACCAGGGTAGGGTGGTCAATAGGCTACTGCCCACACCTTCTCTCTGTCCTCAGTTCTTAATTTTCTGCACTAGACCAGAGTGAAGGCAGCAGCACTGCCACCAGCTGCCCGTGTCACTCTCTCACCTCCTCTGATTGTGCTTTCCATTTAATTGTGATTATCATGAAATAGGCCTTAAAAAGAAAAAAAAACAAAACAAAACCTGAGGATTCTGGCCAAATAAATAAATAAATAAAATTGGAGTAAAAGAAATCTAGTTTAAAAAGTCCATAATCATCTAGCAAAAACAACAAAACTAATCAGTGGAAGTCATAGACATGTATGTCTTTCCTGCTCCCCCACTTTCCATGAGTCTTTAATGTTGGAAATTCTGAACATTTGTACCTTCTAAAGAAAATTTCAAGAAACTTAAGATGCATGATGGGTTTAGCATTTCCATGTTTTGGCCTTCACATTTTCTATACCTGGAACCATTGGAAGCCCAGTGCATGCAAAATCTCTAAAAAAGAAAAAGAAGTATATTTAAGAATAATTGGTGGCAAAAGGATCACTGAAGATGTGATGTGTCTAGTATCCAAGATCTATAAAGGACTTATCAAACTCACAACCGAAAAAACAAATAATCTAGTCAAGAAATGGGAGAAGACATGAACAGACATTTCTCCAAAGAAGATATACAAATGGCCAACAGACACATGAAAAAATGCTCAACATCACTCAGCATCAGAGAAATACAAATCAAAACCATGATGAAATACCACTTCACCAGTCAGAATGACTAAAATTAACAAGTCAGGAAACAACACATGTTGGCGAGGAAGAGGAGAAAAGAAACCCTCTTACACCATTGGTGGGAATCTAACTGGTACAGTCACTCTGGAAAACAGTATGGAAGTTCCTTAAGAAGTCAAAAATAGAGCTTCCCTATGACCCAGCAATTTCAATACTAGGTTTTTACCCCAAAGTTTCAAATGTAGTGAGCTGAAGGGGCACCTGCACCCCAATATCTATAGCAGTCATGTCTACAACAGCAAAACCATGGAAAAGGCCAAGATGTCCACCAACAGATGAGTGGATAAAAAAGATGTGGTATATATACATGGAATATGACTCAACCATCAGAAAGGATGAATACTTACTCTTTACATCAACATGGATGGAACTGGAGAGTATTATGCTGAGTCAAATAAGTCAATCAGAGAAAGACAATTATCATATGGTTTCACTCATATGTAGAATACAAGAAACAGTGCAGAGGGAAGGGAGGGAAAAGTGAATGGAAGTCATTAGAAAGGGAGACAAACCATGAAAAACTCAAGTATAGGAAACAAACTGAGGGCTGCTGGAGGAGAGGTGTGTGTGGGATAGGGTAATTAGGTGATGGGCATTAGGGGGGGCACATGATGTGATGAGCACTGAGTGTTGTATGCAACTGATGAATTATTGAACTCTACCTCTGACACTAATGATGTACTATATGTTGGCTAATTGAATTTAAATTTAAAAAAAGAATAACTGATGGCAAAAGAATCACTAAAGATGTGATATGTTCCAGATTGACTAGAGAGATCTATAAATGTCAGTCTGTGTTGGCACCAAAACTCTGAACTGCAGGGGGGAAAAAAGTTTGAGAAGAGTTAAGAAGAGAAATTTAAAAAGCAAAGGAAAGGGAGAGAGGGAAGAAATGGGAAAGGAAAGGTCACAGGCATTGATGAGAACAATGGGAAAGTCTACTGTGGGGGAAAAAAAAAAAACACAATTGGGCAAAATAAAAGACATGTTTTAAAAGAGAGAAAACTACCAAATAGAACATAATGGCCTGAGAACATTCAGGGAAGAGCAAGTGGCATGAACTCCCTTCAATAGCCCTTGAGGACCAGTATTATTCCATCTTCAGGAAGAAAGCCTACGTAAGGAACATGGCACCAGTGCCAGCAATGGAGAAAGCTGTATTAAAAGGCTATTCTAACCTTTCTGCAGAGAAAACCTGGAAGAAATATAAAAAGATTGATGTCACCTTATCAGACAATGGAGATCTACCTGCACCTTGCAACCTAAAATGGGAACACTTTGAAGATCAATAAAATATCAATTCAAACATTTTATATGCCATTGGAAGTCATAAAGGAAAAGTTATATTCTTTGCAGATTCCGAGGCAAAGAAAGGTTCATCAGCAGCCGTATCATGAGTCAAACTAGTTCAAAACATTGTTTTTGTTTGGTCTCAATAAAAAAAAAAAAATCAGTCTGTCCAGCTTTGTTCCAAATATATGAAATCTGTGTTACAGATGATATTTATGATGGCAATGAAGTGTGGTATATATTGGAGTAAAAAATATATATATTCTTACATTTAAATTATACCTTCCACATTCCTAAGGTGTCACTTGGAGAATCAAAGAAGTAGGTCAAGATGGGGAAGCATAAAGAATTCAAGAGAAGTTCCTTTAAAGAATAATTACCTTTGCTGACTCTCAGAAACAGATTTCAAGGGATTAATCTCTGTGTCTTGGGTTTTGTTTTTGAAATATTTGGAAAGATAAGAAAAAGCATGAAAACCCTGTCACTGGGAAAGCACTTTTCATTCAGAGTTCTTCACAAATATTTATAGTATTCATGTGGCTCTCTGACATGCTGCTGGAGCATATTCTAGAAGGCAGTGGAGAAAAAGACTTAAAAAGATAAATCAATTTTTAACATCAGGGTTTTATCAAATTGCCTCAATTTTTATTTAGTTGCTGGACCCTGAGTGCCATGAAGATGTCTGTACTTAGCAAAGTTGTAAAATATTCCAAAAGCCAGCAGGAGGTTGAATGAATGAAAGTTCCATGTCCCTCCTAACTTACAACAACATGGCTATCCGAAAAATGCCAATTTTGGCTGTGGTGTTTTCGGAGATGCCTGAAGCTAAATATTGAAAACACAGGCAAATGGGTTCAACACTGAAGCAGATTGACCAGATTTTAAATATGCTATCAGGCTTGCCAGACATGTTTTCACCTTTCTATAAGAAATTTTTTTTTTTTTTTTTTACCTAATGGAATTGACTTCTCATCTGCAACTGTTCAAATGCACCCGAATTCTCAGAATGCTCTATCACTGAGTAATTTCTCTAGCCTTCTTCATATCCACTGTTTTGCAATCAGTGTGTTGGGACGTTCAGTTAAAAAAGCAGACCTCCATGGCATGTGTGCATCCAGAGGGTAACATTTAAAGAGCAGGACAAGGGGTGCCTGGGTGGCTCAGTCGGTTAAGCATCTGACTCTTGATTTCCACTCAGGTCATGGTCTCAGGGGTTGTGAGACAGAGCCCTGTGGCGGGCTCCACGTTCAGCAGGGAGTCTGCTGGTGAATCTCTCTCTCCTCCCTCTGACTCTCCCCACTGTTCCACCCCCTTTCCCCATGTTCGCTCTGGCTTGCAGCCATGCTATTTCTCTCTCTCTCTCTCAAATAAATAAATTAATCTTTAAAACTATAAATAAAAATAAATAACTAAATAGCAGGACAGTTGGGCCAGTCTTCTCAGCTGGTTAGTGTACACCACAAAAGGAGCTCTTCCAGCCTCCTGGAAGGTCATAGATGTTGAAGTCCCCAGACTTAGAGCTATCCCGTCCTGATATGTACTAGCTGAGTGATCTTCATTAAGCTACTCAATTTCTTTGTACCCTGTGTCTCTTATGAACAAAACGGGGCTATATGGCATAAGGTTGCTGTGAGGATTTAATGAGCTAATACGTGCACGAAACCTTGCCCGGGGACTAACCCCTGTCTCAATAAACATTAGACACGAATTTCAACATTTTAACTAGACCATTGTGAATTATCTAGGTTCCTTGGGACTACTGGGGTTTAAGTGAGCACCCACCACTAAACAGAACTCCAACCCACAATAAAATATTAGCCCAATTTTTAAAATGCTCTAACAGAAATGTAAATTGAATAGTAGGGGAAGTGATATAAATAAATGTCCATGATGGACAGTGGAGGGGAGAAATATTTCAAGTTATACAGTTTCCAGATTGGAATTTCAGGTTAGAGGGACGCCTGGGTGGCTTAGTGGTTGAGCATCTGCCTTTGGCTCAGGGCGTGATCCTGGGGTCCTGGGATCCCGCAGGGAGCCTGCTTCTCCCTCTGCCTATGTCTCTGCTTCTATCTCTGTGTCTCTCATGAATAAATCAATAAAATCTTAAAAAAAAAAAAAAAAGAATTTCAGTTAGACAATTAGGATCTCTATCTAGAGAGATTTTTTGTTGCTTGTTTTAATCCCTAAAAGCTTTCTGAACCAAAAACTTATAAAAGCATATATATATTATTTACTTTTTAACTCTCCAGATAATTTTCTGAGAGTTTGACTAATTATATTAATTTGGGTTTGTATAAATTCTACCTCCACAATTTTTAAGCACTTCAAGATATTAAAATAAAAATTAGAGAGCAATTAAAAAACATAAAATATGCCACATATATAAAGATTCAGATGCTACCTTTGGCAGTAAGTACTTGGCCAGTAATTTATAATTCTGCTTTCTCAACACATTAGGGTCTTTAGCATTCTGAGCAGTGGCTGTATAAATCTATCTTGCTGAGCCTCAGGGTTCCTCAAGGGTGACCCAAAGGCAACACCATGGGTGGGGAGAATGGGTGGGTTTCCAGGCTTTCCATTCATGCCCCACTTTCCCATGCCAGTTCTAGGTCCATTTTTACCTATTTTATACATGACAATAATTCTCCTTAATGGAAAAAAATGGTTTGACTCCTATTAAATAGTTTGACAGCTCTAAATATTACATGAAATTCTAAATAAAAAAATGCTTTAATGCAGGAGCCACACTTCTGGAACTCCTCTTGCCTATATGTCTTCCTGAGTCTTGCCCTTCTAAATGAAAGTATTTTTTCCAAATTTAGAAAATGGTAGGTTTCAAAGTTTTAAGCCTAACCCACACTTAGAGATGTTCATAAAATCTCTAGGCCAACTGGTACTCTCCCTTCTCTGATCTGCTAAAGAAGCAAGTGTCCACACCTCTCCCAGGGCCCAGAGTATTGTTCACACCTTGTGTCCAAGAATGGTGCTGGTCTTCCTCTGTTCTCTCTCTCCTGAGTTCATGTCTCCTTCCTCCACTGAGCCTATACATTCCCTGATAACAGGACTATGCCTTAGAATTCTTCAGTAGATTTTACTTTCTCTGCCCATTAAACATGAAGAATAAAAATAAAAAAAAAGCTGAACTAAATAAAGAAATTAGCTGTAAGTTTTCAGAAAGTCTTCTGTAGGAAAAAAGCAGAATTCTATTCTAGTGCTTAAATAGACACCCCTGAAAAAAATTTAGCAAAAATATAAAAGTATGAAATAAGCTGGGGGTGTTAATATGTTCTTGAACGACAACAAGGTAGCAAATGTAAATCAAACATCAGTCTCTCTGTAGTGAGGTAGGGTGCCAATTTTGTTTTAATTTCTAATAAACCCACAGGGTTTTTTTTTTTTTTAGTAGACTATAATAACTGAAAAATTGGATAAGGCACCCAAGAAGCCTAATAGCTCAATGGGGAAAATGGCAATGCAGATGTGGTCTTCCCAATTATTTCTATGGTTAATGATTACCACCATATAAACCTCCTAGCAAACTAACTCTAAAACTTTGAGAAATAAAGACAATGACTCAAAAAATATAAATAATGAAACAAACAGTTTGGGGATGCATTAGTAAATTATTTAATACAAAAAAAGTGTCCGATAGGAGTTAAGAGATTTGTTTTTTATTACCTTGTAATTATTCCAGGGTACAAAGCAAAGCTCAACAAAAGCAAACTTTTTTCTGTTAGGAATCCCCCTAATCACTGGAACTTCCTTTCTAGTAAAAAATGCATTTGAATTAATCTATGATCCAATTGTTTCCTGTGAATAAATATGTATAAATGTTTGTGTGCATATTCATATTAACAAAGTTATGAATCAGAAATGTGCCAACATTTTTCTTGAGTATACTAATAAATGTTTACAATAATAAGACTGTATTTCTGATGATTATAATAATCCTTTAAATTTATGTTGAGCTTTACAGTTTATCAAGTGGTATTCTTTAGACTGTTTCATTTTTATTTTTTTTATTTTTTTTTTATTTTTTTTTAGACTGTTTCATTTTTATTCTCACAGTTACCCTGTAGGAAGTTCTAACCCCATTACTGGCATATTCACTGTGTAGATGAAGATGCTCAGGCTGAAAGAGCTTGAGAGGACTGCCCAGTTACACAAGGAGATGTAGACATGCACTTAGCACAGTGAAAAAAAATATAGACACAAAGTAAAGCCAAGTGTTCTGAGTATGGATCTATTGCTTCTGCCACATAAACACTTTAGCTGCCATTATTTTAAAAGGTATTCTGAATCTGCATATCTGATATGACACAGAAAATAAAATTTTCAAATATAACATCCTGCGATGATATTAGAACTATAGTAACAGACCACAGATTGGAATCAGTAAGGCAAATAAAAGAGTAATGAATTTCATTTTTCTTCCCTGTTGCAGTCTTAACTTTATGTATATGACATCTTTATGAAACCTATACATTTGCTTTCTTTCATTCATCCGATTCACTCAGCAGATGTTTACTGGGTCTTCTATTTTCCAGGAGAGGTGTTTGGGGTACAGAGCTGAACAAAACAAAGCCACCCCACCCTCAGGATACTGAGAGTCTGCTTACAGATGCAGACAGTAGGCAAACAAACAAATACAGAAATGGTGAGAATGGTACAAAAGAAAAGAATAGAATGGTGTGAATTAAGATAGTGGCAGTCTAATTTAGAGTGGAAGAGAAGCAACCTTTTCTGAGCATGTAACATTTAAGCTGCAGCCTAAACTCCTAAACTGTCTTTCTATTTCTTTAACAATATTCCCCACATATATCCACTGTGCCAGCCTGACTTCCTGATGTTAAAATCATACAAATGCCATTATAGACAAGGATAAACAGGATAGCTCTCAGAGAACTCATTGTATAAGAGCAACAGTGGAGCTTGGAAAAAATATTTTCAGCTATTGAGTTCAAAATAATTAACACAGCAAATTTTTGCTGGGTGCATTATTTTAAAACCTAAATTCAGACCGAAGAGGTCCATCCTGAAAGATTTGCAGATCTTCATCCTTCAATGTTATCTTTTAAAGAAAGGATTTTGTTCCTGGGAGTCTGATCCAAGGATAAGTATTATCTTGAGAACACTAGGATCAAGTTTGCAATAAACTAAGATAAACTTAGTTTATCTCTGCCTCTTTGTGTCTTTCATGAATAAATAAATCAAATCTTTAAAAAAAATAATGTCTGTTCATTATGGAACCTAAATATCAAGAGAAGAGATATATATATCCCTGAAGTTATTATGAGAACTGAAATATAAAACAATCATTACTATGTGTGGTCATGCTAGGCTTTCTTGCTCTAACTATAAAAGTTTACCTAGGCTTCTATTTCCAATCAAGAAGCTTATTCTCCTAAGAAAATGCACACATACAGAAATAAAGAATAAAAAATTGGTTTTCTGATCCATCACTATGATTACTGAAAATTCTGTTACTCTTTATATTCCAAAAATTTACTTTTTCTTTATCTTAAATATAAAGAATTACACAATAGAAGTGAAGAATATGGACTATAATGATTTTTCCTGACATTTTGTTTATTCATGAGAGACAAACAGAAGGCAGACACATAGGCAAAGGGAGAAGTAGGTTCCCTGCAGGGAGTCTGATGTGGGACTCCATCCTAAAATCCTGGGATTATGACAAAAGGAAGATGCTCAACCACTGAGCCACCCATGTGCCCCAACTATAATGATTTTTGAAAGCAGTAAAAGCAAAGTATAATTAATTGCAAAGAACTAGATTCAAATATACCTGTCATATCAATAAATATAAATGGATTAAATTCATATATTTAAGAAGGAAAGAAATGAATGGATAAAGTTATCTAAACCAAATGTAGAAAGAGAAGGAAGGGAGAGAGGGAGGGAGAAGAGAAAAAGGGAGGGAAGTAAAAGAAGGAAGATAGGAGGACCCCTGAGTGACTCAGCAATTGAGCATCTGCCTTTGGCTCAGGGTGTGATCCTGGAGTCCCAGGATCGAGTCCCATGTCGGGCTTCCTGCATGAAGCCTGCTTCTCTTTCTGCCTGTGTCTCTGCCTCTGTGTGTGTGTGTCTCTCATGAATAAATAAAATCTTTTTTTAAAAAAAAGAAGGAAGATGTAAAGGGAGAGAAGAGGGAGAAAGAAGGGAGGAAAGGAAGGATAGATTGTAACCTTAATATCAGCTTGTTTTAATTCATGTCATAAAACATAAATAAAACAAAAGGTCACTATAATGTTAAAAGGATATATTCATAGTGAAGCTTTTTAAAAGTCAAGTCTGTCAGTGCACCAAAAGACACATAGCAACAAAATCCACAAAACAAAAACTATAGATGTTATCATGAAAAATACAAAAGTAGTAGAATTTTAGTCTCCTCTTTTAGTCTTTGATGGATCAGGAAGAAAAAAAAATTAAGAAATAATACAGAGGATCTAGATGACATAAAGAAGGACTGAATAAATATGGATCAAACTCTGTTCCCTTAAATAAAAACTACAACCTGTATTTACATAGAACCATCATAAAATGATCATTAGGCCACAATAAAAATCATAATTAATTCCAAAATGTTACAATAATACAAGGGATATTGTCTGATCACAAAGCAATAAAACTAGAAATTAATAATAAACCAAAAACAAAAATAAACTTTTTAAATATGCAACTTTGCACAATTATTTATCTTTCAAAGCTTTCATTAACTGCAAAATGAAAATAATACTGAAGTCATAGGGTAATTTTGAAAATCTTTGCATTATAAGACATTATACAAGTAAAATATTATCCAAGAAAAATCATATTTCTCTTCACACTTGAAAAATGACATCTTTGGCAGCTCCGATGATTTGAGCAACTTAGTCTATACTGTCCACATATGGCTATTTAAATAAACCAAATTAAATTAAAATCTTAGATTTCAACACTAGCCTCATTTAAAGAACTCATTAAAAACATTATGCTAAGTGAAGGAAACCAGTAACAAAAGACCACATATATTGTATAATTCCATTGATATGAAATGTACAGAATAGGCAAATTTATAGAGGCAGAATGTAGATTAGAGGTTGCCCAGCACTGGGTGGGGATGGGAGAGAAGAGAGTGACTGTTAATGGGTACAAGTTTTCTTTCTAGAGTGGAGTGACAGCAATGTTCTAAACTTAGATTATGGAAATGGATGCACAAATCTGTATACTGAAAACCATCAAGTTCTACACTTTAAATGGGTGAATTTTATGGTATATAAATTATATCTCAATAAGGCCGGGGGTCTTTTACTTGTGAAAAAAAGAGTTCATTAGCTATATGTGGCTAGTGGCTACCACCTTGGACATCAGAATATTTCCATCATTGCAAACAGTTCTGTTTAATAGTACTGGCTTGGCTGATATTCATCAAATCAAACAAATATCTAGAAGTTCATAAGAATTATTTAAGCTTTACTTCAGCAAATTAACAAGGTCCATCTAGTGAGAGTCTCAGATGAATTTTTTTTCTCACTTCACTTACTAATTATAGCAAAAGATCATCCTCTCACTTAATATAATCCAAATACATTAAGGTGCTAATTGAATATGCTGAATAAGCTGTGCATACTAATTGTCACTAATAAGTTTAATGCTGATTGCTTAAGTTTATAACAGCTACTCACCTACCTAGTGGTTCAAGTCAACTTGATATCCCTCACTCTTCATTAGGAAAATGTGTTTCATTAAGTTGATGTCATTATATGTGAGCCCAGAGGATTTACACCATGGGTAGTCCTTTTAACGTTCAAAAGTATACCAAATGTGAATCCTGAGCAAATTGCTCAGGCAGCTGAAAGTGACTCTTACATCATCCCCAGTTTTCCAGTAATGCTTAGAGCATTCCATTATGGTAAGCTTTGAATCAAGAAGTACTTCTATGTCGATTACTTTCTTCACTCATTCAGTATATTTTTGAATGCCTAGTATTAATTATAGTCTTGTGATCCTGGACAGTTCACTTATCTTCTCCAGGCTTCAGATTCTCAAAAGGGAGGGAGAAAAGAGAGAGAAATTAGCAGCCTAATTATAGGCTTATGTCCCCTTTTCCCTCCTAGTTGAGGTAACTCTACTTTAAAAATTACTGGAGATTAGATCTTAATTGTTCTCACCACAATAAAAGAAATGATAATTATATGACATGATAAAGGTGCTAGCTAACACCACAGTGGTAATCATATTGCAATATATAAATGCATCAAATCAACACATACACCTTTTATTTACACATTATCTTTTAATTATATATCACTAAAAAAATAGTAGAGCTATTTGGGGAGCTTGGAGAGGTCACAAATATACCTAAGAATTTTTTTTTTTTTCAATAAAAAGCAGACATAGATACCACTATGAATAATGTCAGAGAGAGGAAAAGAAGACCAGCTGCTCCCTCCTTGTTGCAGTCCCAGGTAAAAACTTAAGGCCCTATGGCAGCCTGAGACAGCCCAGCAAGCTGAACATGGATCATTCTGCAAATGGAAAACTCTCTCAAATGTCAGTGTAACAGAAGTTGGTTGATGCTTCATAGGCTGCAGTGCTGAAGAAAAATGAGCAGAGCATCTTGGGCTAATTCTATAAGTACAGAACAAGACTGTGACCATCTGATTGTTCCTTCCCTCTCACACCTATGAAAACCCCAACAATAAAGGAAGTTTTCCATTCCTGCCTTGATACAGATTCCAGCTTGTCTGTCCTTCTGAGGTTGGCTGGACAACTGGAAAATAAATATCTGTCTTATTTTTCACCATCTACTAATCCATTTCACCTTCCCAGGAGCAAAAAGCTACCAGATCTACCAGAAGAAATAGGAGAAAAGGCCAGCTGAGAGGAATCAGGGACCCAAAAGAAAGAAGGTAGGCAAGCCAATCTATAAATGTGTCCCCACTGGGCCAGAGCTAATGGAAGAAACAGAATAGGACCACTAATGAAGACTATGGTAAGAGATCTATTGATCAAAACAGTGAAACTCTAAAATAAACAGCTAATATCTGGGCAGCCCGGGTGGCTCAGTAGTTTAGCGCCGCCTTCAGGCCGGGGTGTGATCCTGGAGACCCGGGATTGAGTCCCAGGTAGGGCTCCCTCCATGGAAGCCTGCTTTTCCCTCTATGTCTCTGTCTCTCTCTGTGTCTTTCATGAATAAATAAATAAAATCTTAAAAAAAAAAGCGAATATCTGAAAATTAAAATATAATAGAAGAATTAGAATTAGCAAAAAGAAAATACATTGGCGGAGGAGGAGGAAGAGAAGGAGAAGGAGGAATGGAACAATTTTGTGTCCTGGAAAATCAAGTGAATAAGTTGTTTCATTACACACAGGAAAAAAATTAGAATTATGAAAAAAAATTTAGAGATGCCACTCTACATACAACTATTAAAATGGCCAAAATCCAGAACACTGACAACATCAAATGCACTGAGGATGTGGAGCAACAAGAATTTTCATTCACTGCTGAAAGGAATGAAAAAGGTACAGCCACTTTGGAAGACAGTTTGGCAGTTTATTATAAAATTAAACATAGTCTTGCCATGTAATCCAGCCATAGCGCTTCCCAGTATTTATGCAAGTGAATTAAAAACTTTAACATCTACACCAAAAAAAAAAACTGCACATGGATGTTTATGGCAGCAGTTATATTCCTAATTGGCAAAAATTGGAAGCAACCAAGATATCTTTTGGCAGGTGAATAGATCAATAGGCTTTGGTACATCCAGAGAACAGAGTATTATTCAGCACAAAAAAAAGAAATGAGTTCTCAAGCCATAAAAAGACATGAAGGAAACTTAAATACATATAATGAATTGATTTTTTAAGTAAAAAGCAGACATAGATACCATTGTGAACAATGTCAGAGAGAGGGAAGGAAGACCAGAAACTAACCTGAAAAGGTTACATACCATATGATTCCAACTATGTGACATTCTGGAAAAGGCAAAAACTATGAACACAAATTAAAAAAAAATCAATGGTTGCCAGGGGTTAGAAGGGAGAAAGGGATAAATAGGTAGACACAGAGGATTTCTAGGGCAGTGATAATACTCTGTAGGATACTGTAATGGTGAATATATGTCCTTATAAATGTACAACACCAATAGTTAACTCTCATGTAGGTATGGACTCTGGCTAATAACAATGTGTCATTGTAGGTTCATCAATTATGACAAATGAACTGCTCTGATGGTAGATGTTGATAATGAGGGAGACTATGCCTTTGTTGGGGCAGCAGGTATGTGGGAAATATCTGTACCTATTGCTCGATTTTGCTACAAACCAAAAACTGTGCTAAACAATAAAATCTCTTAAAAAATAAGTTTAGAGGCATATGAAGAAAACAACTTCTTGAAATACAATATGTAAGAGATAACAAGCAATTAATGAAATAACAGTACATTTTACTGAATTGAAGAAAAACTTGAATTCAGAGGATATGGGAATCTCCAAGTGCTAGGGAAATCTAAAGAGAAAAAAGATCTATATCTAAATATACCCTTGTGAAATGTCTGAGATTTAAGAGTAAAGAGAAAATTATATGACCAGTCCAAAATAAAATGTGACTTTCAAAGTAAAAGCCAACACTCTAGTATCAGACTTCTCACTGCAATAGATGTTAGAAGACAGAGGAATATAACCTATAAGAGAAAAGAACATCTAGGAATCTTATTCCTGGGCAAGAGAATGTTTGCAAACAGAACAAAACAATGACATTTTCTCTAATGGTAAGAAATATTGCAAAAACAAAAAGAAAATAAATGGTTGAACCTAAAAAGAATAGGTAAAGCATATGAAGGAAATGCAAAAATAATATACAGATAGAGTAATAGAATATAAAGTGAAATTTAAGAGCAAAATAATGTTTTGTTTTAAAAACCATAATCTCCAAAGAATATGTAAAAACTATATATTTGCAGAATAGAAATAAAATTAAAATATATAAAACAGAATACTAAAAATGGGACACTGATAAATTATGAGAGGATTGTGACATATCTAAGTATTTGAGATCATATAGATGAAATCTATGTAAAAATATGCAAGATTTGAATAATATAATCCTCAGGGTTGGACTACTAAATACACATTTAAAGAGAATATTTGGGCCGCCTGGGTGGCTCAGCGGTTTGGCACATGCCTTCAGCCCAGGGCATAATCCTGGGGGTCGGGGGATCGAGTCCCGCATTGGGGTCCCTGCATGGAGCCTGCTTCTCCCTCCGCCTATGTCTCTGCCTCTGTGTGTGTGTGTGTGTCTCAAGAATAAATAAATAAAAATCTTTTTTAAAAAAAGAGAATATTTTACCATCTAAGAGAAAATAAACATTCTTCCTTCATTACCAGTCATATTTACAAAAATGTAATCACCTATTAGACCAGAGGCAACAACCTTATTTGATTCAAGAAAAAAAGGGGGGAAGGAGGACCATATCTTGGACATTCTGCAATAAAACTAAAAAGCATTGCTAAACAAGGTAACCTAGGAGAAAGTTCTAGAATCCTAATCATAGGAAAATATGTAACTCCACATGCTGTTATATTTAAAAATGAAAGACTGACTATAAACTAGATGATAAAATGACTTAATAAACTAGGAAAACAGTAAAAAAATAAAACAAGGAAATTAATACAGGTAAACATTAAAACTGATAATACAGGATTAGAGAAGCTGTACACATACACACACGGAAGCCAAACAGCGGAAGTCTGCAAGGGGGGCAGAAGTCTTTCTCTACCATTCAAGGTCTTCCAGCTAGACTAAGAATTCAACTACATGAGACAGATGTACAGGAGGAAAACCCCAAGTATTATCACACGTGCATGGAGGCCCAATAATGAAATTGTGACCCCAAAGAAATGACCAAGACAAGCAGGTTTTACACACTTTAGACAAAAAGATGATAAATTTGTGAGGAATTTACAGGATAAGGAAAATACGTGTTTGGGAGCTTTAATTAGGAAGGAATTCTAAGTGGAATT
Source organism: Canis lupus baileyi (assembly GCF_048164855.1). Classification (NCBI taxonomy): domain Eukaryota; kingdom Metazoa; phylum Chordata; class Mammalia; order Carnivora; family Canidae; genus Canis; species Canis lupus. The sequence goes on along the minus strand of NC_132865.1, from coordinate 14,949,167 downwards.
TGGGCTGAGTTAGTAGATTAGTAAGAAAGTAACAAGGTTCATTTCTACAGCTTTCTCGACTTTAAAGTCCCCACCTCTAGTGATCAGGAAGTCTTTTTCCTTCTTAGTACAAGGAGGGTATTTTTCATACGGGAGATATGTTTGCTGCTTTCAGGGAGACCGAGGAGGGTCTGAGGGCCCTTGTGTTGACTGTTACCCCAGTAGCTTCAATTCAGATCATTATGCTATTGGGGTACATTTTGGGGTGGGTTGTCCTGAGCCCCTACAGATCTAATTCCAGCTGTGCCAGTTCTTGCTAAGTAACTTGAGCAATAGTTTTATTCTCCCTGCACCTCATTTCCCTCATCTGTAAAGTGGGAACAAAATAATAGCTGATATATAGGGCTATTAAGAGAATTAAATGAATTCACAGTTGTAAAGATTTTGTACAATGCCTGACAGATGTGTTATATACATGTCATGAAATCATAAAATAAAATAAAGATAGCAAATATGATAAATCAAGCACTTTGATATTTTTAAATATTTAAAAATAAATACATTTAATATTTATCGATTTTTAAAATAAAGTAACAAAATAGACAAATTCCTAACAATCTGGTTAGATCTCTTGCTTTTTTATAGGACAAAAATGGGAACCGTGTTAAGACTCAGAACAAAGGGCAGCCCCGGTGGTTCAGTGGTTTAGCACCACCTTCAGCCCAGGGCATGATCCTGGAGACCCAGGATTGGGTCCCACATCGGGCTCCTTGCATGGAGCCTGCTTCTCCCTCTGCCTGTGTCTCTGTGCCTCTCTCTCTCTGTGTCTCTCATGAATAAACAAATAGAATCTTAAAAAAAAAAAAAAAGACTCAGAACAAACAAGAGTACAATATAAGCAACACTGATTTGTAACAATTTAAATGTTAAGCATCCAGGTGATGCTATATATATGTAGCATATAATATACATATTAATATATGTATAATATGTATAATATAATATACATATATGTACATATAATATATGTATAATATAATATTATGTATATAAACATTTTGTAGAAGAATAGAAAAAGGAAATGGTATGAAAGAATTCGTATAAAAACTATTGACAATTATTCTCTGACCTGAAAATGCAATGAATGTCAGGACACTAGGATAAGATTAAGGAGAACAAGAAGCAATCAATCCAATATTTCTTTTTTTTTTAAAGATCTTACTTATTTATTCATGAGAGAGAGAGGCAGAGGCATGACATGTGACTTGATCTCGGGTCTCCAGGATCACACCCTGGGCTGAAGGTGGCACTAAACCACTGAACCACCCGGGCTGCCTCAATCCAATATTTCTTAATTAAAACATGTATTTTACTTTTGTACTTAAAAATAAGATTAAGACGGAACAAAACCTCAGTCTCCTAGAAAAATAAAATTAGTGGTTTCAATTATTTCAAAAGACCCCTCTAACTCAAAAGTATTCCCAACTGTTCTATGTTCAGAAAAGGATAGCAGGATTTGTGAGAAGCCCCTAAGACCAACCTAGCTCCTGATTTTCAGTCAAATTGAAAAACCGGAGATGAAACAAAAGAATTGTACAAAGCTATATAGGAATAACTGCAAATATAATGAAATAAAAATGTTTTCACAAACTGCTGCTGGAAGTTAAGGAATATAATACCCACTCAGACCGAAATTAAATATTAACGAATTGAGTCAAACAGTATATTTTAAGAAATAACACACCATGACTATGCAAAGTTTGCCTTATGATTAACAGATGAGACATTAGTTGATATTATTATATGTGTCATTATATTCAAAAATGAAGAAAGAAAAATATTATACAAAAAGATGCTGAAAACAATCAAATTCACCATGATTCCTCAAAAATTAAATAGCAATGGAATAAAAGAAAATCCACTACACAAGATGCTAGTATTTATCAGACACTACATTAAAATTATTTACATTGTGAAATATTAAGACTATTTCTCCTAAAATCAGGAATTAGTGATGTCTTATGTGATTTCTAGTATTCAACATTTTAAGGATCTAATGAAAAAGAAAATAGAATTATTTTTACAGATGAAATGCTTTCCTGAAGAAAAAAAATAGTTCAGAGTGGTTTGCATAACTTTCCTCATATCCCTTCATCTTCCTGAGACTAGACTGTAAACGGAAGCCTTCTCTGAATCATACTTATGATCTGTTTTTCCTCAGCAAGTACTTGGCACATCAACTTCACTCTGACACCAAAATTCTTGTATTGTAGTCTTGTGTTTTAATTTTTCTTCTAAAAATGATGAACTAGTTGGAAAGCTCTCAGAAGACAGAAATCCCCAGAGCAGTTGGTGTATTTGCTTATATGATAATTTAGATATATTTGGAATTAATGCTCTCTCATCTCTGAAGTCTTGCTATGGTCATTTGCTTGTCCCCCATTCTCTCCCATGTCCTTGACACCTCACTGTCACTTAATGCCAGAGTTCTTATAGTGTATTCCTATAATCTTGTATTATGTATGATCCACACAAGCTCTTATTTCTCCATAAATCTTTTACAGATCACTCTAGTCAAGTGGGGAAAAGATTTTTCTATTGATCTCCTAAAGGCTGTCGTCTAAACAACTCTTCTAGGGCTTATCTATGCTTTTCTTCCACAGAAATTGTCACACCAAGAATGGGCACAAGGTAAGATTTGTTGAGTATAAGAAGAAAGAAGGGGAGAGAGGAAAGGAGGAAAACAAGGAAGAAGGGAGGAAGATGCTAACACAGAAACCAACACAAAACAAAATCCATTGTAAATATTATTATTATGGAGCTTTCTTCATGCTTCTTTAAGGAATTAGGTAATGAGCCAAATACAGAAGACATAAATTCCCTGAATTCAAAAGGAAAATCATCCTGTGCCCTTCTAGCATGTTTGCAATAAACTTATGCAGAGAATTAGAATCCCTGGGATTCCTATTCCTGCTGCAGACTGCTGGGTTTCTGCCTGGAACAATATGGGGAGAAGAGGAGCTGTGACCATCCTCTGCAACAAGCAGGTCCCCCTGTTCTCCATGTATAATGCTAGGTCTCCCCCACATCACTTGGACGTGAGGTCTTAACCCTGGGTCCTGGTTCTCAGTCCCCAGCAAAGGTCATACCCCAAGCACAGAGCCTCTTCTGTCCACACAGGAGAAGAGTGAGGTCAAGGTTCATCGGCCACTGGACTCAAGTCAGGGATGGCTTCATCATGGAGCCCTTTCCCCAGCAGCTCTAGTTTACTCCAAAAAGTAGAGAATCAGGGGCAGGGTCAGCTTTCAAGACTTAAAGCTTATATAATTTGGGAGGCTCCTGTTATGGTAACAATACAAAATTCTGTATTCAAAATTACATACAAAAGCAAATACTGATTTAAGTTCTAGTATTCCTTTTAGGTATCTATTTTGGGGATTATTGTGATTTTTTTCCCTTAATCTTCATGATTTTAACCATCAGACATTTTGTTTTCTTTGTACTGTTACAGAAGAGTTTTTGGCATCTTGAAGTTTCTGCCAGACTTATTTTAGTTTGTATTTCCACAATATTTTCCCATCATAGCTGACTTTTGGTAGGGTTAATAATTCCAGAAAAAAAATACTAATTAATTTGGATTCAGGCATATGCAAGAGCAACTCAAATTAAGTTTAAAATCACTATTATGCTATATTGAACTACAAAATGTGATTAAATACTCCATATAAAAAATATACTGCTTTACTGAGGAATACACATAGGTGTTTCATCACAGGAACACTTGTTTCTTTAGGCCATTCTGCTGAGTGTGTTTTTATCTGGAACTGCAAGATTTCACCAGGAAAAGATGCACTGAAAAACTTAAGACACAGTCCAAAGCCTCAGGATACATAAAACATGTAACGTTACACACAGCGGTACACATTCTTTGTAGTAGTCCAAATTTGTGCCTCAGAAAGTAGAATTCTGGTAAATTGTACTTCATATGATTCTCATCCGAAAAAAAAAGTTAAGGAATAAAAGATATTTTCTACAAACACTATACATTCCTGACAAAAAATGAACTTCTGTTTTACCTAAGCATATCTGAACACCAAATCTTCCACTTTTAATCCTACACATCTGATGATTAGAATACTTTTGCAGGCTAGCTTCTAACCCCATACATTTCAGACTGTATTTCATATATATATATATATGCCATAGTCAGATACAGTAGAACATGACAGATTGCGATGCAGCTTCTGGTCTTACAATTTCTGATGATCCAGATGAGTTGGCCCAAAAGGTGCTAAGAGAATTCCTGGAAGCCACACCACACCTGAACACTAATGGATAACCTGTTGTCCCACTAAACCTAACGAAATCTAGGCCCCACCCCCCCCACCCCCTGCCCCGCTGAAGTTCTCATCAGTCGGATCCAAAATAATAGTGAAAGGGAATATAAGGGAAGGGAGAAGAAATGTGTGGGAAATATCAGAAAGGGAGACAGAACGTAAAGACTCCTAACTCTGGGAAACGAACTAGGGGTGGTGGAAGGGGAGAAGGGTGGGGGGTGGGAGTGAATGGGTGACGGGCACGGGGGGTTATTCTGTATGTTAGTAAATTGAACACCAATAAAAAATAAATTAAAAAAAAATAATAAGACTTCATGTGATGGCCAAAAAAAAAAAAAAAAAAAAAAATGCTTTGGCCAGTCCACTGCCAACAACATAAGGGTAGGTGTGATTGCAGGAAAGTAGAAGAGTTACAGTGGAACTGGACAGCCACTCTGATTGTAATTAATTGCAGCCACTCTGACTGCAAATTTACTTTTGCAAATTATAAAAACCAGAATTATACAACATATTGCTAGCAAACCCTCCCAGGATCTTGGAAGAAGCCTAGCCAGGTGAGGGTCTTAAAGACTGAGCTTCACAGTCAATCTACCTCTGAGGAGAAGATAACATATTTTCGTATTGACGAACTTGCCCATTCATAAAATCTGCTTACTGGAGAACCTGGAAGGCTCAATCGGTCAAGAATCCAACTCTTGATTTCTGCTCAGGTTATGGTCTCAGGGTTGTGAGACCCAGTCCTGTGTCGGAGTGTGGAGCTACCTAATACTTTCTCCCTGTCTCTCTGACCCTCCTCCATATGCATTTGCGCACTCTCTTTCTATATATATATATATATATATATTAAAAAATTTTAATAAAATCTGCTTACCATTCACTATCCTTAGATTTGTATCCGATTATTACCATCCATTACCAATCAGCAGTTGGTTGATATACCAACTGTTTCATTCTTTCTGAAAGGAAACCAAACTCCTTAGAGTTTGATTTCATTATTTTATTATATATTTTTTTATTTCACACCGTATTTCCCAGAGGCAAAGGCTCATTCAAAAATGAAGTATCTGAAAAAAAAGAAAAAAAAATGAAGTATCTGGCTCCATTCAACTAAGGGCAGGATCACCTAGTCTGAAGCCTGATGGTAGGAGGGACAGAAGGGACAGCTGTGTGACGACAAGGAGAAAGGGATGTGTGATGGTGATGGGTCCCCATGAGCCAGGGAGGATGAAAGCAGCCTGAGTGTAGGCCGAGTTGGAGGCTCTGGAGGGAGTTGCCTGTGTGGATGGCCTCTCACTCGGTGAGCTCAAAATGCAATGGCAGTGGAGAGCAGAGTGGGTATGTCTGGCTCCCAGGGAGAGCACTCCCCAGGCCACTCCATTCCTCATGCCCTAGGCATGGAGGCCCCATCTGAGTCCAAGTGAAATAAAAAAGGCTGAGTGCTCTGTAATGGCATCCCCCACCCATTTTTAGTCACTCTAGATGTCTCCCCCTCTGCTAGGGAGACCCTGAAACCAAAAGGGCCCGGGGAAAGGCTAAGGCTCACCCACCTGCCAGAAAGGGAAGTGAGATGCCTTTGCAAGGCATTCTAAATGGTCTGGAGGAGAGGAGCCTGAAGGAGGGGTCTTGATAAGAACCATGAAGAGTGTGTGGGTGTGCTTATTATCTCCATGGGGAAACTGAAGCTACAATTGTACCAGAGAGCATGCTATATTCAAGTGGGCACCAACATTTGAGAGTACCTTTATCCAGATCAACAAAAATAGGTGTACACAACCATGTGTGAATGGTAACTCTGGGTATCGCATGCACCTGCCTCACTTCCCACTCCCTGAGGTCTAGCTGCTGTCCTCACCAGCTCTACACTGGGACAAGAACATGCTGAGGTGGTGGGGCCACCCCAGGCAAAGGCTGCAAGCCTACAAAAACCTTAGAGCTAACTAGGCTGCTTCTCTGGAAGTGTGTAAAGATATCCATCCATGACCATAAATAGCAGCTCCACCCAAGCTTGCCCCTGCTACTCCCCTCTAACTTAAGCTGTGTGTCCCTTCAGATGCAAGAGATTTTCTCATTCATTGGAAAAAAATTGTTTTACCTCCTAAAACCAGCAGCAAAGGATTATGCCAATACTCAGGCCATTTCATCTGGGGATACAATGGACAGTACTATTGTTAAAAAAAAAAAAAAAAAAAAAAAAAAAAAGAACAAACCCAGGCGCACCTGGATCTGACTTAACTCTTGGTCTCAACTCAGATCATGATCTCATGGGTGGTTATCTCATGGGTCATGAAATCAAGCCTCCCTCCCCCATCTCGTGCTCAGGCTCCACACTCAGCAGAGAGTCTACATTAGATTCTCTCTCTCACCTCTGCCTCTTCCCCCACCCCACGCTCCACACACTCTCTCTCATAGATAAATCAATCTTTAAAACAAACAAAAAAGATCAAAATGAAGTCATTTGCCCCCCATGACAGAAAACCAAGATTTAATTAGTTTCACTTTATCCCAGGAAAATATGACCTTTTAACAGTCAATCTGAAATTTCTTGACCAGCACTAGTGAGGTAATCCACATAATAAAAACCTCCTCCTCATTGTTCCCTTCCCCCTAAAAAAGATGTTCTGGCCTGAAATAATCCTTTCTTTTCTTTTGCTAATAACATTCTTGGCCCACCTTCCTGCCTATAAAAACCTTCCATTTTATACAACTCATTGGAGCATCTCTCTTTGCTAGATGAAATGCTGCCTGATTCATGAATCACTTGATAAAACCAATTAGATCTTCAAATACACTCGATTGAATTTTGTTTCATAACACTGTGTTTAAGGCAGAGAAGTGCCTAGCAGCAGAATCCACTCTATGACTTGGTTCAGGGTCTTCCAAGAGTCCAAGAAGAACCGTCCTTTGTTGAAGAACATCAGAGCCCATTGGACCACAGTGACCCCAGGTTCTAAAAATAAGACACTCAGCAGGATTTGCTCTTTATTAAGGAATCTCAAAGGCTGCCATTCTTCGTATGGTTCAGAGGTGACCATCATGTTTAAGAATATGGAAGAGAGCAACATGGCAGAAATTCCTGGTACCATGATATCTGAGACCAAGGAGACAGGAAACTTTGAAGCCCATCAGAAGGAGCAAAAGTGTAGGAACAAAGCTCTTTCCAGCTCAGCTTCCTTAGTTTTAAATGTAAAAAATCATACAGTCTGAGAATGAAATCATACTTTTTTTGAAGTGCTATCTTTTTTTTTAAGTAGGCTCCACACCCAGCACATGCAGCCCAACATGGGGCTTGAACTCACAACCCTGAGATCAAGACCTGAATAGAGATCAAGAGTTGGATGCTTAACCAACTGAGCCACCCAGGAATACCTGAAACGCTGTCTTTTTAAGTTTATGCATTCCATAGCATAGTGGAGACCTCACAGTGGATTCCGTGACATTAACTGTACTACAGCTAGAGACCCCAGTTTTCTAGTAGAGCAAAGCCCTACTTCACACCCAAATGAATAGAGCCAAAGGAATGCTCTATCTGCTGCAACCATTATTTGCCTTTGGCTCCCCCAGGCTATGGCTAAATGTCTTTCTGTGGGCTGAGATGCACCAGAACTTCCCTCTCTTATTCCTCTTTTTCCCTCTGCAGGTCCCTGAACATAAAATTAAATCAATTCTACTAATAAAACAAGAACAGGATTCATGTCCTCTTCAGATATTCAGGGAAGGGAGGCAGCACACAGTAGTATTTGTTGGCAATCAGATAAAGACCACCATCTAGGGGATCCCTGGGTGGCTCAGCGGTTTGGTGCCTGTCTTTGGCCCAGGGCGTGATCCTGGAGACCCAGGATCGAGTCCCACATCGGGCTCCCTGCATGGAGCCTGCTTCTCTCTCTGCCTCTCTATCTCTATGTCTCTCATGAATAAATAAATAAATAATCTTAAAAAAAAAAAAAGACCACCATCTAGGTCTAGCAATTCCACTTTTGGATATAGATCCTAGAGAAACTCTCACACATTTACCTTAGAAGACAACTACAAAAATGTTTTTAGCAAAATAATTCAGAAGAGCAAAACATTGGAAATAGCCCCAATTGTCCATCACCTGGAAAGTGGGATACTATACAATAATGGCAGATAACTTTGGAATGAATCTCACTGTGGAATATTAAGACCAAGTCACATAAGAACACATGCGTTATAGTTTCATTGATAGAATAGTTAAAAAATGAGACCACTTAGGGCAGCCCCAGTGGTGCAGCAGTTTAGTGCAGCCTGCAGCCCAGGGCGTGATCCTGGAGACCCAGGATCGAGTCCCACATCGGGCTCCCTGCATGGAGCCTACTTCTCCTCTGCCTGTGTCTCTGCCTCTCTCTCTCTCGCTCTGTGTCTCACATGAATAAATAAAATAAAATCTTTAAAAAAAATAAAAGTCAATTTTTCTAAAAAAAAAAATGAGACCACTTAGAATGTATACTTGGCAAAACTAGAGAAACACAATTATCTCTAGGGTGGAAAGGAGGAAGATGTCATCAGAGTTGTAAATGCAAGAGTTTCAAAAGGGTTAGGAATTATTCTCCTTCATAAACAATGTGATGGGTATTCAATTATTTTAATATTTTCACATTTTGACATTTCTGAATTCAGGGGGATCTTAAAAGGTGTACTTGTTATTGTGATAGAAGTCTTAACCAATTTCCATGTTCACAGTATGTGCTATCAAGCAGAAGTCTGAGAAATACTTGTAGTAAGTACAAAATAGAAATTCAAAGGGACAAGAGAAGATGTATCCATAGGTCATGAAACCTATTTCAAAGGAAACATCTACATTTATTCTACTAATTCTCACATCAGAGATGCCACCAAAAGTATTTCCCAAGTTGTTTATAGCCTTGGATAGAGGCTTAAGAGTAATCTTCAAAGATATTTTTGAGTATTCTTTTGGCATAAGTAGATAAATACGTAGTTGAAATATTTCTCATAGTTCTGTGAGATTTATGAAAAATTTAAGTTTAATAAAAGAATTTTGAGTATAGCAATCAAGTATTTACTAGAAAAATGTAAATCCAGTAACATCCAGCTGAAGGTCACTTTTTCTTTCAGAGCTTTACATACTGCCCAGCAGGGTAAGTGAATCTCTTTGTGTTTCTGAGAACCTTCAGTTCCTTGGCCACTATCCCAGTATTACTGTAGAGTTCTACTATAAAATATGAATAAAACAATTCCATTCAAGCGTTGCTCTGCACACCAGGGTTAAGGAAAAAGAAAAAGAAGTCTTTCTTTTTCCTTTAGCTCTAAGCCAATATGTTGCGTAGTGTCTATAAGATAAGCTAAAATCTCATTCCATTTCATATCAATTCAAGTAAAAAAACTTACTCCCTGATATTTTTAGGTCCACTTTTCATTTGTGAGGAAGATCCCTGAACTAGTAGGAAGCAATTCTTTGTACATTATAAGAAAAAATAAGGAGAGCTGCAGAATTGGTGGAAAGGGATACAACTGGGAAAATAAAAGCAAAAGAAATGATAAAGATTTTCTTTGCCCACAGATGCATGAGAAAACAAATGCACCAGGAGCAAAACATATTGATAGCTCACTAGGAAACACCCCATAGAAGGGCTGCTGGCTGGCTCAGTGGATGGAAAATGTGACTCTTGATCTCGGGGTTGTGAGTTCAAGTCCCAAGTAGAGCTTACTTTAAAAAAACAAAAACCTCAGTGGAACTGCTAAAATAAACAAAAGAGTTACTTTTGATTTTTGTAAAATAATTTATTTCCATTTAGAAATAACCTGGACATAAACTCAGTACCTTCATTCACATGGCCCACATCCCTATCCTCCCTAAATATACTTATTTAAATATGAAGGTAAATATGAAGGGAAGCCACTAAACTTCAAAACCCATCTATTTTCAGAGCCATAGGGAGGATGATTTTTTTTTTTTAAGTGTTAGGTCTTGTTTATAAAAAGCAGTGTGTTCACCTGCAGGAAGAGGTAACATCAACATGGAAATAAGGCAGACAGAAATGCCAGCCGCATGACCAGCCTTATGTTAGCCAAGAAAAGTCTGACCACCAGATTTTATAGAAAGAACTAAAACACAATGTAGGAAGTAGGCAGTTGCTGGGAATCCAACACAGCTTCAGCAAAAAAGTTATCCCATCCTGAAACAGTATCTACTGATCTTTTTTCCTCGGTTCTGCCTTTAACAAGACTCAACTGTCCCACCTGCTGCTGCTACTGTGCCCTTCTCCATTCTCTCTTAGCTGGCTTCTACTTCTTCACAGTTTCTACTTGGGCTTCTCATCTGATTTTGTGTGCTGTCTTCTTCTCAGAAATCAGCCACACTATAAAACTGCTACCAGGTCACCAGCATAACTATCCAGCTTCCATTGGCCAAAGATTCACACCAGAACTACTTACAGGCTTCTGGTTAGGCTGTGGACCAGCTATCCTTGCATCAAATGCCCTGGCTTGGTCAGATCAGCTCTGGACAAGGGCAATGGTATACAATGGAACCCAACAGTTCCATATATAGGCAAGTTTTCAAAAGGGAGTTTGCATGAGACTTGGTCTCTTCAGTGGAGAAGATACAGTATTTAGTGCATCCTCCATCACACAATTTCACATTCTGATGTTTTCTCATTTTTTGCATTATTTCTTATAATAAAAAACTTCAATTTGTTTTAAATATGCAATTTTGGATTGGGTTTTTCTTCTTTTATCCCAGATCTATTGAATTTCTATGTTAAAAAAATAGTAATATACTAGGTATTGGGCATGAGAGGTGGGAAATAAAACATTCTAGCAAAAGAGATATTACAACAAAAAAATTGAAAGAAAATTCTTTTTATGCGTGGGAGAATAGTAATCAAGAAGTGGTCACATTTACGGTCAGGGAGACCGGGGTTCAAATTCCAGCTTTGACATTTCCTAGCTGTGGATTTTGGACAAGTTGCTTAATGTCCCCAAACTTTAGTATCTTTTCTATAAAACAGATAATAATAGGACCTCCTGCAGGAATCTCTAGGATCTGTTTTTAAGCGCTTAGGCGAACACACATACACATGAGTCCACACATGCATGTGCACACAAACATCAGCTTGGCACTTGCTATTATGAGATCCCAGGATATCACATTCACTCAGAATTCTTTTCTAAAGATTTTATTCATTTATTTGTGGGAGAGAGAGCGCGCACAAGTGGTGGGGAAGGGCAGAGGGAGAGAGAGAAGCAGGGAGCTAAGGAACAGGGAGAGCCCAACACAGGGCTTGACCTAGGATTGTGACCTGAGCTGCCTTAGATGCTTAACTGAGGCACCCAGGCACCCCTCACTCAGAATTTTTAAATTATGTTTTGCAAAAAGGGAAAAAATGCCTTAGTTCTTGGCCAAGTCCAAAGTGATAGTGGAGAAATGTCTCAGCAAAACACAAAGACCGCTTCTTTTCTTTAGAATTTATTCTTTACTATCTGTACCCTATGCCCACTTGTGATCCAATCAGTGAGCCAGTGTTACCAGCCAAACATCACCCTTCTATACCGCATGAAGTCCATGCAGGGAGTGTTTTCACCCATCTCTCCTTGTTACTAACAATTCCGGGATCACTGGGAACAAATGCTTCAACCTGTAATCAATAAGTATGCAGGAGCCATCTGGAATGTGTGCCAGAAAAGGCAGTGCTAAATCTTTCCCATTCTCCTCTCCATTTCCTGGCCCTTCTATAGTGAGATAAGAACATGTTCTAGTTCTGGAGAATTAAATGTGCACAGAAGTGACACATATCACCTCTGGGCTGAGGTGGTAAAAAGTTCAAATGATTTTCTATGCCTTGGTGATTGGCAAAAATCCAGTGGGAATAAATCTTTGTTGGACTAAGCGCAGCAATTGTAGACTTAATTTGTTTCTGAGGAATACTCTGGCTTCTACTGACTCATACAGAGTGGCTTTCAGTACTATAGGAAATTATTAAACTGATCCAAGTAAAGATGCTCTTTGTATTCCAGGAGGCAGAGATTGTAAATCATTTTGCCCTCACCCAAGAGCACCAGTCTCAATTCACTTCCTGAGTTGCTACAATTCTAGGGGCTACAGAGGCTGAGCCACAGATGGGGTGTAGCAATGCCAAGAGGACAGAAGACAATGTGTCATGTCTTCCACAAACCATCAAGTTTAATAACACACAGAATTTTCTTCTTATGCCAAGTTCTTTGTTAGCCAAAGTAAATGACCATTATTCAGACAACTGTTGTATCAGCAGTCCTATAACAGCTAATAACTTTAGAGTGCTCATGATTCAAAGCGCTTTGCTCATAATAACTCATTTAACACATATAACAACCCCTTAAGGTTGATATATTGTCGTCCCCATTTTCAAGATCAAGAAACTGAGGCTTGGTGAACTCTCACAATTTGGAGGAGACAACTGGTTCATGGTGAAGCCAGAAGCTAATTATCTAGTCTGCAAACAGATTCCCTTGCTTCACAATGTGGTCGGGATACGAAACAGCATAGCCTACATGAAACGCTTTGTGAATAACCACATCTGCCCTAAACATCCAACAAGCATTTGCCTTTATCACGACTATACTGATGATGATGGCTGAGAATGGTAGGAGTCATCCTTGAGCTTCCCGGAGAGCCAAGTGTTATGTTGCCACGTGGGCACTGTGGTCCATTTGCCACTGATGTGAATAGATACAATTCCAAAGACAAGAACTCAACCTCCAGTTGAGCTGAATGAGAAGCATCCAGGTAAGACTAAAAGTGCCCATAAGTCCTATGCTATGTAGCATTTCAGCAGTTGTTGGTTAACGTATCTCTCATGTTCCTGTCACTAACATAAGTAATGTACACCGATAATCACTATCAACGGCATTGTTGTTATTATCAGAATGACAGATAACCATACAGGTGCAAGAAGCGTTTCCTGTTAAGGAGTGCTTGGTGTCCTGGGCAATAAATGCCTACCCGGATAGCAATTCAAAAGTGATGACACAGGAAGTTAGGTTTTAATTACTTCACTCAGCAACTGGAATATACAACTTGTCAATCTTAAGGAATATAAATCCCCTGTCAACAAACAAAAGGGAAGACATGAAATATTGAGGGAGGCTGCCAAGCAATGTACGAGCTAATCAGTGTGATTTTTAGGTCTTAGATGCATATCACATAGAGTATTATAAAAAGCATCAAGTAAGTCTGCAAATTCAATACTGAATATGGAAATGATTAAAGGGCTCTTGTTTTGCCATTCATAGATCATGTGGCAATATTTTAGAAATATTTCATAGACAATGATTTCTGGCACCTTCTACTCACACAGGTAGTGTGCTTCACTGTTGCCTAAGTGCCCACACACTAGTCAAAGGGCCAAGAGAATAACCAACAAGCCTGGGTGCATCTACCTGTCTGAACGTTCTGCTCTTTCTGAAGAAGCTGGTTGACTTTTAATAGTAGGCTGCATGTTATGTATCATGCCACCTTAAGTAATATGGGAATCTCTTTTAATTTTTCAAATGTAGAGATATAGCTTAAGTTTCACATATCAACTGGGAAAGGGAGAGGAGGCAGGTCATCATGGTGTCTATTTTAATGCATTTTTTAGTATATCATAAGCCTTTTATCTCAGTTTATGTTTCTTCATTTCTTTACTGTTATTATCCAAGAATCCTTATAAGAATTGAGAGTTCGATCAGAGTTGACCAGATGGTCTAATTATTCTATAAAAATAATCACTCATTTTAAAAAACTCATTGACCACAATGAGAGGATTGTGTGCGGCAACCACACAATGAATCTGAAAACTGGTAAATAAAGGTAAGTAAAGCATTTAACCTGTCATTCCTGCATGACCAGGCATCTAGGTAACAAACAGTTAATGAGAAAGTTTGTCTTATAGAAGCATTACAGCTAACAAATGAAAAAAAGAATGATGGGTTTTCAATATGACTGTTTTACAAACACTAATGAATTAATGGATCTATGCACTGATCATCAGTGACTCCCAACATCACTAAAAGAAAGACAACCAGATATTATGTGTATCTTGATGTAAGTACACAACACTTCCTATGAAGTACTCTTGCCAAGAAAGTCAAACCTGAATTGGTGAATTGATGAAAATCAAGCCTCTAGATCCTGCCACCAACTTACAGAAAAACAGGGGGCAGAGGGAAGTGTTAGTTAATATCACAGGCATGTGGTCAGGAAAATCCAGACTGTAGGAAATTCTACAGAACAAATGAACTCATTCCTTCAACAAATACTTTCCAAGTGGAAAAAAGAGATGGATGAAAATATAGATTAAAAGGCACTTAAGAGATATATCAAACAATTGCAGTGCATTAGATTCATTTAGATCTGATGCAAACAAATTACATGCTAAAATAACTTATGAGACAGGGAAATCTGAACACAACTACAATTAATTGTAAAATTTAAATTTACCTTTTAAGTGTTAAAATGGTATGTAATTATTTTTAAAGCGTTCATATCTTTTAGAGAGACAGGTTTTTTAATTATACATATAGAATTTGCTTCAAAATAATCTGGAGAATTGGTGAGGATAGAGATGAACTATGACTGGCTATGAGCTGCTGATTGTTGGAGCCGGGCGCAGAGTATATGAAGGTTCATTATGCTATTCCACCCATGTTTGTGTGTTTCATATTTTTCATAGTACGCAGTTGAAAACCATACCTCTTTCAAATTTTAAAACTCAGATGAAATCAGGCTGATCATAAAAATTTGATGGTGATCTTGAACTTCAGATCAATTGCCCAAAAAATGATGAGTTCTTGTTATTTTCCATTGTAAATTATAAACAAAAAACCCAATTTTGTTTCTCTATCTGTGACACCATATGGTTTGGAGGTTCGTAGGGGAGGAATTTTTCTCATCCAAATTCAATTTGAGGGAATTTATCCATTTCTCTGTAAATTTAAGCAAGAATTTGAAAATTAAAGAAAATATATGTAGTGCAACAGGTGGGTAGAGGAAGTCTGGAGTGATAATAGTGATAACCATCTTTTACCATCACAGAGGAGATCTATATGGTATTTGCCCACTCCTGATGAAATAATAAATTTACCTTGATGCAGATAATGTGCTATTTCATGTACATGGAGGGAATTTAGATGATACACAGACTGCAGCCTGAGTGGCAATAAAGAAATACAGTTGGATCTGTGCTGACAAACAGAAAATATTTATTCAATCAAAAAAATCAACAAGTTTCTTACACTTACTGCTTACTATATCTTTTATCTTTTTAGGCAATAATTTTCTATATAAAGCTGCATGGATAATGTTTGTCCTTTGATTCACTGAAAATAAAATAATAATGTTAATCATACTTTTCTCTGTTACTTCAAAATTATATCACCTCAATAATTATAATTCCACATGCTTGAATTTTGAAAGTTTGGATTGCAGGTAAGCTGCATTTTACTTATGCCTAAAAACCTTTCTTCAAAAAATCTTTAATTCATTGGTTTCTTCATGAAAACAATAAACTAGACATCGTGTTAGATATATAAGAGTCAATAAAAGTGAATAATCAACAGTCTGTGCTTCTTTGAGCTTATGGTATAGTAAGAAAGATAAACAAGTAAGCAAATTATAAATGCACAATTTTATTTTTTTAAAGATTTTATTCACTTATTCATGAGAGACAGAGAGAGAGAGAGGCAGAGGCACAGGCAGGGGGAGAAGCAGGCTCCATGCAAGGACCTGACGTGGGACTTGATCCCAGGTCTCCAGGATCACGCCCTGGGCTGAAGGCAGCGCTAAACCACTGAGCCACCCGGGCTGCCCTAAATGCACAATTTTAATTTGGGGTAAAAGCTTTAAAAGAAATACTCAGGGTTAAGAGATACACACACACATACACACACACACACACACATATATATATGTATTTATCACTATATATATAGTGAGTCAATCCACTAACATTTTTCATTTAAAAATGTTCATTGGGACTTCTGCTTCCTGTCAAGATTGAGTAAGGGACCAGATTTTTTCCTCCCACCTGGGAAAAAATTAAAAGATATATATACATATAAAAATGGTGATGTTCCAATATTGGACATCAAGAATGCAGGACAGTCATTTTTGAAAAAAGGGAAACAAAAAATGTGAGCTCTTTGATTAACTCAACTGACTGCCCAGAGATTTCCAGGCAGCAGCAGAGGAAGCTGGAACACAAGTGAATTCCAAGACTCTCCCTGAGTTGAAGAGTCAGAACCGGGAGCCAAGAAGGCCAAAGTAACTAGGGCACAAGAGGCAGACAACTGCAGAGATTGAGACCTGCAAAGAGTGAGAGTTCCCAAGTTCTGTAAATGGTACTCCTTGGGTTTTCAGGTAGTACTAACCAGTATATCTGAATAAAGTCTGTGCATTGTTCCCAAGGCAGGGGGAAAAAAACACAAGAAGGAAGAAAACTTGGGACTCCTCCATGACTGGGGATATTCTATATTCTCACTAGCTAGGGTAGAAAACTTCATGGTACATGATGTATCCACTAGAGTTGGGTCAGAGGCAATTGTTCTAATACTGGAAAAAAATTAGACAATAATAAAAACTGCATCATCCTATCTAAAAAAAAAAAAAAGTAAAAGTAAAAGCAAGCTTTAAAAGGATTAAACTGTTTCCAAGGAATTTAATTGTGTCCCAGAAAGCTCAAGAGAGTTTACAGACCACAAAAATATCTAGCACACAACAAGGTAAAATTCACATTCTAGCATTCAGTATAAAAGTTACAAGTCATACAAAGAAGCTTAACAATAGGGCAGCCCGGGTGGCCCAGTGGTTTAGCGCCGCCTTCAGTCCAGGGCTTGATCTTGGAAACCTGGGATCGAGTCCCACGTCAGGCTCCCTGCATGGAGCCTGCTTCTCCCTCTGCCAGTGTCTCTGCCTCTCTCTCTCTCTGTATCTCTCATGAATAAATAAATAAAATCTTTATTAAAAAAAGTTAGACAATATGACTCTTCAATTGCAATAGACCTAGAAATAACACAGATAATAAAATTAACGGGCAAGGACTTTAAAATAGTTCATGTAAATAAGGATGCAGAATATCTAATAATATCTAATAATGACCCATATCAAACTTGGAAAGATGAAAAATATGATGCTTGAAATAAAAACTACAGTGGATGGGATCAACAGCATATCAAGAAAAGATCAGTAAACTTGAAGACATAGCAATAAAAATAATTCAGAATGAAACAGAGAAAAAAGACTGAAATTGAAAGAACAAAGCTCTGGAGATGTGGACAATTACAAGCAATGTAATATACATAAAAGAAAGAAGCAGGCAGAAAAAAATTTTGAAGAGATAATGACTGATGATTTTTTTTTTCGAGATTTATTTTATTTTAGAGAGACAGAAAGCAAGCACAGGAAGAGAGAGAGAAAGTTAAGCAGACTCTGTGCTGAGCAGGGAACCTGATGCCGGGTTCAAACTCATGACCTCAGACTACGACCAGAGACAAAACCAAGAGTCTGTTTCTCAACCGATTGTTCATCTCGACTGATGAATTTTATAATTTGATAAAAATTATAATCCAAAGATCCAAGAAGCTTAAGCAGAAATAAAACTACATCAAGTGACATCATAATCAGATTACTTAAAACCATAATAAAGAGAAAAATCTTAACAACAGCCAGAAGAAAGACCATTACATACAAGAGAGTAAAAAGTAATGACCAGCTTCTCAAACACTGTGCAAGCCAGCAAACAATGGAGAAAGATTTTTAAAGACTGAGTTATTAAAATAGTATTAAAATAAAAACTTTTATAGAAATGAAGAAAAGATTAATGATTCCCAGGGGCTAAGGACAGGATGGATAGGAGGCACACATGTGGCTGTAAAGGGATTGCATGAGGGATCTTTGTGGTTACATGTGAAGAAACTGCATATATACTCACACAGGAGCGTGTAAAACTAACAAAACTAGTAATCAGGTATATGGATTGTATCAATGTCAAGTTCCTGATTTTAATATTACACTATAATATGCAAAGTGTTACCTTTGGGTAAAACTGAGTGCAGGGTATAAGGAACCTCTCTACTATTCCTTGAAAGTTTCTGCAATCTATATTTATTACAGAATAAACATGTTTAAAAAATAAGACAAAAACAAAAACCAAAAGAATTCAAAATTAATAGAAATGTACTATAAGAAAAAAGCAAAGGAAATCATTTGGGCAGAAAGAAAATGATAACCAGATGGAAAGCTAGATCTACACAAAGAAATGAATAGTCCCAGAAATAGAATATGTGGGTCAATTTTAAATTCATTTCTTATATTTGCATATCTTTAAATAATAATGGTCGGCTTTAAGAAAAAATAATGATCTACTGTGAGATACATGACATGAGTTGCATATAAAATGTATATAGGGGATCCCTGGGTGGCTCAGCGGTTTAGTGCCTGCCTTCAGCCCAGGGCATGATCCTGGAGTCCTGGGATCGAGTCCCACATCAGGCTCCCTGCATGGAGCCTGCTTCTCCCTCTGTCTGTGTCTCTGCCTCTCTCTCTCTCTCATGAATAAATAAATAAAATCTTATAAATAAATGAATAAATAAATAAACAAACAAACAAATAAATAAAATGTATATAAAAGAACCCCAAAGACTAGGAGGGAGGAAATGGAAATGGATTGCTATAAAGTTCTTATACCACACATGACATAATACAATATAACTCGAAGACAGCTGGTAATAAATTAAAGAAGTATATTGTAAAATATACAACATTTATTTTTTTAAAGAAAGGTTATAGAAAATATGCCAAAAGGAAAATAAAAATACTTAGTCCAAAAGAAAGCAAAAAGAAAAAGGGTGGGGGAGAAGAACAGATAGGACAAATAGAAGGGTGTCCAATTTTTAACTCCAAAATAATAACATTAGCATGAAATGTATATAGACAAAGATCCCTGTTACGGGTTGAATTGTGTCTCTCTGAAAGATATATTGAAGTTCTAACCCCCAGTAGTTCAGCATGTGAGCTGATCCAGAAATATGATCATTGCTAATATAATTAGTTGAGATGAGATCATACTGAAGCAGAATGAGTTCTTATCTAATATGACTGATATTCCTATAAAATGAGAAAAGATGATATGAAGACAGACACACAAGAATACCATGTCAAGACAGAGGCAGAGATTGGAGTTATGTGGCCACTAGCTAAGGGACACCTAGGGCCACCAGTAGCTGGAGGTGGCAAGGAAGGATCCCCCCTAGAGGCACCAGAGGGAGCACAGCCCTTATAAGAGCTTGGTTGGGATTTCCAGGCTCCAGACTATGAGAAAATACATTTCTGTTGTTTTATACCAAGTTTGTGTCACGTTGTTCTGGCATCCCTAGAAAGCCAGTGCAGTATCCAGATTATAAAGCAGAGAATGCCAGATTGATAGACAAGCAAGTGCCAACCACACTCTCCCTACAAAAGACCCACTTTAAATATCAAAACAGAAATTTAAGGGGTGTCTGAGTGGATCAGTTAGGCTTCCAACTCTTGATTTCAGCTTGGGTCATGATCCCGGGTGGTGGGATTGAGCCCTGCAGTGGGCTACGTGCTCAGTGGGGAGTCTGTTTGGGATTCTCTCCCTCTCCCTCAATTTTCTCTCTCTCTCTCTCTCTCTCTCTCTCTCTCACACACACACACACACACACACACACAAATAAATAAATCTTTTTTAAAATAACAGAAATTTAAACATGGAACTATCTCAAAAAGTTAAGTATAGAATTATCTCCAAAAATAAAACAGAATTACCATGTGACCCAACAATTCCCCTTCTAGGTATATACCTAAAAGTATTCAAAGCAGGGATTTTTTTTAAGATTTTATTTATTTGTTAATGAGAGATACAGAGAGAGAGGCAGAGACACAGGCAGAGAGAGAGAGAAGCAGGCTCCATGCAGGGAACCCGACGTGGGACTCGATCCAGGTCTCCAGGATCACGCCCAGTGCCGAAGGCAGGCGCCAAAATGCTGAGCCACCCAGGTGTCCCTCAAAGCAGGGATTTAAATAGATACCGGTTTTTACCCCAGGAATAGTCACAATAGTAAAAAAGATGGAAACAATGCAAGTGTCTATCAACAGATAAATGGATACACTGAGAATTATGCCAATAAGGGTTTCACCAAAGAAGATATAAGATGACAAATAAACATATGAAAGTATGTTCACCATGTTTCATCATTAGGAAAATATACATTTAACTAAAATGAGATGAAACTCCTAAGCTATTAGAATGGCTAAAATAAACTTTAAAATGACAATATCAAAAGCGCAGATGAGAATGCGCAACAATGGGAATGCTCATATAGCGCTGATGGGAAAATGCAACTGTTGCCTTAGAAAACTGTTTGTCTGGGATCCTTGGGTGGGGCAGCAGTTTGGCGCCTGCCTTTGGCCCAGGGCGTGATCCTGGAGATCTGGGATCGAATCCCACGTCGGGCTCCCGGTGCATGGAGCCTGCTTCTCTCTCTGCCTATGTCTCTGCCTCTCTCTCTCTCTCTCTCTCTCTCTGTGTGTGTGTGACTATCATAAATAAATAAATAAAAATTTAAAAAAAAAGAAAAAAGAAAACTGTTTGGCATTTCTTAAAAAGTGACATGAATACCAGGAAAGGATCTGTTCCAGGTGTCTCTTGTCTCTCGACTCTCGTAGCTTCTTGGCTTGTGGCAGCATAACTTTAATCTTCACATGGTGTTCTCTGCCTGTATATTCATCTATGTCAAAATTTCCCCTATTTATAAGGACATAAGTCATATTGGATTAGAGGCACATCTGACCCCAGTATGACCTTATCTAAACTAATTACATTTGTAGTAACTCTATTTCCAGATAAGGTCACATTCCTAAGTACTGGGGATTAGGACTTTGTGGGAAACAATTTGATCCATAACAGCACCTATTAGAATGGCCAAAATCTTCTGTTCTCCTAGAAATCTGTTTATTTTTCAATTAACAAAAAGTGAATTTCTGAAGTTTTTGTTTGGGGTATTGGATTTAAAAGTATGTCATTTATGTTTGATACATTTAATTAAATGTTTGGAAGGAGTTTATTAGGAACTTCTATTTATTTTAGCCAGTTTAGACTTCAGTAGATCATTTAAAATTCCATTAGAGATTATTGTTGACATTATTATTTTTAAAAAGTACATCTGATAGGAGAAAGCTTCTCTGGTGCCAAATTTTTTACTCTTCTCTGATAATTTTTTTTATTTGGTAAATGTGTTAACCTCATTCTCTCTTAGTAATTTCCTGATTTTGTAGTTTATGATTCAGATAATGCTATTTAATCAGTAGGTCAGACTAATAAGCTCATGCTCCCTACTAAATAAATAAATAAATAAATAAATAAATAAATAAATAAATAACTGACCGTATCAGTATGTGAGAATGTAAATGGTACAAGCACTTAGGAAAACCGTTTAGAAGTTCCTTTAAGAGTTACACATATTCCTACCATATGGCCAGCTATTCCACTACCAAGGTATTCACCTAAAAGACAAGAGAGTATACCCCCATGCCAGGGTTATACAACAATATTCACAGTAGCTTCAGTTATGCTTTCCAAAAACTGGAAACAATCCATGTCCACCAACAGGTGAATGGTTAAACTAACTGTGGTATATCCATACAATAGAATACTACTCAGCAATAGAAGAGAATGTACAACTGATACACAACTTGAATGGATATTAAAATAATCATGCTATATCAGATAAACTAAAATTTACCCCGAAGACTGTAGTGAGAGATGAAGAGGGACACTATCTCATACTTAAAGGATCTATCCAACAAGAGGACTTAACAATCCTCAATATATATGCCCCGAATGTGGGAGCTGCCAAATATTTAAACCAATTAATAACCAAAGTGAAGAAATACTTAGATAATAATACACTTATACTTGGTGACTTCAATCTAGCTCTTTCTACCCTTGATAGGTCTTCTAAGCACAACATCTCCAAAGAAACGAGAGCTTTAAATGATACACTGGACCAGATGGATTTCACAGATATCTACAGAACTTTACATCCAAACTCAACTGAATACACATTCTTCTCAAGTGCACATGGAACTTTCTCCAGAATAGACCACATACTGGGTCACAAATCGGGTCTGAACCGATACCAAAAGATTGGGATCGTCCCCTGCATATTCTCAGACCATAATGCCTTGAAATTAGAACTAAATCACAACAAGAAGTTTGGAAGGACCTCAAACACGTGGAGGTTAAGGACCATCCTGCTAAAAGATGAAAGGGTCAACCAGGAAATTAAGGAAGAATTAAAAAGATTCATGGAAACTAATGAGAATGAAGATACAACCGTTCAAAATCTTTGGGATGCAGCAAAAGCAGTCCTGAGAGGGGGAAATACATCGCAATACAAGCATCCCTCCAAAAACTGGAAAGAACTCAAATACAAAAGCTAACCCTACAGCTAAAGGAGCTAGAGAAAAAACAACAGATAGATCCTACACCCAGCAGAAGAAGAGAGTTAGTAAAGATTCAAGCAGAACTCAACGAAAGTGAGACCAGAAGAACTGTGGAACAGATCAACAGAACCAGGAGTTGGTTCTTTGAAAGAATTAATAAGATAGATAAACCATTAGCCAGCCTTATTAAAAAGAAGAGAGAGGAGACTCAAATTAATAAAATCATGAATGAGAAAGGAGAGATCACTACCAACACCAAGGAAATACAAACGATTTTAAAAACATATTATAAACAGCTATACGCCAATAAATAAGGCAATCTAGAAGAAATGGACGCATTCCTGGAAAGCCACAAACTACCAAAACTGGAACAGGAAGAAATAGAAAACCTAAACAGGCCAATAACCAGGGAGGAAATTGAAGCAGTCATCAAAAACCTCCCAAGACACAAGAGTCCAGGGCCAGATGGCTTCCCAGGGGAATTCTATCAAACGTTTAAAGAAGAAACCATACCTATTCTCCTAAAGCTGTTTGGAAAGATAGAAAGAGATGGAGTACTTCCAAATTCGTTCTATGAGGCCAGCATCACCTTAATTCCAAAACCAGACAAAGACCCCACCAAAAAGGAGAATTACAGACCAATATCTCTGATGAACATGGATGCAAAAATTCTCAACAAGATGCTAGCCAATAGGATCCAACAATACATTAAGAAAATTATTCACCATGACCAAGTAGGATTTATCCCTGGGACACAAGGCTGGTTCAACACTCGTAAAACAATCAATGTGATTCATCATATCAGCAAGAGAAAAACCAAGAATCATATGATCCTCTTATTAGATGCAGAGAAAGCATTTGACAAAATACAGCATCCATTCCTGATCAAAACTCTTCAGAGTGTAGGGATAGAGGGAACTTTCCTCGACATCTTAAAAGCCATCTACGAAAAGCCCACACCAAATATAATTCTCAGTGGGGAAGCACTGGGAGCCTTTCCCCTAAGATCAGGAACAAGACAGGGGGGATCCCTGGGTGGCGCAGCAGTTTGGCGCCTGCCTTTGGCCCAGGGCGCGATCCTGGAGACCCGGGATCGAATCCCACATCGGGCTCCCGGTGCATGGAACCTGCTTCTCCCTCTGACTGTGTCTCTGCCTCTCTCTCTCTCTGTAACTATCATAAATAAATAAAAATTAAAAAAAAAAAAAAAGACAGGGATGTCCACTCTCACCACTGCTATTCAATATAGTACTGGAAGTCTTAGCCTCAGCGCTCAGACAACAAAAAGACATTAAAGGCATTCAAATTGGCAAAGAAGTCAAACTCACCCTCTTCACCAATGACATGATACTCTACATAGAAAACCCCAAAGCCTCCACCCCAAGATTGCTAGAACTCATACAGCAACTCGGCAGTGTGGCAGGATACAAAATCAATGCCCAGAAATCAGTGGCATTTCTATACACTAACAATGAGACTGAAGAAAGAGAGATTAAGGAGTCAATCCCATTTACAATTGCACCCAAAAGCATAAGATACCTAGGAATAAACCTAACCAAAGAGGTAAAGGATCTGTACCGTAAAAACTATAGAACACTTCTGAAAGAAATTGAGGAAGATACAAAGAGATGGAAAAATATTCCATGCTTATGGATTGGCAGAATTAATATTGTGAAAATGTCAATGTTACCCAGGGCAATATACACGTTTAATGCAATCCCTATCAAAATACCATGGACTTTCTTCAGAGAGTTAGAACAAATTATTTTAAGATTTGTGTGGAATCAGAAAGGACCCCGAATAGCCACGGGAATTTTAAAAAAGAAAACCATATCTGGGGGCATCACAATGCCAGATTTCAGGTTGTACTACAAAGCTGTGGTCATCAAGACAGTGTGGTACTGGCACAAAAACAGACACATAGATCAATGGAACAGAATAGAGAACCCAGAAGTGGACCCTGAACTTTATGGTCAACTAATATTCGATAAAGGAGGAAAGACTATCCATTGGAAGAAAGACAGTGTCTTCAATAAATGGCGCTGGGAAAATTGGACATCCACATGCAGAAGAATGAAACTAGACCACTCTCTTTCACCATACACAAAGATAAACTCAAAATGGATGAAAGATCTAAATGTGAGACAAGGTTCCATCAAAATCCTAGAGGAGAACACAGGCAACACCCTTTTTGAACTCGGCCACAGTAACTTCTTGCAAGATACATCCATGAAGGCAAAAGAAACAAAAGCAAAAATGAACTTTTGGGACTTCATCAAGATAAGAAGCTTTTGCACAGCAAAGGATACAGTCAACAAAACTACAAGACAACCTACGGAATGGGAGAAGATATTTGCAAATGACATATCAGATAAAGGGCTAGTTTCCAAGATCTATAAAGAACTTCTTAAACTCAACACCAAAGAAATAAACAATCCAATCATGAAATGGGCAAAAGACAAGAAGAGAAATCTCACAGAGGAAGACATAGACATGGCCAACATGCATATGAGAAAATGCTCTGCATCACTTGCCATCAGGGAAATACAAATCAAAACCACAATGAGATCCCACCTCACACCAGTGAGAATGGGGAAAATTAACAAGGCAGGAAACCACAAATGTTGGAGAGGATGCGGAGAAAGGGGGAACCCTCTTACACTGTTGGTGGGAATGTGAACTGGTGTAGCTACTCTGTAAAACTGTGTGGAGGTTCCTCAAAGAGTTAAAAATAGACCTGCCCTATGACCCAGCAATTGCACTGTTGGGGATTTACCCCAAAGATACAGATGCAATGAAATGCCGGGACACCTGCACCCCGATGTTTATAGCAGCAATGTCCACAATAGCCAAACTGTGGAAGGAGCCTCGGTGTCCATCGAAAGATGAATGGATAAAGAAGATGTGGTTTATGTATACAATGGAATATTCCTCAGCCATTAGAAATGACAAACACCCACCATTTGCTTCAACGTGGATGGAACTGGAGGGTATTATGCTGAGTGAAGTAAGTCAATCGGAGAAGGACAAACATTATATGTTCTCATTCATTTGGGGAATATAAATAATAGTGAAAGGGAATATAAGGGAAGGGAGAAGAAATGTGTGGGAAATATCAGAAAGGGAGACAGAACATAAAGACTCCTAACTCTGGGAAACGAACTAGGGGTGGTGGAAGGGGAGGAGGGCGGGGGGTAGGGGGTTGAGTGGGTGACGGGCACTGAGGAGGACACTTGACGGGATGAGCACTGGTGTTCTTCTGTATGTTGGTAAATTGAACACCAATAAAAAATTATTTTATTAAAAAAATAAAAAAATAAAAATAAAAATAAAAATAAATAAATAAATAAATAGGGCAAGAGAAAACTTTTGAAGGTGATGAACCTGTTCATTATCTTGACTATGGTGATAATTTCACAGATATACATATATATATATTATAAACGTATCAAATTGAACACTTTAAAGAAGTTCAGTCTACTTCATGTCACCTGTACCTCAATAAAGCTGTAAAAAAAAATCCTCTGACTCACTTAAAAGGGTATTATATTTATCACATATCTACAAAGTACCTAGGAAAAAGCCAGAAATACAGAAAATGCTCACTGTAAACTTGATGACTGAAAAGAATACTAATTAAAAATTGTGATCAAATTTTAGGGAACCCTGGGTGGCGCAGCGGTTTAGCGCCTGCCTTTGGCCCAGGGCGCGATCCTGGAGACTCGGGATCGAATCCCACATCGGGCTCCCGGTGCATGAAGCCTGCTTCTCCCTCTGCCTATGTCTCTGCCTCTCTCTCTCTCTCTGTGTGACTATCATAAATAAATAAAAAAAAAATTAAAAAAAATTTTAAACTAACCTCAAAAGGTGTACATTTATTAAGTATTTACTAGTCTGTAGTATTTCTTTTGTTTATGCAGGCACAGAGCATAAACAAAAGTATAAGACAATATCGTATCAGCTTCTAAAAGCACAAATTACACAAAAATAACCAGTTATATATAATTCATTTTCATCTCTTTATTAAAATACTTTCTCTAAAAATTTGGGTGACACTGCTTATATGATTTATTTAACATTTAATTAATAAATCTCTATAAACAATAAGCTGAATTATATGCTTAGTTGCTTTATTATTGCTATTATTATTATTATTATTATTATTCTCTTAGACTAGCTGGGCTTTCTTCCTATTCCCTGTCTGGGGAAATCAAAATTAGTATAGTTCTTTTTCTATTAAATAAATATTTAACAAGTCAGTTTCTAAAATTTTTACTTCTTGCACTTAACTCTACTTACCAAAATGAGTACTTTCCTCTCCCACATTCCACCTATCCCCAGACCCCATTCAAGTATTTCTTTATCATATACATTAGCAACACAGTGTCAATTTTGGTTGGTCATCTTAAAATCCTTCTAAATGTGCAGTGAAACTTCAGCCTTTCCTTTATTCTAATAGTCCATAATTTCTTAAAAATTAAAGCTATGCGCCCTTCCCAGAGCATCTATTAATATGCCAAAAGATTTTATAAATCAGTTAGTGTCCATATACTAGCTGTCATCTTATTAAAATTATTCTTGTTCACGCATAGTTTCCTTATTAAAAAATAATCTTAGTAAGTTTTATCTTGGGTCTTCCCATTTGATTTATGTGGTAGATTTTATAATGGCAACTTTACCAAATCTCAATTTACAAAATCTCTGGTATGTGATATAGTATAATAAAACTTTGACTTGAGATATTAACTAGGTGATAAAATGCTACATAAGATTCATTTGTAAGGTGTAAACTGCTAGTTCTAACTTAATACCCTGTAACTAGAGAGAAATATAGAACTCATGCCTATGCCTGGAAGAAAAAAAAGGCAGAAGAACCAAGAAAGTTGCCTTTTCACTATTCCAGCACCTTAAGAATGATGACATAAGATGGTGATCATCTGAGTAAAACTCAATACAATACCAACACTCCTCCTGGGAAACAGGATTCCCTATTCCTCTGTCAGGGCCCCACCATCCAGGGCAAGGACAAAAGATCACAACAACTGGATCTACATCAAATCTGGATCTGACCCAAAAAAATGTTTTCCATCTGTAACCACCTCTTCTCTTGCCAACTCTTGTCCAGTACCCTTTGCTACCACTTTTTAAACCATATTAGTGTGTTATGCCACTGACCTGACCTCTTCTCTTAAATACTGGTAGCAGCAGCACTTCTTTGAAGAGACAGACTCCCAAGTGCACGCTACTTAGCTTAAAGAAAAGCAAAAGGATTCAGATTTTCTGTTCAGTTACTCCATTATTTTCTTAGAATGAAACACTGTCTTAGGGAGTCTATTTATATCATCAGACCCCTGAGGCACCACCACTCACCAGGAAGAATTTACACCCCACCGGAATCTCTATGCCCCCTTCTTCAGCACACTTGTAGTTGAATTCCAGTCTTCCCTTTATTTTACGAGCCTGGAAAATCTCTTTCCTATTCATTCAGTATCTGCACCATACTTCAGTATCCGTGCTATAGCGAACATGACTAATACTCAAAAATAAGAAGTAGACTCTGAGTTATATTTTCCAATATATCTTGGATTATCTTGAATAGAGTCATTCACCAAGGTGGTAAGACAGGATATTTGATAACTCACTTTCACTAAAAATATCAAGATGCTCTACAGACACCTGGACTGATTCTGTCATTTATTTGCTTGCTTACGCAGGTGAATAACGTTCACGAAATAAAGATCTAATGTTATCCTTCAGCAAAAACTCCACTCAGAGAAAACCTGTACTTCTAAAACACTGGAACTCTGTGCTATTATTTCATTATCTGTAAATCGATACTAAAACCCCCAGACTGGGATCCCTGGGTGGCGCAGTGGTTTGGCGCCTGCCTTTGGCCCAGGGCGCGATCCTGGAGACCCGGGATTGAATCCCACGTCGGGCTCCCGGTGCATGGAGCCTGCTTCTCCCTCTGCCTATGTCTCTGCCTCTCTCTCTCTCTCCCTCCGTGTGACTATCATAAGAAAAAAAATAAAAAAATAAAAATAAATAAAAATAAAACCCCCAGACGATTTTCCATAGGTGTCAGAAAGAATGACCTATTATAAAATAAGGAGTGGGGGAGATAAGGGGCAAGAAACACCAACATGCATCCAGGAACTCCAACCAATCTGTTTATGTCAAAATCAAATTCTCTAAGATCTTTTCTCTCAGGGTCAATTCAATTCAAAGTGTAACTAGGACTTTTCCATGGGCTGACGGAACTGAATGACCTACACGTTTTTAAGGAGAGAAAGCGTTCAAGAAACCATCATAAATGAAATTGAAAGACAGGATGAACAAAAAACAAATTCACAATACATGTGACTGAGAAAGGCTTAATAGCCATACTACATAGAGGGTACAGAGACATTCATTAAGCAAAAGATAAACAATTCCGTATAAACTAGGCAATGTATATGAACTATCAACCTCAAAAGATAAATACTAAAGATATTTTAAAAATTGGTCACAATAATAATCAGAGGACTGAAAACTGAAATGATAATAATATACTTTTCTCACTTGCCAAAGTGGACAATATTTTTACAATGATAATGCTCAGGGTTAGCAAGGGTTTGGGCAGCAAAGTGTTCACATATGTTGCTATTCACAATGCAAATTGCTCTTCTTCAGGGCACCTGGGTGGTTCAGTGGTTGAGCATCTGCCTTTGGCTCGGGTCATGATCCTGGGGTCCTGGGATCAAGTCCCACATCAGGCTCCCTGCAGGAAGCCTGCTTCTCCCTCTGCCTATGTCTCTACCTCTCTCTCTGTGTCTCTCATGAATAAATAAATAAAATCTGTAAAAAAATTGCTCTTCTTAGAAGGCAATGTATATTTATAGGATATGTATATCAATTTATGTATATTTTTAAATGTATACATATTTTAAAGGCATACATATCATATATTTTAAAGACACACATATATTTATATAATGTATATTAATTGATATTATGTATTATTATGTATTTTAAAATATAACATTGAAAACATATTTATTTATTATTATATATATATGCAAATATAATGGAAGTATATATTACACGATTATTTTGAAAGGTATATTTCTATTTTACTACCATTTCCTAACAAACTAATTGAAAATATGCTGATTTAAGATTCTGGCTCTCCTAAAGTGGATGACTTTCATGGCACATAGACAAAGTCTCCTTTGGGATTCTTCTCAGAATCTTTGATATCATCTAATGGAGAATGAAGAATAGACATCATTCTTCAACAAACCAACAAAACTAGATGTATTGTCAAACATTACAGACACTCCCTCTACAGGCAGAGTAGATGGAATTATCTTCCAAATGAATTTTTTCTTAGCAAAGTAACTATTTTGAAGAAGTCAACTTCACAATTTCCAAAAGAGGCCCACAAAGTGATATTAGCACATACATAATATGGGTAAATCCAAAAATTAGATCATTAAGACATCTGGGGTTTCACTCAGTTGCGTGTTGAGGAAAAAATGGAGTAGCTTCCAATTCCTTCATTATCCACTTCAAATTATTAGAATAAATGTCAGCAATTCTGGAGTCTATGACATCATGTAAAAAGACTAATTCTGTTCTCATTCTGCTCCAAGTTACAAATAAGCACTGCCATTTCCAGCACAAATGAATTCACCAAAATCAGTCATTATGTAATGCTTCTTTTATTTGACATTATAACAAGCAATTTCCTAGAATGGATCAAAAAGAATATGGATTGAAGAAAACTTTGGTCTTGGTAAAATTCCAGGCTTTAAATTGAAACTACTTCACATTTTTTTATCTGTGTTTTTGATTGACCAATGTAAGGGGCTCATTGGTTCCAAGAGCTTTATGTTTCCATTGTATGAGTCTTTCTGTAAGGAAGTAGGCTTTGAGGCCCATCACATTTAATGATAAAATCAAAACCAATGTGGGACATCAAAGTGGCTCAGTCGGTTAAGCATCGGCCTTTGGATTAGGTCATGATCTCAGAATCCTGGGATGGAGGCCCACATCAGGCTCCCTGCTCAAACCTGGAAAAGGAAGATTTATCTCTCAAGGAAGATCTCCTTGAGGAGACGATGCCTCAGCTAAGTCTTAAAAATGAAAAGGCTTTGGGCAGCTCGGGTGGCTCAGCAGTTTAGCGCAGCCTTTAGCCCAGGGTGTTATCCTGGAGTCCCAGGATCGAGTCCCATGTCGGGCTCCCTGCATGGTACCTGCTTCTCCCTCTGCCTGTGTCTGTGCGCCTCTCCCTGTCTCTGTCTCATGAATAAATAAAATCTTTAAAAATAAATAAATAAATAAAATGAAAGGGCTTCTTTTATCTGTTCTTACTTCAATGAAACAAATAATCAATTTATTAGGCACGTACTTTAAAACCATGCAATGACAGAGGTTAAGCAGTGCCTTTAATATTTGGGCCCAGGGTAGAGTAGTCTGTCAAGAGGCATGGCTCTGGAGAAAAGTCCAGTGTGAAAGAAATGTGCAGGACAAACTGAGTAAGAACCTGAACTGAGGCACGTAAAATTTTATAATGAAAAAAATATGAGAGAATAAGATTTGGTAAGTGGACATAGAAAGAATTAAAAACCAAAGGGCACAAATTTGTTTCTATGAATTACCTGGAAAGAGATAGTGACGATACACTATTAATTAGAAACAGAGGAGGTCTCATGATGTGCAGGTAATCACCTTTGGGGAAAGCTGCTAAGTCCAGTGTAAACATGTAAGTCTAGTTCATGAGATCAGTTGGCCTGAATGAAGAGGGACAGGGATACTGGGAGCTTGAGGACAGAGAGGTGACAGCTCAGGGAGAGTGATCTATGAAATGGACAAGAGAAGAAAGAAGTAGAGGTAAAAGCCCAACTAAAATTAGAGATCATCAATCTTGAGTGTAATAAATTATTTCACCATTGAATGACTTTCTTCAGCAACATCCTATGACCTGGAAGCAAAAGCAGATGAAATAAATGCTGCACTGAGAAATGGTATCACAGAAAAGCAAAGCAGCAAATAAATCCATGTGCCCAAATGTTTGCCAAATAGTAGCTCATTTAGTGCTCACCAAAGACTATATAATAGAGCCTAATCATACCTGCACTTGTCAGACCTCCTAGAACTTTCCACATGCCCACAAACATGGCATCATTTTATAGTTCCAATATGATTAGACATGTTTGAGGACTACTATTATGATACCTTGTTTAAAATGTTTCTTTTGTTCTAATAATAGCAAGTAACTTCAATGAGATTCATATGTTCAATAATCTTCACCAAGATTTCAACTCCTGTGCTTTGAGAATTCATTTCATCTTGTGCAATAAGTTTTTATTTTGTTTCCATTGCAGAAAAAAGTAAGTTGAGACCTAAAACAGTTAACAAGGGTCAGTCAGCTACCCAAAACAGTTAACTAGGGTCATTCAGCTACCATGTGGTGGAGGAAGATTAAGGCCCAGACTTTTCACATTTCTACCTTGGTAGGAATGCAAAGCAGGCAAAGAGAGAAAATACCTGTTCATGAAGGTAAGAACAAGATTTAGCATGGGGCACCTGGGTGGCTCAGTGGTTAAGTGTCTGCCTTTGGGTCAGGGTGTGATCCCAGAGTCCTTCACCGGGCTCCCCTGTCCTCTACCTCTGCCTATGTTTCTGCCTCTCTCTGAGGGTCTCTCATGAGTAAATAAATAAAATCTTTAAAAAAAAAAAAAAAAGAATAAGATTTAGCAGATGTAAAGAAATGTCAGGAAGGGTCAACTAAAAGCAAGCAATATGTGACCTAGAACAGGGTTGATAATGGCAAAATCCAGGGTATGAGAGTAATAATAAGCAGTATTAGGAAGTGGAAGTGGAAGGTTGCTGGCAGTATATTGAGCAACAAACTTTGATTCAGTGTTCATGCTCAACATGGATATTAAGGTTCCTAAGTATTGAGTGGGAGATAAGAAGAAATATGAGAAAGTAATGTGAGCAGTAGCATGAACACAATGTCCAAGTGAAGCAATGGCAGGAAACAATTGAAATGCCAAAGGCTTAGAAATGCAGAGAACAAGCTGAGCCTTTCTGAGTTTATAAGAATAACAAAAGAAGCCAACTAGATAGATAGATAGATAGATAGATAGATAGATAGATAGATAGATTATAGTTACAGTTAGAGCTGTTTCTACTTATATACATGATATATCATATAGTCAGATAGATATATATACTTTTATATAATCTTATTTGAAGGCCACATTTCTACTGAAGGAGTAAAGAAAGTCTGAAGATGATAGAAAGTTTCTAGCAGTGAAGTAAATGTTACATTAAAAAAAAAAAAAACCCATGGGAGAGGTTAGGTGAGGGATGGGCATGAGTAGCCCATGAATGAAATTAATGGATGAGCTGAATCTGAATGAGTTTGTGTGGAAGAATCAAGAAAGACAAAGACAAACCAAAGAGAGCAGTGACTAATACCAGAGAGTGGGAAACAGAAAAGAAGAAAGGAGTATTTAAAAAAAAAAAAAAAGATTTTATTTATTTATTCATGAGAGACACAGAGAGAAGCAGAGACATAGGCCGAGGGAGAAGCAGGGTTCCCGGGGAAAGCCTGATACAGTACTCGATCCCAGGACCCCGGGATCACAACCTGAGCCAAAGGAAGACGTTCAACCAATGAGCCACCCAAATGTCCCAGAAGGAGTATTTTTGTAGCAGTTTAATCCAGAAGTAAGTACACTATCATAAGAGTAGTAGGCAGAGATTCTTACAAAATTTCACAAAAGGTGTTTTCCGATTTGGTCATGTACTTTGTACTTTATAGCAAGATCAAGCATTTTCCCAGCCTGTTTTGCTCTTAAATAGACCTCAAATTAGAAGCAAGGTGTGTGCTTACCAGGAACATGGGATACATCAAACTCTAGTCTATGAATTTTTTATAGGCAGTGAAGAATTAAAAGATCAGATTAAATTCAGAGCAATAACTGAAACCCTGCTCAGAATTAATGTGCCTCATTACTTGAGTGAACCTTCAAGAGTAAATACTGCTCATTTTGCAGTCAGAGCACCAAACTAGTGACATGTTTCTAGTGAGCTCAGGCAATTCACTCATACTTTAATATGATATTTCATAATTATGATAAAATATTCTAGGATGGAAATTATGTTTGGCCATTTATGCAAACTTTCATTTTGTGCAAGTTAATATAATTCATGACCTGGAATGCCTCGGGGCTTAAATATTTAAATGATGTTTAACATAATCTTTCCCAATGGATAAAACTATTTGGGGGGAAAAAAGCAAGATTTGAATGATACTAAGAAAATGTTTACTTAAACTTATATTTGCATGATGCTTAGAAGAAATGCTTCAATTCATTTTATAATCTACTGTTCTTCTGTGCTGTTCTTTATTCTTAGGATATTTGTCATCTGAATCTCTTCAGATTTGTTTTAAGTAACAACAGATATGTGTTTTAAGTAACCACATATCCATTTTTACTAACCATGGTAGGTCATTTGCAAAGATGACCTCTCGTATACATGCACACTTGCAATGTGACTCTGCTTCTCCTCACACCAAGAAGTGTTTTTCTCCACCCTTTGAATCTGGGTTTTGCCATTTGACTTGCTTTGACCAATGGAATATTGCCACAAGATAAGCAAGCATGAGATAAACAAAGACTTAAAAAGTACTTGCACATTAAGGCTTGCTCTCTTTTGACTCCATTTGGAGTCTAAGACCACAGTGTAGATAATCTTGAACTAGCCTACTGAATCAATCATTCAGAGTGGAGCAAAGCACCCCAGCTTGACAGACTGCTAACCACCTCACTTGTGAGTGAGCCCATCTTAGACAATTGAATCCTTGTTAAGCCACCAGAAAATGACAGCCAAGTGATTGGCCCAGGAAAGACCATCAGCCCAGCTGAGCTTGAAAACTGCCCAAGCTGATGACTCATAGAATCATAAGCAAATGAAATTATTTTAAGCCAATAATTGTTTTTACGTTTTGTTATACGGCAATTAACCAATGCATGAAACAGATAGCAATTGTTCATTTAAAGAGCAGTGGTAGAGAAGAGAAGTGGTAAACAAAGCACAGCTTTAGTTGGAGGAAAATGAGGAAATAAAAGTATGAGTGTTAGGTTAATCCTCAGTCTCACCCAGTTGCAATATATATACCTCCACTGACCCTCTAGAAAATGCTTAGTCTTGGAAGCTAGCTTATGGTATTTGAAAACTCTAGAAATATGTTACTTCTAAATGATATCCATTCCAGTATCCTATTATTCTAATAATCCATTTATTAAACCTTATTTCCTGATTTGTTAATAGTGAAATACTGGGAAGCAGCTTCGGCGCTGGGTTAGTTCATTGCTGCATCTCTACATTGATCACCAGATACCTGTGTCACAGTCATTCACTTTATGTCACTCATAGGAAAGGCTTCTGGGGGAGATGACTCCACCAAGAGTTAGACTGCACTAAGCCCTTTGCCACAAGATAAGGAAAAAATTACCGAAATTACTGGTCAGGATCTGTGATAATGGTTTTTAAGGATGGATTTAATAATCACCAGTGGATTTGTTTAAAACTACCAATTTTTTCCCCATCTACTGGAAATTTTAATTCATTTAGTCTGAGATGGGGTACTAACATCTGCCTTGTTTTAACATCACAGGTAATTGCCATGCAATTTTACTAGTGTGAAAACAAAAGAGGACATTAACAATGTGATATGATTTGAGAGGTAACACGGAATTTTTTAATAATATAACTACCTCTGCTTAGGTGGTTCAGTTGGTTGAGTGTCTGACTCTTGATTTAGGTTCAGGTCATGATCTCACTCCTGGGGTTGGGCCCCAAGTCTAACTCTGAGCCCAGCAGAGAATCCGCTTAAGGATTCTCTCTCTCCCTCTTCCTCTCCCCTTCGCTCCTCCCCCTACTCACACATATGAGCATGCTGTCTCTCTCAAATAAATAAATCTTTAAAAATAATAATAATAATAAGATAAAACCCCTCTGACTAATATCATGCTTGATGTTACACTGGCTCTTCTTTGGCTAAAAATAGATTATTCATGTGCAGGGCAGTTACATCAGGGAAAAGCTTTTAAACAAAAGGGAAAAGCTTTTAAACAAAAGACCTGGATTCTTTCATAATTGCTTACCTAACCTTGGTAGAGTCATTTAACCTCTCAGTTACCTCCTCTGCAAGATAGGGAAAGAAATATCTGCTTTCTGGATTACTGTGAATGTCAAATGAGATGCATGGGAAAGTATTTTGAAAAGTCTAAAATGTCATCTAAAATAAGGAATTATCACCTTTCAAGAGGAAAAACCCATTAACTTCTCAGAACAACCTCACTTATTTGAATCTCTAGCCTATTACCTAATAAAATCATGAGGAAATGAGAATAGGCCCAGGTAACTTTAGATTGGAAGGGAGGAGACCTCTGAAGTGGGATAATATTCACAAAGGAGGATCCAAGCATTTCACTTCAATGGGGGGATCCTCCCCAAGTGGCATGAGGACAACACAGATTAATGGAACAGAATGAGGTAATTAAAAAAAAAAAAATGTTAGACACAAGTATCAGCTACTTCCTTATTTAAGGAAGCTCAACAAATGGCCCCAAATCAAAATGGTTCATTGGCTTCATTTTATTCTTAAATGATGGGACAGACAGAGAGAGAAAGAATAAAGTAAGATATACCTCAGAATAATGCACTTGATTGGATATATTTGATTTTTATAGGCAGCTTTTCTCTTCATCTTTTTTCATTTGAAAATCAGATTATATCTATTTTTCATATTTGGAAGCACAGACCTATACTAGCAGAGTCAGAGGAGGAATTTTGCAGATACAGTAAAAATAAAAGTGAATTGCTCCTCTAATTGCCTTGCAGACTTAGCTTATATGAATAATTATTCATAATCTTTTTTTGATGCTGTAGTGTAATAAGTTTTTTTTTTCTTTTGATTGCAATGAAATAGGTTCATTTATTGAGGCTATAACGATCAAACTGAAAACTTGAAAAATGATGGACTCATGTACTAGAGAAAAAAAGCGTCTGAATATTTAAAACACTAAACAGTAAAAGTAAAGTTTTTCTCACTTCAAGCTTTCAGGAATGTTAGATGATAGTAAATCCTGTGCACTTGGTTTTTTTTTTTTTAATGTTAACATACTTTAACTCATTATATCCAAAATATTATTTCAATATGCAATCAATATAAAAAAATATTGAGATATTTTACAGTCTTTTTTCACACTGAAATTCAGTGTGTATACACTTGCCATATATTTCAACTTGGATTAGCCACACTGCAAGTGCTTAGTAGCCACAATGATGCTAGCAAACTGGAATAATCACATGGATTTAAAATATAAGAATATTCTTAGGAGAAGCAACAATTTAACAAAGAAATTCAGTTAATTTACATAATAAAGAGCTCAGAGGTGTAGGGCAAGTAGATTAGGGACAAAGCCTCTACACTTGAGCTTGACAATGGGGATGGGTAGGGGGAAAGATAGTGGGCTCTAAGGGAAGAAGGTGCTGCGCTGTCTGGCTGAGTTGAGCAGTCAATAGGAGATGAAAAGGAGGATTTTATGAGGTATTAAGGGCCTATGGGTCCCTACTATGGAGTTAAAAGAAAAACCTAAAGATTTTGTTATTTTAAAATATTTTAAGTTTGTATGGACCTCATTCTTTGTCAAGGGCACTGCTGTCTATTACAACCACAAAGGTTAAAACTTCAAAATCTTAATAAATATTTTAAAGGAGGAGGATTTTTGGTCCAAAGACTAGAGTGGAGGTGGGAGGATTAAATCCCTAATCCATCCTTCTTTTTCATTTTCATAGAATATGAGTTTGAACACTTCCTATTGCCTTCTCTGTAATTACCCATTGGAAGAGAAGAAGCAAATCTGGGGAGTTGGGAGTCTGACACTTCCTGGGGCTCATATTTCTGGGGAAAGGGCCCTGATGTTCACAGCCACTGGCCCAGCTGTCTTCCTCTGTGCTGTGGGCTGCAGCACAGGCTCTCCCTCTGTGCTCCTCCCACCCCTTGCTTAGCCTCTCTCAGGTGGTAACAGACATGTAATCTCAATGCAGCATCATAACTGCTTTACTGGAACCTTAAATTCAAAATAGCATAAAAACAGGAAGGTGGGGGTCAGGGGTTTGGAAGTCATTCTTCACATCAGAGGGCCTTCTCTTCTACTCACACACCTTATATAATGCCATTTTGTCATTCTACATTACTATAGAAATGTTATTTTCTCCCTGCTTTATTTTTTTTTAAGAGGAGCAGAGGGCGAGGTAGAGAGAGAAACCTAAGAAAGGTCCACGCTCAGCACAGAGCCCCATTTAGGACTCGATCTCACAACCTTGAGATCATGGCCTGAAACAAAATCAAGAGTTGGATGCTTAACTGACTGAGCCTCCCAGGGACCCCCTCCCAGCTTTACTGAGATATGACTGACATAGAAGTTTTAAGTCTAAAACATAATATTTGATATATGTATATGTTGCAAAATAATTACCACAAAAAAAGATTAGTTAACAGTTCTACCAAACATCACACAGTTACAAATTTGCATGTGTGGTAAAAAGATTTTAAATCTTCTCTCTCAGCAACTTTCAGATATACAAGACACTATTGTTAACTATAGTCACCATGTCACATTACATCCCCAGAATTACTCATCTTACAACTGGAAGTTTGTACCTTTGACCTCATTTGCCCATTTCCCCCACCTCTCACACCTGGCTCCTGGCAATCACCATTCTACTCTCTGTTTCTATGAGTTCGGCTTTCTTAGATTCCACATGTAAATAAGATCTTACAGTATTTGTCTTTCCCTTTCTGACTTATTTCCCTCAACATAATGCTTTCACATTTCATCCATGTTGTTGCAAATGGCAGGATCTCCTTCATTTTAGGGCTGAATAATATTCCACTGTATATATAACATTTGGTCTTTATCCATTCATCTGTCAATGAACACGAGTTGTTTCCATGTCTCGGGTATTGTAAACGATGCTGTAATGCATATGGGGGTACAAAGATCTCTTCAAGATAGTGATTTATTTCTTTGGTATATATATTCCAGTGGAATTGCTAAATTATATGGGAGTTCTATTTTAATTTTTTGAGGACCCTCCATACTGTTTTCCATAGCAGCTGCACCAATTTACATTCCCACAACAGTGGAAAAAGGTTTCCTTTCTCCCCACAACCTCCCAAACACTTGTTACTTCTTGTCTCTTCAATAAT
The DNA here is from genome assembly GCF_048164855.1 of Canis lupus baileyi. Classification (NCBI taxonomy): domain Eukaryota; kingdom Metazoa; phylum Chordata; class Mammalia; order Carnivora; family Canidae; genus Canis; species Canis lupus. The sequence goes on along the minus strand of NC_132865.1, from coordinate 14,910,115 downwards.
AGCCATGCTAACAGGTACAACTCTGTTTGCTGTAAGCCCTGACTCTCTTCTCTGTTTCTATCTGATTCCTGCCCCCTGGGTTTCTGAGATTTTTACAACAGCGTCCTATCCCTGAATAGTGGCTAGTTGGTCTTCTTGTGAGAACTGAAGTTGAAAACAACCTATGTCACCATGTTGATCTGTGTACTTGGTTTTAATTCGAAGAATGAGATGCTGATTGCTGATTTGGGAAAAATATGGGAATTCTTCTACACTGTCTAACATAAAAAGCAAAAGTATAGTCCTTTCTTCTAAAACAAGTGCATGTCAATGCTAAACACTATTCAAATCAATAAAAATTTGTTCGCTAACCTCATGAAGACATATTTTTCCTCCATACATTTCCTTATCCTATTAACTACCAAAATTTGCCTTCTGACCTTCTCTCTCCATTCCTACAAATGAACACAATGGCATATATTCCTTTTTTCATGAGCTACAGTTGAGAGCAATAGTAAAAGACACCTACAGTAAAAGATAGTACTGTCCAGCTCTCCTGAGTTGGACAAAGACTAAAACTGACTGGCCAAGTGGCTTTCTTCACTTCTGGAGATGTTCTACAAGTATGTATTATCTTATATGTCTTGATTCTCTGCCTAGATGTCTGTTATAACCTGGGGTCATCCAACCAAGCATAATTAACAGGCAAGTTAACAACCAATAACAATACAGTCTGATAGATACTGGAATAAAAGTAATATAAAAGTACAGCAATATTACAACACATCATAGGGGCAGTCAGGGACTTGTCTGTGCACTAATGTCCATGGAAGGTGGTGGTATTAGTTTTCTATTGCTGTGGATCAAATTACCACAAGTTTAGCAGCTTAACACAACACCTCCTGATTATCTCACAGTTTCTAGGGACCAAAGTCTTGGCTCAGGTTAGCCAGATCCTCTACTCAGTGTCTTCTTGGTCTGAAATCCAGCCATTGGTTGACTTACATTGTCACCTGGAGCTCAGGGTGCTCCTCCAAGCTCCTGTGGTTGTTGGGAGAATTCAGGTCCTTCCCTGTTTTCTTGCCGGCTGTCAGGCTATCATCCCAGGGCTACTCTCATTCCCTAGGGGCTGCCTGCAGGCCTTTGCCCCACAGCTTTCTCCCCAGCCTTCTCAGAAGGAGCAATGGGAAAACAAAAAAAGGAGACCTTATTTAAAATGAAGTGGGGCTCCTGGGTGGCTCAGGTGGTTAAGTGTCTGCCTTCGGCTCACGTCATGATCTCAGGTTCCTGGGATTGAACCCTGCTTTGAGCCTTGCATGAGGCTCCCCTGCTCAGTGGGAGCCTCTTCTCCCTCTCCCTCTGCTGCTCCCCCTGCTCCTGCTCTCTCTCTCTCTCTCTCTTTCTCTCTCTCTCTCAAATAAATAAAATATTTTTTAAAAAAGAAAAAGGCAAACAACTAAGTCAGAAACCTCCCTGAAGGGCGAGGTTTCATGCACCTGCCACTCATTGCTGCCTGCTTAACCAGTAGGAGGAAGGTAAGATAAGAATAATTTTGGCAAGGGAGGAAAGACATTTTTCACATAGGAATTTTATCTCCTGCTTTTAGGGAAAAGAGAGAAGATCCCTCCCTGCCCAACAACAATGCACCAACCCCGGATTGATGCCAAGGAGAAAGAGCCACAACCGCCAACATTCATTCTTCTCGGTGAACTTTGTTTCCATCAACATTCCCCCACTCTCCTCTCCAAGCCTAAGAAAAGCCGAGGATCTTCCCCTTGTTTCCTCAGACTAGCCCTCCACAGGTCTGTTTCCTCACCACAGCTTGCTTGCTTGTCCCAAATTGCAATGCCTCTCCTCTTCCAGAATAAACTCATTGTTTTACTTAAATAAAATGCTTTTTGCTCTATTCAAAGTTCCTAACAGTTTACTTTTTCAAGGCCAGGAGAACAATCTCCTCTCCAGTCTGCTAATGTGGAGTCTTATAGAATGTAAGGTAATCACAGGAGTAATCTTCCTATTGCCTCTGCCATATTTTATTGGCCAGAACAAGTTCTGCCTACACTTCAGAGGAGAGAATTACCCAAAAGCATGACTCATTTGGAGGTCTTCTGAGGATGTGTCTGCCACAAGACCACAAGAAAATTTCACAAAGAGGAGGTCTGAGATGAGTTTTGTAGGTTGCCTTTGATGGGACAGCAGGGGGAAGGAGTGGGGAGAGAGATGAGGAAAAGACATTCCAAGCAAGTTGAAGAGCCTTAGCAACAGAGCAGAGGAGGGAAGTACAAAACATTCTGAAACAGCAATTAGTCCTTAGAATGGAATAAAAGGACCTCTGTTCTTTCTACTTTGTGTGAATTTTTAGGAATTCCCAAAAAGAAGGCAGAGTTTCTGCTGCCCCGGGTGAAGTCTTTGTGTGAATTAGACAAAGACACCCCTTCTCCCAGTGTGTACACACACCAGAGACAGTTGGGTGGCTGGGTGGCCGCAGGCTGACTTTCATCCCCCACCCCCTCTTCTCTACGATGGCCTTGGGGGGGAACAGAGGAATTGGGGAAGTGGCTAGCCTGGTGCTACTGGACAACCATATCACATACGTTCCGCACCAGAGGCCTGGCCAACCGAACCCTATGGAACTTTCCCGTGGCTCCTTCCAAAGTTTTCTGCCATCACCCATGAGATGGCATTGGTCTGCCCTGAGCCCGGGCTGACCCCGGGGCACATTTCAAAAGTGGTAGATCTGAGTGGGGAAAAGGGATGGCAGTGGGGATGCAGAGACTGGATGCGAGAAGAAGGAAACCGAATTTAAAATTGAAGACTAGAAAATTAAAGTTCTGGAGATTATTCTGCATTTTTTTTTTTATAAAGTGGCAATTTTCTCCAGGCCTTCCTAGCTCTAAACACTAATGTTTCAAAACAAGTTAGGTATAATATATTTCAATATTCATTAACTAAAATGATTTTCAATCCAACTCTATACATGGTATTAAGGACGAAATACATTTTTATTTTTCCAAAAAAAAAAAATAATAAAATTATTCATCAAGAGCCTACCATATGCTAGGTACAAACCTTTATAAACATTGTTTCAATTCATCCTTACATCCCTGAAAAATAATTATTAAAATACATATCTTATTGAGATGCCAGGATATGAGGTCCAAAGCAGGAGTTCCAGTCCCATGTATTTTGTGTGACTCATGCCTCTCAGGAGTTGTACAATCTGGCCGGGTCAAATGTTCCCACTTAAGTGGAAAAGGAAACCCTAATCCTTTGGCTCCTTCTTTGTACTGCACCAAAGAATAAACTTCCATTGCTTCAGAACTCTGGCAAATTTTACTTTTCAGATTTGAGCTGTGGTTTTACCGAGTTCTGTAGCCATTAGGTATTTATTGAGCCATTACCATATGTCAAACACAGTCTTTGGTGCTCTACCTGTTATTTCATCTAATCTTCATAGCTTTCTTTCTCAGATATGATCAAGCTCCCATTGCACATACAGGGAAACTGAGATGACAGGTTAATAAACCTGCTCAACGAGAATCAGGCAGTAATTGGAGGGTTCAAGATTGAACCCAAGAATCCTTGACTCACTGTGCAAAACTAATCTGAGAAACTATGGGGGACACCACACACTCCTCAGGCTGACTTCCCCACATAGTTAATCTGAAAGTATCTTCACATTTATCTCTTTCCTATTTAAACTGTCATGCTACTTTGCAATGATTTATCATCACACATCAGGTTTTATAGTCACCTCCACACAAATCTGCGGCTGATTAATTAACTAAAATTGGAAGACATTTTGATGATGAAAAGTGCTAAGCATTGCTATGAATAATAATTAGTGTGCTACTCCAACTAAATTATGTATGTCAGTATTGGGAATCAATCAGCAGAGGGAGGGTCAGACCTCAGATGGCCAAACTAGATAAAATGGATTAGTCAGAGCAACACAAGTGACTCAGGCACATATTAGCAGGAAAAACAAAAATAAAAAACAACAGGAGCACCTGGGTGGCTCAGTGGTTGAGCATCAGCCTTTGGTTCAGGTCGTGATACCAAGGTCCTAGGATCAAGTCCCACACTGGGCTCCCCGCAGGGAGCCTGCTTCTCCCTCTGCCTGTGTCTCTGCCTTTCTCTGTGTGTCTCTCATGAATAAATAAAATAAAATCTTTAATAGATAAATAAATAAGAAAAAATTAAAAAACAACAACAACAAAAGCCTTCCTGACCACCTACTATATGCTGTGCACCATTCAGGATCTTGGAGACACAATGTTGAACACCACAGAAATAGTGCCTGCCTTTGGGCATCTTAGATTCCAGAACATGGCAGGCATGACCTGCGGCCCCAGCACAACAATCTACTGTGCTAAGAACATCTGGCAGTCCGCAAGCATAGCAGGAGAAAACAAGTACATGTCCAAGGTCACTGTGATTCAGAGCCTGCTCTCCAGTCCCTAGGATGGTTGAGATGCAGGTGAGGTTTCGGTCTTAGAAGAGAACCAAGACAGGCAAGGCTTTGATGGGGTCTCAGCTACTGAAATAAGGCAATGACCTGCCCACAGGAAGTAAGCAAGAACTTGGTTACTAGAAACAAATCAGGGCCTGATCACCAGGAAGGGTAAAGTAAGGTTAGTTTTCAGGCCTAGACTTTTATAAAGCCCCCTGCAGCCTGCTAGAAACAGCAGTGACCCCAGAGACCGAGGTACACATGAGCTATGTTCTCCTGTGTACTTGCTGCTGCTGTGGGAACCAGAGAGCCACGGAGGGAGGAAGCCCCATAAGCCACCCCACTCTCCCAGGCTGTTTTCTTTCTAAGATGTCTCACATTTATATAGCTGTAATGAAACATCATGCCACCAGAAGTCCCAAACCGGAAGGTACCCAAATGATAGTCACACACGAGGCTTTCCCCTTCCCTACCAAAGACCTTTTTTCTGAGCAAGAATTAGATAGCTGTCTCACAGGTTTTCTTGCCCAGAAGTTCCTCCTGAGGGTAATTGCCACCTTCATTTCTGGAAGCAGGACTCCCAGTCTTTGCTCTAAGCTGTGAATTCGCTTTAAAAAGGGAATCAGTCCTGAAGCTGGTGCACATGCAGATGTGTGCTGTCTTGGATTGCAGGAGGCCGCTGTGACCCACTCAGTTCTCTGATTTGAATTCTTATCGGGGAGTCAATTTCTTCACAGGTGCCATTTCATTTCCCTTCTAATTCTATGACTAATCCCTTTCAATACTGCAGAGGCGTCTGCGTTTCTTCCCTTTTGCCCTACTCTTGTTAATTTTTCAGGTGTGATAGGAGAGTCATTTTCCTTCGGTGATGCGATGCGTAAGCCTATAGGCTATAATCCCCAGTGGTGACTGGCACAAATTGCATTCATTTGATCAAACAAATTAGAACCACTGTCTTTTGAGAAGCAATATTTTCCCAAAGAATGAAATTTTTAAAACGGAATGTTTCAAGTGTCACTCACCCCATTTTCTTTAAAGACATTTCTTCTCAAGAGCATCATCACAAACAAACTCATTTGCATCTAAGCTCGGACCTAAGCATTGCCAAAACTGTCAAATATTTTAGGACAAGTATTTGTAAATGTTTCCACATGAGGTATATAAAAGGCTAAGTGACTTTTCTGTGGGCATGTGGTAAAATATTCAAGAATCAAATATTCTACACAACTCCTGGTGACCAATAACCTTAGAAGGTTCTTTCATATATTTCAAATTATTTTATCCACAAAACAAATTAGAGTTATGATGCCCATTTGGCCTTGACACGCTCATGTTTATATACATGGACCCTCACAACAGCCCAGATCTCCTGACCTTAAATTATTTTCCTTTCTGAACTGTACATGCTCAAAAACTGTTACCTAATATACAAAGAGGTGGATCAGGGAATAAGTTAAATAGGTGATGGAGATTAAGAAGTGCACTCGTTGTGATGAGCACTGGATGTTGCATGGAAGTGTTGAATCACCTGAAACTAATATTACACTGTATGTTAACTAACTGTAATTTTTTTCAAGGTTTATCTAAATTCAAGTTAATTAACATAGAGTGTTTTATTAGTTTCAGGGGTAGAACTTGCATATAATATGCAGTGTTTGCATATAATACCCAGTGCTCATTACAAGTGTCTTCCTTAATGCCCATGATCCATTTACCCCATTCTCTCACTCATCTCCCCTCCTGCAACCCTCAGTTTGTTCTTTATAGTTAAGAATCTCTTATGGTTGTCTCCCTTTCTGTTTTATCTTATTTTATTTTTCTTTCATTTTCCCATGTTCATGTGTTTCATTTCTTAAATTCTACATTTGAGTGAAATCAAATGGTATTTGTCTGTCTCTGACTGACTTAGGTCGCTTAAGATAATACATTCTAGTTCCATCCACATCGCTGCAAATGACAAGATTCCATTATATTTGAGGGCTGAGTGTATATATACCATGTCTTCTTTATCCATTCATCAGTCTGTGGACATTTGGGCTCTTTCCACATGTTGACTATTGTGGATAGTGCTGCTATAAACATTGAGGTGCATGTGCACCTTTGAGTCATTATTTTTGTATCCTTTGAATAAATACCTAGTAATGCAATTCCTGGATCATAGGGTAATTTTATTTTTGACTTTTTGAGGAACTTCCACACTGTTTTCCAGAGTGGCTGCACCGGTTTGCATTCCCACCAACAGTATATAAGCCAGTGAGATAAATTGCTGTTATCCTTAGAATGGCTGAGGAAGGTAAGGTTCTCTCTTGGTAAAAATTCATCCTGAAATGACTAGGTTTTTTCCAAAAATACTCAGATGGTTACCTCTTTATTGGAGTTGGAAATTTTTATATCAAAATAGACTCTTAAGGACAGCCAAAAGTAGGCTAAAACTCTTGATTTGATTTTTTTTTTCCTCACTATATAGTCTTCCTGAGGTTTCAAACTGGGAAGGCTCATCATCAAGGACTCCTTGTCATAGAAGGTGACCAGAAGAATACAAAGCTGTCTGGGTCTTAACCACTACATGACCCTGCCTCTCATTGTACTGTGTAAGTAAACATACACAAAGACACCCACACACACTGTGTGTGTGTGATTTTCACATGCCAGTCACTGTAATAAGGACTTCTGCATGTTATTTTCCATGTCACCACTATAAGCAAGGTATAATCTCATTACTTTTTGTTCTATTTTTGTATCAAAACTTGCTAATTTCAGAAATACAAATTTGAGCTCTTATTAAACTCCCTCTTTGCTAATAAATAAGATGAGTTATATAATTGGGTAAATAATCAGGCCTTTTAAAAGAGTTAAAGATGAAATTGCCCAAGGAATAAAAATCAATGGGAGTAAAGACCTCACAAGGAAAAAAACTTGTACATCCAAAGTCAGTAGATGAGAGTAATTGACACTGCAAAGATGATGCTACAAAGGTAGTTTCTAAGAAGATTAAGAAATAAATAGCACTGCAAAAGACTTTGCCGTAAACTTCAGAGAAAATAAATCTATAAATAATTTCATATTCAAGCTGGAAAGTGTATTTGGAAGAACAAAGTTGCCAAATTTCTGTTAAAAATCAGATATAGACAACGTCCAATGATGAGCGATCATAAAGCTCAGCTTTGTAGTTCTAAACAGTGACTGTAAAAAACCATTATCCTCTCACACACACACACACGCACATGAACATGCACACATACACACTGACGCACAAAATGCATTTTGCATTTTTATTCTACTTGCCAATATTCATAACTTAATCACTGGTCAAATGCCTCTTCCACCATGTTTTGCTTTCTTTCTAGCCCCTTCTCCATTCACAGGGGCCTGGGGTCTCACAACCATGAAAGTCAGGTAAGTTATCAACTTTAATATGTTTCAACATAAGCATATCAAAAATTTCCTTAAAAAAAAAATTTCCTTAAGAGAGGCTAATATGCTATATTCACACAAACATATATATGGAAATATTATTTTTTAAAGATTTATTTATTTATTTATTTATTTATTTATTTATTTATTTATTTATGATAGACATAGAGAGAGAGAGAGAGGCAGAGACACAGGAGGAGGGAAAAGCAGGCTCCATGCCGGGAGCCAGACATGGGACTCGATCCCGGGACTTCAGGATCGCACCCTGGGCCAAAAGCAGGTGCTAAACCGCTGAGCCACCCAGGGATCCCCGCAAACATATATATGGAAATATTAGTATGTGAGAAGTACAGAAGGCTTACTATGCACCAGACCCTTTATAAGCATTACTTATAATCCTACATGTAACACTATGTCTGCATTTTAACTTGAGGAAATCAGTACACAAAGACATTAAAAGATGTGTTCTAGGTCCTAGAAATGGAAGTGACAAAGTTAGAATTTAAGCCCTTTTCCTTTTTTTTTTTTTTAAGATTTTTTTTTTAAACTTCTTCATGAAAGATATGGAGAAAGGCAGAGACAGGAGAAGCAGGCTCCATACAAGGAGCCCGATATGGGACTCGATCCCAGGACTCTGGGATCACACCCTGAGCCAAAGGTGGACACTCAACCACTAAGCCACCCAGCCATCCCAGAATTTAAACCCTTTTCTTCCTGACCCCAAACACCTTATTCTTTCTGCAATACCAATCCGTCCTGTAAGTACATAAGACACAGCAAAAAGGAGCCCACAATCTCTAGGAATCTTTATAACTAGAAAAAGTAACAGAAAATGATTAAGAATATTAAAACAAATGGAGTTGGAGAGAGAAGAAAGATAAAATCACAGACTACTCAAGACCTATTTCTCTATGAAATAATTGTTTTTCTTTAAACAGAAGTCACAAAAAAGTTACATTCAGATATTATTTGAATACACATAAAGAGCAATCTTTATAGTCTGTATAGTCTGCACATGTCTAGACTTTGAGAAATGCTAAATTGTGTAAGCACCTTTTGAGACAACCAATGCCTTCCTACTATTTGAGTTGATACAGGCAAGGCGCTTAAGGGCCTTGCATGGCTTATAGTAAATGCTATACAAATGTTTGCTGCTGTTGTTGCTATCTTTGATGATCTATTCCTCCCCCTTCTCCTTCTTCTCCTCCTCCTGTAAAAATTCCGTCACTGCCATCTCTGTTAATAGACTCTTGCAGTCATCAACTTGCCTCCTCCTTGGCTGCAGATGGTCAATCCAGTAGAAATCTGACTCAAACCATTCAGATTTCCTCTCCCAGAAATTTATTTGGCGATTATACATCATCTCTGTTAGCATCAAACTGAGTGGACAGTTAGGGGTCCAGGAAGGCCATTTTATAGTACATGCACAAGTAAGTCAACCTGCTAAGAGAGAGGAAAGTGAAGGAGATCAGAGAAAAAGACAACAGAGATACCTCATAGACCCAGAGGGAGGGAGACAGAGAGAATGAGGATGCAGTGGATTGGAATGACATTTCATTTTGGCTTCAGCTCTTTCTGACTTCACTTCCTCTCAGTAGGGTGATGTTTACTTTTAACATATTTCCATTTTTGCTTAAGTTAATTTGAATGGATTTTGATAAATGGTAAAAGTTATTGCTGATTATAACAAAAATGCATTCCAAAATAAAAGGTGACAAAAAAATTTGAGGAAAAAACCCAAGACCCACATTCTAATTCACTTATTTTAAGAGAAAACACAAGAATGACTTTAGATTGAAGTTGTTTTTATAATACTCTTGATTGGAATGATTCTACTTTGAGATCCATTGAGTATACTCTAGTAGTTTGAGATTTAGACCTGTATACTTCCTTAATGGCTTTCTGGAACATTTTTCTGTAAGCGTACTACTACAATGCACAAAATTGTATCTTGATGGACTGAAAGGATTAAAAAGCTTCTTTAATTAACCGACTTTCTGCTGAGAAATGACTTGGGTACGGGCCAAAGGAGAGGATTCTAGCAAAGACTGCAGTACCTGGATACTATTGACACAACAGTGGGAAATATTAATATAAGTTTTAGAGCAATCAAGTCTTCATGGAAGCATATGTAAACTGGGAAACAAAATTGTCCGACACATATCCTGTTAGTCTGGTATAGCTGAATTTCCTGTCTCTTGAGAATTGCTTCTTATGACTGGTTTGGGATCTGAAGTATGAAACCATGTTATTCTATGGCTATAAAATGGTGAGACTGATTTCTGTGATGAATCTACAATAAAAATCATCTTTTCCCATTTTACACATGCATGCACACATACGTATACCATCCTGATTTACACAAAATTCTTGCATGCTGAGAGGCAGGCAGCAGCAGTTCTTTTTTCCACTTCACCATAGTAAGGATTTCCTGCCGTTCCTTCCTTCCACACATCTGTTCTGACAGTCCACTACCACCATTTGTGCCTCTCCAAGATCCTTCCTAGATCCTTCCTGTGCCTTCCTAGAGCCTCTACTTCCAACCTCTGACCTTGTCAGTCCTTCATCCAGGCCTGCTAGAGACCTCTTCCCTAATTGTGGAAACTAAATTAGTGACCTGATGAAAGGTCTCCACCCATACTTCTGTGTATACAGGAATGAAGGGAGGAAAGATAAGTTACAGATATCCCAAGTTAGAATTCTGAATATATCTTCCAATGTAAGCAATAATATAAATAACATTATATCTTTAATGTAACTGCTAATATCCTTCCATTTTTTCATTCATTTATTCAGTTACTTATTCAACAAAATATTTTTTGTTGTCTACTATATTTCATTCGCCATTTATGAGTTTGGGGAAATGGCCATAACAACAGATAAAAGTATGGTTTTTTTATGGATCGGTCTTAATACATAAACATGATGAATAAATAACATCGATCCTATACGGAATTGTGTACTGAGTTCATAATAAGCTTACAGACTGCAATAATCCCATCAGTTGAGAAACTCCTATATATGTCTTTATCTATACATGCATAAATACCAATCTCTTAGTCAAAATCTTAAAAGCCTATTTGTTCATTCATAGACACATTGCTAAATAAATATACATACTTAGTATCCACATACTATGCCACAGGAACTGGTATCCAGACCTCAAATCATTGGTAGTGACTTCTCATTATTGCCCAAAACATCACATCAAATTTCTAACACGTATTTTAAGTCTAAAACAGAGTTCCAAATCCAAAATTTTGTTTTGGTTTCCACATAAATTAAGCATAGTTGCTAAGGACATGTGCTTTGGAATCAGACAGCCCTACGTCCAAATCTTAGTAGTTTTGTCACTTTGTGCAAGTTATTAAACTCCTGTAGCCCTCAGATTTCAGAGCTGTAATGAAGATGATAGTACATATCATATAAAGTTGATGTGAGAATTAAATTAAATTAAATACTGTATATATTAAACCCACCATGTGTAGTACAAGCTAAGTACTCAAAAACTTATTAACATATAGTGGTTATAATTCCTCTATTTGATGAGCCAAACATCAAAAAGAATTAGTTGACTTGGAAACCATTGAGAAACAATAGGCTACCATGTTCCTCTTCTGATGGAAGTATATTTGGAAGGTGAAAGTACACAAATTCTGTTTTGTAACTAGGTGGTCAATTTTTTTTTTCCATCTCTGATTCATATAATGTTATCATGCCTTATGATAAGTGTTTCAATATTCCCCTCAACTGTACTGTAAGGAAGTAAATATAGTAATTCCATGAATATAAATACAACCTTAACCTGAAAAGTCATATGAACACTCCAACCAAACTCCAGAGGAGCAGCTGAAGGTGATTTTTTAAAATTATATCTCTGACCAAACCTAAGGGGCAAATATGGATCAAAATGATGTATGAACAGGCCCCATAACCATTCCCCATAAATAATTTCCTTGCAGGACTTGGAAATGACATTGATTGAGAAATGACATGCTATTTCTCACATGAGCTATTAGCTAAGACATCTTTTTAACATTCCTTTTTTTCCACTTCTCTCCCCAGGGCAGCATTTCAATATACAATGCTAGTCTGGAATGGGCATTTGTTCTGAAGGAGAAATGCCTTTACAAGCAGCTCTTCCTGAACAGCTTCTCCAGTGATGAAATAGCTCCCATGCCTTTGTCCCAGGCATCTACCCTCCAGTTAGTTTCGTCAGCATCTGACAGATGAGATGTTCTTCATTTTCCAATCATGCCAATGCTAAACAGGAAGAAAGAAAAATTATCTTTAATTGACCTTCTTACTGGAGAATTAAAACCACCTTTTGCCTGTAATAAAATTCCTTCTAAACACCAAAGGGCAGTGATGTCAATTAAAAGTTAAAAACCTCAGGCAGAAAGCAAGTCCACATCACCACATGGTTGAAAAGTATGCTATCTAATCAAGCACTGCAGGCCCTGGGGTGAGGAGTCACCCAGAGAGCAAACCTCTGCCCATGTGAGGAAAAGTCTCAGATACTAAATAGAGGAATCAAAGTCTTTCTGTTTTCATAAGATATCTTGGCCTTAAAAATGAAATGCAGAGTTCCTTCTTCACCAGAACCTAAAGAACCCATTACCCTTGTACTCTGCCTTTCACACAAGTAATTTTCTTTCCTTATTTGCATCCACTCACCCTCACTAGTCCAGGTCTTCTAGCTCGACTTTGAAAATAAAATTAAAACGAAGAAAACTAATAATCAAGGAGTAGACATAAAATAAATATAATTGTCTTATCTTGCCTTCTTTGTTTTTTACATTCTATTGAAGAATCCTAAGTCCACATATATATCTTTGCAAATGCTGTGCATAGATCAGTAATCTTTATTTTGAAAATATATTGAAAAAGTCTTTGTGTACCTGTCTCTCTCATTAGACCATAAGCTCCTAGTTACAAAATCTATGCCTTATACATCTTTGTAGTACGGCATAGGATAGTGTCTTGGAAATTTTGCCTCTGCTCTTAACCTGTTTACATTTAGATAAAACCTAACATGAAATTTCTATAGCCAAACTTAAGGATGAGTTTGAGTTGACGTTACTTGAAAATGAAGGCAGTTTGTGTCTGTTGAATACTAAAGAGAACATCTAGCTCTGATACCAGAAATATTTGTGTGAACTTTTGATCTTTAAAAATATATTCTTTTATACAACAAAGATGGCATTGTAAATAAGTGAGGAAAAGATGGATATTTTTAAATGCCATTGAAATAAAGGATAGCCATTTGGAAAAAGGTAATTGAAGTTTCATTTCACACTGACTCCAAAGAGATCTGATATCTAAAATATAAAACTTAAATTAAGAAAATTATACACAGAGAAATAAAATAAGAGTAAATTTTCTTTATAACTTGGGAAATGGAAAAATATCCCTGATTCATAATTTAAAAACAATAAAGGGAATAATAAGTTTGATTAAACTAAAATTTTTTAAAAACTTACATAAGAATAAATATCATAAACTGAAAGGACAAACTAAGAAAAGATATTTATAACAATATCATAGGCAAGGGGATGATATTTTCATGACATGCGGATATCCTAAAAATTGAGGCAAAAACCCAACAAGAACCAGATAGAAACATGAGCAACCAATGTGAACAAACAATAAACAGAAGAATGAAACATGACAAGATGCTCAAACTCAACCATACGTGAAAATTTTATTAAGATATCACTTCTAACTGGCAAACATCCAAAATATTAACAATGTATTATTTTATTTTGATGGAACAACCCCATGGCAGATAAGAATACAAAAAGAGTTAACAGTGATGAAGAAGGATGTGACAGTAACTAAAAGTAGTAACTTTTTTTTTAAGATTTTATAAATTCACGAGAGACACAGAGAGAGAGAAGCAGAGACATAGGTAGAAGGAGAAGCAAGCTCCCACAGGGAGACTGATATGGGACTCAATCCCAGGGTCCTGGTAACAGGACCTAAGCCAAAGGCAGACACTCAGCTCAACCACTGAACCACCCAGGCACCCCTCTAAGAGTAGTAACTTTAAAAAAAAAAAATCCTTCTTTAAAAAAAAAAAGTTACTAAAATATGCATTTTCTTTTTGACTCAGCAATTCCACTTCTAAGTATCTGTCAAGAAATGGCAAAATTATGAAATATTTTACATACAAAGTTATTCATTGCAAAATCATTTTTAAAAAACAAGGCACCTGGGTGGCTCAGGTAAGCACCCAGCTCTTTTTTTTTTTTTTTTTTTTTTAAATTTTTATTTATTTATGATAGTCACACACAGAGAGAGAGAGAGAGAGAGAGAGGCAGAGATGTAGGCGGAGGGAGAAGCAGGCTCCATGCACCGGGAGCCCGACGTGGGATTCGATCCCAGGTCTCCAGGATCGCGCCCTGGGCCAAAGGCAGGCGCTAAACCGCTGCGCCACCCAGGGATCCCAGCACCCAGCTCTTGATCTTAGAGTCCTAGTATCCATCGTGGAGGGGCTCCATGCTCAGTGGGGAGGCTGCTTGTGATTCTCTCCCTCTCCCTCTGTCCCTCCTCCCCTTCTCAAATAAGTAAACAAATTTTTTTAAATTATATTTGAAAAACAAAAACCAGAAACAACTCAAATGTCCATAGGCAGGGACTGGTTAAATAAATTACAGTAAATTAAATAGTGTATAATCATAAAAAAGAAGAAGATTGATATACACTGATATGGGCAGCCCCGGTGGCTCAGCAGTTTAGCGCCGCCTGCAACCCACGGCGTGATCCTGGAGACCCGGGATCGAGTCCCACGTCAGGCTCTCTGCATGGAGCCTGCTTCTCCCTCTGCCTTTCTCTCGCTCTGTATCTCTCATGAGTAAATAAAATAAAATATTTTTTAAAAAAAGATATACACTGATATGAAATGATCTCTAAGATATACAAAGTAGAAAAAACGCAGAATAGCATATACATTATACTATCTTCTGCACAAGAAAATAATTTATTTGGCAGATTATATTTGTAAAAAGAATTTTTTGTAGTAAACTTGTACTATCACAACTTATTACAAAAAAATAGCTATAGAAAAAGAGAAGAGGATGGAATACATTGGAATTGAAGCAAGAGATCTAAACTATGACAATAAGAAAAAATAAACTTACTTGTATATCCAGTTAGAGACATAAGCACACACACAAAACTGTTTTTCCACAAATGTGTTGATTTTTCATACTTAGTGGAATAGGATATATTTCATGGACAAATAGAGTTCAAAAGAAATATTAACAGTATTCATTTGTTGGTACTCATAGTGGTAAGTTTATTTCAACATTATATATGTGTGTGCAAATATGTAATTAAGTTTAATATTATACTAAAATACTCCATGTAAGAGAAAAAAGTACAAAATCAAAAATTTGACTTAAATATTTTAATGTTAAATCTGAATTTGAAATACTGTTATAGATTCATATTTTTTCTCCTTTGAAAAAATACAAATGGAAAAAAATGTTCTGTCTACAGAAGACACCTAGAAGTAATGAAAACCAAATATTTTTAGACACAACTAGCATTATGGTTTCCAAATACCATCTCTCTCTAACAGGATTCAGGGACTTCAGAGGAAAAGATTCTAAATATGGATCTGGAAATAAAAGATGAACATTTTGCTGTGTCAGGGAGCAGGGAAATTGTCAAAGTTAAAGGATCATTTCCAAAGATCACAGAAGCCAAGAAGAAGGGGTGCCTATTGGCCAAACTTGAAATGATTTGAGTGTCAAATATAATAATGAATGTAATTGTTTAAACATTTAATATAGATACAATTTAATAAATAAATAAAAATTTTTTAAAAAAGCAAAAAATCTATTTAATACACATATTAAAAAATCCTTACTTTGAATCCTTGACATTCAAAAAATGTCACTTAAAAGGATGAAATTGAGTCTCCATCGGCCTTTACTAACTATATTTCAGAGATCCAAAATCATTCTTCTTTTTTTTAAGATTTTATTTATTTATTTATTTATTTGACACAGAGAGAGAGCACAATCAGATGAAGTGGGAGACCTAGAGAGAGAAGCAGGCTCCCTGCTGAGCAGGGAGCTGGATAAGAGAAAGTTCTTTGCACAGTGGTGTGGGTAGAATTATGGGATTGTAATATAGAATTCTTAAAAACACATTTTATTACCTGAAGTGAAATAATTGATCCAAACCTTATCAATAGATGAAATCATTAGACAGGAGCCTTTACAATGCAGGGAGGGTTTGGGCTGCAATCATTCAAAACACCCTGATCATTTGTGGCATCACAAAAATTTAGACAATGCATGCACCTTAATGAGCTGTGACAAAAGGCACCCTGTGCCACTTATGAGAGTGTCTTACCAAAAAGTTTGAGGGAATTACAGTGAAGGGAATAAGGCAAGCCTATCTTAACCAGGATGGAGACACCAAAAGCATTACCAGTAGCCATTACGCAGAAATTTACATACCACACATATTCCACAGTCATAAGGGTTTTTTGAAAATAGCTGAAAATGCCCTCCTCCCTGATAACCATCAGTCAGCTCCAGGGCAGGTAGCTCTCTCTGAGATCTGCAGTCAAGCAGAAGGAAGGAAATAATAAAGAAAAAAGTACAAATCAATAAAATATGAAACAAAATACAGTAGAAAAAAATCAATGAAACCAACAGTCAGAATGATCCAGAAAAAAAGAGCAAAGATACAAATTATCAATGTCAGAAATGATAAAGGACACTTAAATAGAAACCTGAAGAGATATTACAAAAACAATAGAGAAGTAACAAACATTTGAATTACTTGAAAAACAAAGAACTCTGGGTTTTTTGTATGATACTTGTACAAATACACTAGGAAGGGGATGAGATGGAATGGGATGCATCGCTTCTGGCTTGTCTGAAGATTCAGGACCGCTCAAGAAATCTGAACTTTTCGAGGTGCATGACTTTTTCTCCTTTCTTCAGGAAAGAACTAGGAATCTCATAGAAATACACAAAATGAGCCAAATCAAGATATAAAAAGAGCTTTTCGGGAGAAAAACAAAATATTAATAAAACTTCAAATTAAGCCCATAGCCTGACTTGGAGAAGTCCTACTGGAGAAATACTACTGAAAACAACACATAATGAAAAAGGAAGGGGCACCTGGTTGGCTCAGTCGATTAAGTGACCAACTCTTGGCTTTGGCTCACCATGTCAGGGTGGTGAGATTAAGCTCCATGTTGGACTCAGTGGGGAGTCTGCTTGAAGAGTCTCTCTTTCTGCCCCTTGCACCACTTGCTCTTGCACACATACATTCCTCACTCTCCCTCTCTCTCTAAAGTAAATAAATAAATCTTTAAATAAATAAATAAACATACCAAATCCAGACCTTCATTGACCTATTAGCCTCAAAGCCCTGAGGAGGTAAATGAATTAATAATATTTTTAACTTTTTATATTTTTTAAATCTATATTTAAGGGTGAGTGGGTAGCTCAGTTGGTTGAGTTCTGATTCTTCATTTTGGCTCAGGTCATGATCTCAGGGTTTGAAATGGAGCCGTGTGTTCAGGCTCCATACTCAGTGGAGAGTCTGCTGGAGATTCTCTCTCTCCCTTCCCATGTCCCTATCTCTCTCCCCGTGCTCACTTGCACTCTCTCTCTCAGTAAATAAATCTTTAAAAATAATAATTATTATTATTTGGACAGGAAAGTCCCAAGAACAGTTAACCCCTATATGCCCTTCACCTACATTCACTGATTGTTGACATTTTGCACATTTGCTTTCCATTTCTCTCTTTCTCTCTCTCTTTACATATATTTACATATATACATATTCATAAAAACAATAAAAATAATTATTATTACTAATGCTATACCATTTGAAAGTTGGTTACAGATATTATGATCCTTTATTTTTTTATTGTTGACCTTTTATTTATAAATATTCCCATGTTTATCTTTTAAGAATATATCCTTACATAATCTCAGTAGTCATTAAGTTCAGAAAAATCATTATTGATATGATGTCATAACATAATACACTATAATACCATAACATACACCCTTTATATAATTTTGTTCTTGATCTAGAATCCATTCCATAATCATCCACTGCAATTAGTTGTCATGTCTCTTTAGTAGTTTCTCATCTGTCTTCTCCTTTATGACATTGATATTTTTTAAGAATAAAGCAAGTTGTCTTCTAGACTCTCCATCAATATGGGCCGTTTGATGTTTTGTCATAATTAATTTTTCCATGTTTGGCAGGAATGCCAAGTAACTGATGTTATGTCCTTAGTGTGCCATATCTAGAGGCACATGATGTTTATTTATCACAATTACTAGTGATGTTAACTTCAATCGCCTGGCTCAGTTGGTTTCCACAAGGTTTCTTCAATCGCCTGGCTCAGTTGGTTTCCACAAGGTTTCAAGGTTCTATGTAAAATCATCAATATTTCCTTTGTAATTAACAAGTAATCTGTGAGGAAATACTCTGAGACAGTTTAATTATCTCTTCCTCATCAAACTTTCACCTAGTAGTTTTAGCATTTATTAATGATTCTTGCCTAAGTCGATGATTGCTATGGCAGTTGCAGAATGGTGATTTTTTTTCAACTCTATCTTTCCTTCTACATTTATTATAAAAAAATTCCATGATAAAGAAGAGCTTTTCCTTCCCTCCCATTTATTTATTTATCATCAGTAGAGACCCAGGAATTCTATTTTATTTGGTGAATTCTTAGCTATTGCTGCTATATTTGTGTTGATGCTTAGATTGTCCCAGATTTGGTCATTATGATTCCTTTAAGCTGGCTCCTGTGCCCTTTTTATAATATCCATTAGTTTTTAGAACATCCTTCTGTATTGACTCATTAAGGTGCTTCAAACATATTTCTCTGTCCCAGCCCGTGGAATCAGCCAAGTCTCTAAGATATTCAGAAACCATTACATGGTTTAAGTCTACCTAGAGTCTTTGTCCTCAAATCTATAAGTTTATATCTCCTCAATATTCACTTTTAAGGAATCTTTTTCCTATGTAATTAGATGGCTTTCTCATGCTGACTACATAAAAATGTAGTATATACTTTGACAAGATCATTCTGCTCCTTTAGAGAAGAATGGTATTTCAAAACTAAACTCTGGGTGCTAACCACTCTCATTATACCAGTGTATAATGGCTTCTAAGTGCATTGAGGAGATAAAACTAAGAAGCACAGACTTGTATTATAGATATGGTGTATTTTAAATCATGAATCAAGAAATGCATGTGTATTTTTACACTATGAATTCTTATATATATAATTCCAACCTAATACCACAATATTCTTTTCTACCTTCCCAAATTCCATATTTGTATCTCTCTTCTGCCACAGAAAGGCAAGCCTGGTTCCCCAAAATAAGATTACATTAACTCAGTTTCCCATTCCTACTGTACATGCAAAATGGTTCCAGAATTTCCACACCCATACTATACAAACAAGAAAAAGTTAAGGAATGTTCAAGGTTCAAGGTTTTGTTTTTTGGATTTTGGGTAAGTTGTTTTGGATTTGACAGCGGAGGTTGAAGTTTTGTTGTCTTGAACTGATGGCATAGAATGAAAGCACTGTGTTTAAAGGTTATGAACTAATGGTATTTAAAATTGGACAGTTAATATTTACAGAAGAACTTAATGCTCCTTATCTTAAAGTTCTATCCTAGCCTTAATTATGATATAATGTGCAACACAAAATCTCCATAAATTCTCATTTTCCAACTGCCCAACATTATCCTTACCATATCTTGATCTTGTCAGGTGCTTTCAAAACCTAGTATCATATACAATCATATCCAACAGATGCAAATTGTATTTCCTAAAGAGGTACCACTGAACACCCCTTATATAATACACAACCAGTGGACTAGTTATATAGGGGAAAACACCAGTGAAAGTCAGTTTTAGAACTGTATTGAAAACAGGATCATTTCAAGTGTTTCAAACCCCTAATGCTGTCCTTAAATTCCAGAACATATAATCCATGGATTTGTACTTTCCAATGCAAATATACTAAAGATTTTATAATCTAGGTATCCATTGCCATTGGATAGCTAATTCAGAAGTAGGAAATTTACAGAAATAAAAAGACAATTGCAACAGACAATTGCCATAGCTACCAACACCACCAACTGAGGAATTTCTTATCTGGTCCAGATCTTCCTAAAAAGTATTAACACAAACCCATCTAATGCATATGTTTCCATTGAACTCTAGGCCTCCCACAATTGCTGCTGTTACATATATACCAAAGATCTCACAATCACCCATAGAATGTAAAAAATGGAAAGGGGCAGGTCACTAATAATGCAAATTATAAGTCGACTACTTTGTCATAAATCAATTGGGACCATCACATCATTTGTTTAAAACTACCAAAAATGTTCTTTGCAATTAGACCAATTACAATTAGGAAGCAACTGGTACCAGCTGATTACCTTTCTGCTATCTCAATATACACCCATGGGACTATTTTTCCTATTTAATTAGGTGGGCCGTCCATGCTAATGACATCAAGATATGACTTACACTTTGAGAAGATCATACTGCCTTTCTGAGGATTCAAGACAAATCCCTCTGCATCCCATATTTTTGGTGAAAAGCCTAGCAAGGTAACTTATCAGAAAAGATCCAAGACACCAGATATCATGAAAATGTCGTCCTTGGACTGAAATCTGTGATCCCAAATTTATAACGGACTATAACTAAATGACAAATAAAAGAGCTTAAGCTTTAGAAGTCCACTCAACCCGCAAAAATTTGTTGGCTAGCATAGTTCCAGCTAATAAAATCGTCCCTGACTATTTACAGGCTAACCAAATCCTGAGTCAATACAATAACTAATGCCTGGGGAAACAATTCAGAAAAAGTGGAATCATTTAGTTGCAGGGAGGCGTGGTGGTAGAGAAAAAAAGGCACATAGTTTTAAAGTT